>NC_083868.1:11316036-11672536 GCF_032452875.1 Bos javanicus
AATGGAGTTTTTCAAGGATTGTGTTTACACCTCATCATACCCATTCTCCTTAGGGTCCTCAATCTTTCTTTTTGTTTTCTTGTTTTAAAAATTCTTTCTTGCCATTAGTCATGCCTAGACTAGAAGTCAATTACTTTAAACAAATTAACACATTTCTTTGCATCCTGATACTTAATGAATGAACTTTGAATTTATTTTCAATCAACTCTGCCAAGAGATAGTCTACACTCACTTTCATTTTTCCATTATTTGTTTTGTCTATAAACTTTGACATGGAAACTTAGCCTCCTATAACTGCTTATGGGAAGGTGGTTAGTAATGAATTTGTAGTAAAAATCAATGGCCTTTTAAAATTCTCAACCTCATGGGCTTTCAGTGGCATGCAATTCTATTGAAAATTGAAAACTCTTATCCTTCTCTGTGTCACCAGAGCATCCTCAATTTTTTCTCGCTGGCAGTTCCTTTCCTACATCCCAGTCAGTGGAATGTCTCAAGAACTAGTTTTTAGCGTTCTCTTTTCTTTTATACTCTAATTTCTTCAGAGAGTTTTCTTGAGAGTTTTCATCATAACTTTGATGCTAAAAGCATCACACCTTTATTTGTGTTCTGAGTGTTTAACTTGTACCCAACCTCCATATTTCTAAATATCTCGAATCCCTGCTATATTCTCGATCTTCAGCAGGTAAGCTCACCTTTCATCCCTTCCAGGTAGCTCAGTGGTTAAGAACCCACTTGCTAATGTAGGAGACACAAGAGACACAGGTTTCATCCCTGGTTTGGGAAGATCCCCTGAAGGAGAAAATGGCAACCTGCTCTAATATTCTTGCCTGGAAAATCCCATGGACAGAGGAGTCTGGTGGGCTCCAGTCCATGGGGTCGCAAAGAGTCAGACATGCTGGAGCACAGCACAGAAGAGCACAGCCAGTGAGGACCACTCCCTTTTCCACATTTCTCTTGTGCTGTAACATTCAGGTTAAAATCTGCTTTGAACTGAGTGAAAACACTCTTCTTCAGTAGCTTATTCATACTTTGAGGACAGCACTGAAATTGATATTTCCTGTGTGAAAATTAAATGCTTTATATTTAATTACTGTGTCTACTAAAAATGTCAGTGTTGTAGATGAAAAACAAAGCAGGTAAAACAAAACAGGAAAAGCAAAATAGGTAAACATTGGAGAAGAAATAGTTTTATACCCTAGAGTGGTATAATACTTATTTGGGAGCTTGTGTTTATTGTCAAGCTAACTTTATTTAATAATATTAAGAGACATAATTAGAATATGAGATTTAAATGTATTAAATATTGGGGGTCATATAAAACAAACATACAAAACAAATTTTTTCTTCTTTTTTTTGGTTAATTATTTGTCTTTGGAACTTAATCTCATTTATTATGTTCCTCCATAACCCATAACTCTGGTTAATAAATAAACAAAATTTTTTCCAGGACATTAAAATTGGATACTTAGCAAACATTTTATGATTCTTAATTTGGAGAATGCAATTTATTCTGAATATAATTACTTTCATTAAAATTTGTGCAGTTAATTAGAAAAAAACCCCATGGGTGGCAAATTCTGTGTTGAAGAAATATTTTGTTTTGTGGGGTATTGAGAAAGCTTTCCCAAACTTTCATGTTCTTTATTTGAAAAAATTCAAACTGAATATCAAATAAAGTGTAAACTCAGTAATAAAAAGTATATATATAAATGAAACAAGCTTCTTGATACAGCTCCACCCAAAAAGTGAGCAATTTTTCATTGAATTGAAAAAAAGAAGTATTTCTTTTATCCCTACCTAGTACACCTTGGTCAGTTTCAGAAAGCACATAGACTTGTTCATGCATTGTCTGGTTGAGAAATGACTAAGATTCTATTCTGGACAAGGTCACTTGGAAAGCTTCTTGGTGGTGATCAAACAATAATTATGATACTATTTGGGGCTATATGTCAGAATATTGAAAGCTCAATTTGAAGTCTTTTCAGCAGCTGAGTCACTGCAGTGGCCTTGAAAATGACTTTTATTTTTACACCTCAGGTTTTTCTATCACAATTCAAAGGGGAATTTTGATCTGAAAATGTAACGAATTGCTTAATGATGAGAAAAATTTGAAGTCAGGAAAAGGGAGAAATAAAAAAACTAATAAAGTCTTGAAGGAATTTTGCCAGCTGAGAGGTAAGGGCCAAATGTGGGAGAATTATAACTGAGACAATTGGATAGCACCAGTATTTTATTTTAGTCTATTCAAAAGAAATATGTTTCCAAGATGGTATATTTCTGGCCATCAACTATCAACTTTATTTGATGTGTTGCTGCTGTGCTTTTATTCATTCACTTCTTTATTCTACCAGATATGTGTTAAATGCCAACTATAAAAAAATACTAACACATAGACAAATATCCATTCTTTTTTAGATTCTTTTCCCATATAGGCTATTACAGAGCACTGAGCAGAGTTCTCTGTGCTATACAGGAGGTCCCTATTGGTTATCCATTTTATGTATAATAGTGTGTGTATGTCAATTCCAATGTGTTTATGTATAACAAATTTACTTTTTAAAAATACTGATAAGTTGAACTTTATTAAAATTTTTTTCTGTAAGAGACAATGTGAAGAGGATGAGAAGACAGGCCATAGATGAGAGTAAATATTATCTAATCACATATCTGATAAAAGAATCACAATCATGATATGCAAAGAACTTCTGGAACTCAACAGTAGGGAAACAAAGAACCCAACTTAAAAATGGGCAAGAGGTATAAACAGATACCTCACCAAGGAAGATATACAAGCAACAAATAAATTCACTTTGATGTACACCTGAACTTAATGCAACCTTGTAAATCAACTATACTCCAATATTACAGCTCTTACCCACGTGAAGTTCTTGCCATCCATCCTCACCCAGGCCTCATTTCAAGATGGGAGCCATGTGCAAGCATCATGGGATGTGGGTTTCATATGTTGGTTATTATGAGAGCCATGGGGGCTGCAGAATTGGGAAAATGTGTCCCCTGCTTCTGAGTCTGTCATATTTGCTTGTTGCCTCTCCTCTGCTGAAGTCAGCAAGGAATGGAAGATGGAGAGGTAGACCTCGGAAAGTCAGAAGTCTGTTTTATATGGCTCAAGTTCCCCTGGAGGAGGGGAAGATGATCACTGTGAGCTCCAGCTGCGTGGGTGTGGAGTCTGACTGCTAAGACTGCACTTAGTGACTTTGTGATATGTGTTTAAGTGGCAGCTGAGATTTTTATAGATGGGTCTGTTTTTTGTTTTTTTTTTTGAGAAGAGATTTCTATTCCAGGTGTGCTTTTCTTTATATTCTGTCTCCTTTCTTTCTCCCTCCTTTCAAAGATCTATTCCTTTTCCTTATAAGAAAATTTAAAAACTTTGCATTTTGTGTTCAATCATTTGTGACCCCATGGACTGTAGCCCGCCAGGCTCCTCTGTTCATGGAATTTTCCAGGCAAGGACACTGGAGTGGGTTGCCTTTTCCTCCTCCAGGGGATCTTCCCGACCTAGGGATCAAACCTGTGTCTCTGTATTGGCAGGTGGATTCTTTACCACTGTGTCACCTTGGAAGCCCTTAAAAACTTTAGAAGCTTATAAATAAACCTACACACAGAAACAACAGGATGGATCCTCCTTTTTCCAGTTAGACCCTCCTTTTACAGCTTATGAAAACAGAGGAAAATAACTTGGTTATAAATACAGTGTTTCTATGAAGCTAGGGATAGAAAGAGTAGAGAGAAGAGAATTTGCATGGCGTTTTTTTATCTGACACATAAAGTTCAACGTACTCCCATAGGGACTTGTCAGTCCTGAAGGATATTTGTTACACAGTGAAGAGACTTACTCCTGTATTACTGGTAACCTCCTACAGTTTGTCCCAGGCCAAACCTACTCTTCTAAGCATGTCTGACCCGTTATAAGTTAGAATCAGAGGGGAATTTCCTTATTTGATGTCTTGTCACTTCAGTGACTTTCTAAATAGAAATGAAAGAACCCATAAAAGTTTCGAAAAAAGTTTTAGTTCTTCCTGGCAATTACATGTTCTTTTTCTCTGTATGTCATTTGTACATGAAAAACTCTTATTACTTTAGGAACAAATATGAAACAGTTCTCTAGAAGAAGGAATTTGATTTTGGGTCAACATTTGGAAAATACTCTTTTTTTTTTTTTGCTTTAGTAATTCCATGAAAAATATATGATTGGGGAGAAAATCACAAATTTTTTTTTGCTTTAGTAATTCCATGAAAAAAATATAATTGGGGAGAAAATCACAGAATTACAAATACTGCTTCTAATTCCTGTGTATCCCTCTGTGTAAATACAATGAAGGTCATTTGAGTAATTAAAATGCAGAATGTAAAATTTTAATACTGAAAAAAAAAAACCTGTGTATTATGGCAACCATCTAGAAATTTACTTCAAATTTCCACTGACCTTCCTGTATAGAAACAGAAACTGTCTCATTCCTTTTCTAAAAAGTAAAAAAGGGAGTGAGAAAAACAAATGTTTAATGGGTCATTGATTGTAAGACTCAAGAAGACTGTGTGTGGGAGGATGTAGGTTTGTAAGAAATAACGAAAGACAGAGACAGACGGGGAGACAGAGAAAGAGGTGTCTGAAGGAGGAGAAAGAAGAGTGGTAAGTAGAAAGTGCACATCTATACTTAAAGCATAAACTTTGGTCTAGAATAATGCACCATAGAAGAAATGGCTAGAAGAGAATACTAAGGAGAAAGGAATTGGTGAGATAGGATATTGCCCACAGTAATTTAAAAATTCTATAGTTCTGGATTTATTTCCTAAGGTATATGAGTAAGTTCTGGTCACGAACTTCTAACTCAATTTATTATTTAGATTTGATTTTTGTGTTTTCCTTCATACAACTGTCAAGATGATCAAATTATTGATAACAAGGATTCAGTAAAATTAATATAATTGTTTGTATTATATTATTATAATGGTTAGATCAATGATTGAGACCAGAACCATCCTCCCAAAGTTTTTTTTTGAACTTTTTATTTTGTATTGGGGGAGAGTCAATTAACGATGTTCTGATAGTTTCAGGTAGACAGCAAAGGGACTCAACTATACGTACACATGTATCCATTCTCTCCCAAACCCCCCTCCCATCCAGGCTAACACATAACATTGAGCAGAGTTCCATGTGCTATTATACAATCGGTCCTTGTTAGTTATCCATTTTAAGCATAGCAGTGTGTACATGACCATCCCAAACTCCCTAACTGTATATCCCCCTGGCAATCATAAGTTTGTCTTCTAAGTCTATGAGTCTCTTTCTGTTTTGTAAGTGAAGTCTTTTGTGTAATTTTGTTTTCGATTCCACATATAAGGGATGTTATATAGTGTTTCTGCTTCTCCTGTGTCTGTGTGACAGTCTCTAGGTCCATCAATGCTGCTGCAAATGGCACTATTCCATTCTTTTTAATGGCTGAGTAATATTCCATTGTATATATGAACCACATCTTCTTTATCCAAAAGTTTTAAAGTCGTACAAATCAAATCTATCCAAACAGTTTGCCATAAAAGACTGAAAAACAGAGAGGCCTCAGGGAGAGTACAAAGAGAGACATATTCAAAATTGAAAGGATTCTCTTCATGTTTCAGTTGAGTTCAGTTCAGTTGCTCAGTCGTGTCCGACTCTTTGTGACCCGATGAACTGCAGCACGCCAGGCCTCCCGGTCCATCACCAACTCCCGGAGTTCACTCAACTTACGTCCATCGAGTCGGTGATGCCATCCAGCCATCTCATCCTCTGTCATCTCCCCTTTTCTTCCTGCCCCCAATCCCTCCCAGGATCAGAGTCTTTTCCAATGAGTCAACTCTTTGCATGAGGTGGCCAAAGTCCTGGAGTTTCAGCTTTAGCATCATTCCTTCCAAAGAACACCCAGGGCTGATCTCCTTTAGAATGGACTGGTTGGATCTCCTTGCAGTCCAAGGGACTCTCAACAGTCTTCTCCAACACCACAGTTCAAAAGCATCAATTCTTCAGCACTCAGCTTTCTTCACAGTCCAAGTCTCACATCCATACATGACTACTGGATAAACCACAGCCTTGACTAGATGGACCTTTGTTGGCAAAGTAATGTCTCTGCTTTTTAATGTGCTGTCTAGGTTGGTCATAACTTTCCTTCCAAGGTTTAATTATCTATTAATATTTTTCATATAAGAAAATCAATTTCCCAGAACAAATACTTTTCTGATTTGTAAAATCTTTGCTATTAGGGCATGAAACTGACCTAATTTCTGAGACCCACAGTTCTGTCACATATTAATAAACTTAGGCACCACTTTTCTTCTCTCTTGATTCAAATCTTGAATAAAAGTTTGTTTTATACCAACTGATTGCTGATGCATCTCAGTATATTTATACACACAGCATGAGTTTTGAGGTTTTGCAATGTTTTCCAATGTAATGTAGTATAAACAGAAAGTTTGATTGTGATTTCCTTAATGCTTGGTATTAACATATAGAACTATATAGTAGATAACAAATATTTTTGGAAAGAATGAAATTTTCAAATTGAATATTCTAGATGGATTGGTTAATTTTAATATGCTCCATAAAAATAAACTTCTTTCCTAAACTTATATACTACTTTGTAACTTTCTGCTGTAAGTCCTACACTCAGGATTCTTCGGTATATAGGTGTACCTGAACCAATCCATACAAAAAATGATTTAAAACTTGTCCAAGGATTATTCCTCTGGAAAAGTATCATGTATTTGTTGGTATTCAAATTAAATTGTAATCCACACATAAAAGCTAAATTTTACCCAAATTAAATGTGAAAACATAGCATCTAATTTTTTTAAGGCAGGGCCTTCATTCTTTTGAGTTGGACATTCATTAGAGTCAGACACAACTGAGCGACTTAACTTTTGGGGCTTCCCTTGTGGCTCAGCTGGTAAAGAATCCACCTGCAATGTGGGAGACCTGGGTTCAGTCCTCGGGTTGGGAAGATCCCCTGGAGAAGGGAAAGGCTACCCATTCCAGTATTCTGGCCTGGAGAATTCCATAGACTGTATAGTACATGGGGTCGCAAAGAGTTGGACACAACTAAACGACTTTACTTACTCATTCTTTTGTTTTAGTTTTTATTGGACTGTAATTGCTTTACAATGTTGTATTAGCTTTTGCTGTACATCAAAGTGAATTACTATACATATACATATATCCCCTCTTTCTAAGATTTCCTTCCCATTTAGGTCATCACAGAACACCGAGTAGGGTTCCCCAAATTGTACAGCAGGTTCTCATTAGTTATCTATTACCCTGGTTTGATCCCTGGGTTGGGAAGATCTCCTGAAGAAGGGAAAGGCCACCCGCTCCAGAATTCTGGCCTGGAGAACTCCATGAACTGTAGAGTCCATGGGGTAGCAAAGAGTCAGACACGACTGAGCGACTTTCACTTTCACTATACATAATAGTGTATATATATCAATCCCTATCTCCCAATTCATCCCACCCTCATCTCCTTGATATCAATAAATTTGTTTCCCACATATGTGTCTCTATTTCTAACATAGCATCTAGTTTTATTAGACACACTGTTGTTGAACTGGAAAAGGCAGACAAGCTACTGTGCTGCTGACCAAGGTCAGATTCAAGCAACAGCCAGCATCATGTGCACTGCATGAAGAATGTGGACTAGGTGGACATACCCATCAACCATCACCAAAGCATGTACAGGCACTCGAGGCCCCAGACACATGTTAGACAAGAGGTTATAACTCAGAAAGGAGCAACTGGTCTCTCATGTTTCTCCTTATTTCTATAAAGAGATAAAGTTTATGATGAATAATATTCATAAATATCCAAATAGTTCTAGTAAACCACTTAAAATGTATACTTTCTAGACCATGAAAATAAACAAAATTTCCTGGAACATAAATTGTTTCAGGGAAGATAAATAATCAAATGGCCTTGAGTTACAGTATTAGGCCTCCTGGCTTCTTTGTTAGCCCTTCATGAATGAATCAGTGTCTTTTCTACTATGTGTGTGTGGCTAAGCACACATTCTTAGTCATTAGTAGTCATAAGCTACTATAGAATACTCTTACTATTCCTGTAGATTATAGAATGCAAAGAGATGATAAATATCATTCATTCACTTATTTACCTCATTCATCAAATATTGAGAGTCTTAATGGGTTTACACTGAGGTACATTCAGAAAACGAAGATCATGGCATCCGGTCCCATCACTTCATGGGAAATAGATGGGGAAACAGTGGAAACAGTGTCAGACTTTATTTATCTGGGCTCCAAAATCACTGCAGATGGTGCGTGAAATTAAAAGACGCTTACTCCTTGGAAGGAAAGTTATGACCAACCTAGATAGCATATTCAAAAGCAGAGACATTACTTTGCCAACAAAGGTCCGTCTAGTCAAGGCTATGGTTTTTCCTGTGGTCATGTATGGATGTGAGAGTTGGACTGTGAAGAAGGCTGAGCGCCAAAGAATTGATGCTTTTGAACTGTGGTGTTGGAGAAGACTCTTGAGAGTCCCTTGGACTGCAAGGAGATCCAACCTGTCCATTCTGAAGGAGATCAGTCCTGGGATTTCTTTGGAAGGATTGATGCTAAAGCTGAAACTCCAGGACTTTGGCCACCTCATGTGAAGTGTTGACTCATTGGAAAAGACTCTGATACTGGGAGGGATTGGGGGCAGGAGGAGAAGAGGACGGCAGAGGATGAGATGGCTGGATGGCATCACTGACTCGATGGACGTGAGTGTAAGTGAACTCCGGGAGTTGGTGATGGACAGGGAGGCCTGGCGTGCTGCGATTCATGGGGTCGCAAAGAGTCGGACATGACTGAGCGACTGAACTGAGAGAAGACAGGAATAGCCTGCCTTCATGTGATGAACATGAAAAAGTTCTTATATATATAAAAACATTAACGCATGTATATGAAATCTAAAAAATTGATACTGATGAACCTATTTGCAGGGCAGGAATAGAGATGTGACATAGAGAATGGACTGTGGACACAGCGGGTGGAATGAACGGAGAGAGCATACGTAAAAGAGATAGCTAGTGGGAAGTTGCTGTATAGCACAAAGAGCTCAGTCTGGTGCTCTGTGACCACCTTGAGGGGTGGGATGGGGTGGCGGAGTGGGATGGAGTCGGGGAGTGGGAGAGAGGCTCATGAGAGAGGGGACGTATATATACTTATGACCTATTCACGTTGTTGTATGGTAGAAACCAACAACATTGTAAAGCAATTATCCTCCAATTAAAATAAAGTTGTGAAGGCAAAGCTTAAGGCACTATGATTGGATGTAAAAGTTGGAAGGAATAAAAAAGGAAAACAGAAGTGCACAGAACACTGATTTTTCTCGTGGCTTTAAAAAACTCATCCATGCATTTAGAATACCCCCTTTAGGGGGATGTCACTGACCATGGTCTTGCTCCCCAGGCTGGGCTGGGGGCCTCGTCTCTGCCCTCCTCATGTCTTGTGACCATGTTTGTACTTCTTTCATTGTCTTCATCGTGTTATTAGAAATGATCTCTTCATATATTTGTGTCTGTCAGTGAATCATACAGTTCATGAAGGCAGTGACAGAAAGGATTCATCTTTCAATCCCAATCAATGACAGTTTAATTGAATATGTCGATTGATTGATTTGTGGAAGGTTCAGTTTTGGGGAGGAGGCATGATGGAGAGGAAAAGCTTCGATTTTGGGAAGACAGGAAGACTGAGTTCTACTTTTAGGCTGCCACTAACAAGTCTGTTGTGCCAACTGAAAAGAAGACCAAGACATGAACTTGGTGGCTGTTTTGGGCATTGAGTTTGTGGCAGATGCTCTTGGTACCTCATATCTCTTCCTCTTCGGCTTTTCTGGTGGCTCGGTGGTAAAGAAACTGCCTGCCAATGCAGGAGACATGGCTTGATCCCTGAGTGGGGAGATCTCCTGGAGGAAGCAAGGGCAACCCACTCCAGTATTCTTGCTGGGGAAATCCCATAGAGAGAGGAGCCTGGAGTGCGACAGTCCATGTGGTTGCAAAGAGTCAGACATGACTTAGAGACTAAACAACAACATCTCTTCCTCTTAGTCCACCTCTGACTTCATACAGACATTTCCTGGGAGTTCAGACTCATCTCCCACTGGCGGACATGTCCTGTTCTCATGGGAAGTGGCTGGGGAAAGTGTAGACTGGAAGTAACCAGGTTTCAGTCCTGGGAGCAATCCTTTAAGCAAAGATGATGGGAAGCTCGTGGATAAATGCTTCAGCCTCTTGGCCTTTAGGGAACTCTTCTGAGAGGTATTTGTTTCTCTTTTCAGCAAGCTTAGCAGAATCAAACTCTCCTTTAGGATAATGCTATCTTATATTCCCTTTCCTCATGCTTTTGTTTCCTCATTCCTGTTTCCAGGGATCTCATTTCAAATCAATCACCTGTATGTATCCAAGTCCAAGGACTTGCCAGGTGGCTCAGTGGTAAAGAATCCACCTGCAAAGTGCAGGAGACACAGGGATGTGGGCTTGACCTCTGGGTCAAGAGGATCCCCTGGAGGAGAAATGGCAACCCACCCCAGTATTCTTGCCTGGAAAATCCCATGGGGTCACAAAAGAGTCGGACACAACTGAGTAACCCATGCATGCACCCAAGCCCAAGTTCCCATCTTAAGCTCTGCTGTCAAGGAGACCCAAACCAAGACGCCAGCCAAGTGGCAGAAGTCTTAGAACATTAATAACCTAACGTGGTCAGTACTTCTCTGTTCCAAGTTTCCATATAACACCCATTATGATTTCCCTAACAGCTTGCATGCAATTCCTTATTTACTGTTAGGTCCAGTCAAGGGCAACCTGACTGATATTTTTTGTCTTAGAGTATCTTTCCTCTATTTTCTATGTAAGATTTGTGTCATTTTAGTCTCATTTGTTGACAGGGAATTCTGGACTGGAAACATGCACAAACCTATGTAGGAGCCATCACAGACTCAAAGGACATGAGTTTGAATAAACTCTGGGAGTTGGTAATGGACAGGGAGGCCTGGTGTGCTTCACTCCATGGAGCTGCAAAGAGTCGGACACGACTGAGCGACTGAACTGAACTGAAATGAATGTAGTAGCCTAAGGAGCAGCTCTATTTGGAAATCTTTATAAATGTCAGTATTGGGGACCCTGAATTGCAAGTTTTCAAGAATCCTCAAGAAGAAGAATGTGTGAGCTAAGTATTCACAAGACCTTCAGCCCTCTGGAGTTCTGTGTTCTTTCAAATACAAATTCGATAACTGAGACCCCTCTGCACACATGCAGTAAATGATAGTCTGTTTAATACCCTTTCTTTTATTTTCCAGGTAAGGGAGTGAAGGAGAATGGGTACAAGATGCCTTTGGCTCATCTCGTCTTACATTTGCCATGTCTCTCAACATCCATTTCCTACCACCCTTTGTTTAACTCTGGATCTATCATCTTGCTGTACCTGTGTCCTGCCCACACCAGTTCATTTAAAGACAGGTGAACAGAGCAGTCACCTGTCCTCTGTTCCTTTGTGTACCACCAGCCTAGAGCTGCTATGGAGATTTTTATGTGAAGTCTTGGTGATGGTGGCAAGCAATTAAAGCACAAATCAGCAAACAGCATTCACTTAAGTGAATCACTTTACCTCAAGTTCATCAGCCATTTCTGCTCTACGGGAATCCTACATTTTTGTACTTTTTTCTGGACTCTCTGGTCTGTTGCCATTTTTATGGGTCTTCTCTCTCACTCTAGAGTATTTTTTCCCTCCTGTACTCCAAGTTCCCAAATTCACCTCCCACTCATCTTAAAGGGAAAAAAAATTAAAAAGATGTTATGACTGCATGTGGAATTTACCGATAATTTGTCAAGTGGAACAATTTGGCTTCCTCTTTGTCAACCTCTTCATTCCAGACTCTGCCCCAGACATTTTCTTTTAAAGTTCAAGTAATATGTCCTCTCAAATGAAATGCCAGTTTTCAATGCATATTTAGCAATCTCAGAATTGACAAAAATTGAAAAATCACAGCTTATCTTAAATTGTTTAAAGATAAACTTCTTAAGTGGTCTCAAGATCAAAGAAGTATTCACAGCTCCCTGAGCAGGGGCAAAAGCAGACTTTTTTTTTTTTTTACATCATTTATCATTATCTATTTTTTTATTGGAGTATAATTACTTTACAATGTTGTATCAGTCTCTCTGTATAATTTTGTGAATCAGCCATATGTACACACGGATCCCCTCCTTCTTGAGTCTCCACCCCACTCCCCCTGCCATCCCACTCCTCTAGGTCATCACAGAGCACTGAGCTGAGCTCCCTGTGTTATATAGCAGCTTCCCACTAACTATATTACACATCGTACTGAAGCGACTTAGCAGCAGCAGCAGCAGCAGTGTATATATGTCAATGCTACTCTCTGAATTTGTCCCACCCTCTACTTCTCTCACTGTGTCAAGTCTCTACATAGCAGAAGACTTCTTTATCCACCCCCAGAATAGGAAATCCAAGGGTCAGATTTACCCCACTTGTCCCACCCAAGACCTAATACCCCTCCTACTGCTGAATTTGGGGTGTGACCCCCTTGACAGCCCTACTGTTTGTCCTTGGAAGATTACCAGGTTCACATCCTGGGAAGGGACTGAAACTGACTGTGAACTGAAAAATTACTATGAACTTTTGATTTAAGCAACTTCTACCAAAATATGTATCTTTGAATTAGGCTTAGGATATACTGCACTGACAGTCCTCTGGTGCTGTATCATTAAGTCAATATTTTAAAAAACATTTATTTTTATTGATTTATTTTTTGGTTGTGCCACTTAGCCTGTGGGATCTTAGTTCCTTGACCAGGGATTGAACCTGTGTCCCCTGCAACAGAAGGACAGGTTCTGAACCACTGGACTGCCAGGGAAGTCCCATGAGGTCAATGTTATCCTCTTAAAAATTCAGTAAGCCAAACTCTAGCTTCCAAGGATAGTGAAGTGGGAAAATCTGGGAATTGGTGGTGCTAACTTACAAGAGTGTTATTCAGATCTTTAGATTCTTCCTCTGAATACATTTCCAGCCTCTTTCTCCTTCTTCCTAAGACTTCAATGACACATAAATTAGATATTTTATTATGGTTCAACAGGTCCCTGAAGTTCTATTAATTCCATTCCCCTGCGCCACCCCCAGCCAGTCTATCTGCTCTCTGTTTTCATATTGGGAAATTTCTATTGTTCTATCTTCAAATTCACTTATTTAAAAAAATTAATTGATTTATTTTAATTGCAGGCTAATTACTTCACAATATTGTGGTGGTTTTTGCCATACATTCACATGAATCAGCCATGGGTGTACATGTGTCCCCATCCTGAACCTCCCTCCCATCTCCCTCCCCATCCCATCCCGCAGGGTCTTTTAAAAATATATTTGCTCATTTATTTATTTGGCTGTGTCAGGTCTTAGTTGTGGTATCTTCATTGTGGTGTGCAGGCTTCTCTCTAGTTGTGGCACAGTCTCAGGAATTGCAGCACAAGGGCTTAGTTGTTCCACAGCATGTGGGATACCTTAATTCCCTGATCAGGAATTGAACTGTGTCCCTGCATCGGAAGGCAGATTGTTAACGACTGGACCACCAGGGAAGTCCCAAGTGCATCGATTCTTTACTCTGTATTCTCTATTCTGCTGTTGAGACTATCTTTTAATTTTTTTGTTTATGTTATTGTATTTTTCAATTCTAAAATTTCCATTTGATTCTTCTTTATATTTTCTTTATTTGTGCTGAGACTTTCTATTTTTTCATTTGTTTTAAACATGTTCATAATCACTTGTTGAATCAGTTTTGTAATTCTTGCTTTCATATCATTGTCAGCTATTTCTAACCTCTGTGTCTTCTTGGTGTTGCTGTTTGTTGATGATCTTTTCTCATTCATGTTGAGATTTTTTTTTTTGTTAATGTTTATTTGTAAACAAACAATCTCCCTTACTCCCTCCCTCAAACCCCCAAAACTTTGATGGACTTTTCATCTTTCTAGAGTGATTATTCTCTTTCGTGGTGATGGAAATTGCATGAGTAAAGAAAAATCTGACTGGTTTTGGTAATTAAAGAGTGTAAGAAAGTCAAGATTTCTCACAGCTGTTTTAGCAGGCAGAGTGCTTTCTGGGGAATAACAACACAATAAAATGATGAGATTTTCTTGGTTCCATTTCTTGGTGGGATGAGTTATTTTTGGTGAAAACTTGGGAGTTTTGAGTATTCTGAGACACTGGAATTTATTTTTAAAAACTCTTACTGGTGTACAACTTTGGTTGAACTTATTGGTGTTGCTTTACAGAGTTTGTTAGTTTCTACTGTATAGGAAAGTGAATCAACTATGTGTATACATGTATCACCTCTTTTTTGGATTTCGTTCCCATTTCAGTTCAGTCACTCAGTTGTGTCCCACTCTTTGTGACCCCATGAACCGCAGCACACCAGGCCTCCCTGTCCATCACCAACTCCCGGAGTCCACCCAAACCCATGTCCACTGAGTCAGTGATGCCATCCAGCCTTCCCATTTGGGTCACGTCAGAGCACTGAGTAGAGTTTCTTGTGCTGTACAGTAGGTTCTCATTGGTTATCTATTTTACACATAGTAGTGTGTGTTTGTCAACCCCCATCTCCCAGTTCATTCTAACCCCCACTTTCTCCCCTTGGTGTCCATACATTTGTTCTCTATGTATGTGTCTCTTTTTCTGCTTTGCCAAATGATGCTTTTGAATTGTGGCATTGGAGAAGACTCTTGACAGTCCCTTGGACTGCAAGGAGATCAAGCCAGTCAGTCCTAGAGGAAATCAGTTCTGAATATTCATTGGAAGGACGGATGCTGAAGCTGAAACTCCAATACTTTGGCTACCTGATGCGAAGAACTGACTCACTGGAAAAGACCCTGATGCTGGGAAAGATTGAAGGCAGGAGAAGAAGGGGGTGACAGAGGATGGGATGGTTGGATGGCATCATTGACTCAGTGGACATGAGGTTGAGCAAGCTCCAGGAGTTGGTGATGGATAGGGAAGCTTGGAGTGCTGCAGTTCATGGGGACGCAAAGAATTGGACATGACTGAGCAACTGAACTGAATTGAATAATATCCTTCATAATATTTTTCTAGATTTCACATATATGCATTGATATACAATGTTTATTTTCCTCTTTCTAACTTACTTCACTCTGCATTACAGACTCTAGGTCCATCCATGTCTCTACAAGTGATCCAATTTCATTCCTTTTTTTTTTTTTTTTTACTGTTTTTTAAAAAATTTTATTTTATTTAACTTTACAATATTGTATTGGTTTTTCCAAATATAGAAATGAATCCACCACAGGTACACATGTGTTCCCCATCCTGAACCCTCCTCCTTCCTCCCTCCCCATACCATCCCTCTGGGTCGTCCCAGTGCACCAGCCCCAAGCATCCAGTATCGTGCATCGAACCTGGACTGGTGACTCATTTCATACATGATAGTATACATGTTTCAATGCCATTCTCCCAAATCTTCCCACCCTGTCCCTCTCCCAGAGAGTCCATAAGACTGTTCTATACATCAGTATCTCTTTTGCTGTCTCATACACAGGGTTATTGTTACCATCTTTCTAAATCCATGTATATGTGTTAGTGTACTGTATTGGTGTTTTTCTTTCTGGCTTACTTCACTCTGTATAATAGGCTCCAGTTTCATCCACCTCATTAGAACTGATTCAAATGAACTCTTTTTAATGGCTGAGTAATACTCCATTGTGTATATGTACCACAGCTTTCTTATCCATTCATCTGCTGATAGACATCTAGGTTGCTTCCATGTCCTGGCTATTATAAACAGTGCTGCGATGAACATTGGGGTACACGTGTCTCTTTCCCTTCTGGTTTCCTCAGTGTGTATGCCCGGCAGTGAGATTGCTGGATCATAAGGCAGTTCTATTTCCAGTTTTTTAAGGAATCTCCACACTGTTCTCCATAGTGGCTGTACTAGTTGCATTTCCACCAACAGTGTAAGAGGGTTCCCTTTTCTCCACACCCTCTCCAGCATTTATTGCTTGTAGACTTTTGGATCGCAGCCATTCTGACTGGCGTGAAATGGTACCTCATAGTGGTTTTGATTTGCATTTCTCTGATAATGAGTGATGTTGAGCATCTTTTCATGTGTTTGTTAGCCATCTGTATGTCTTCTTTGGAGAGATGTCTATTTAGTTCTTTGGCCCATTTTTCGATTGGGTCATTTATTTTTCTGGTATTGAGGTGTAGGAGTTGCTTGTATACTTTTGAGATTAGTTGTTTGTCCGTTGCTTCATTTGCTATTATTTTCTCCCATTCTGAAGGCTGTCTTTTCACCTTGCTAATAGTTTCCTTTGTTGTGCAGAAGCTTTTAAGTTTAATTAGGTCCCATTTGTTTATTTTTGCTTTTATTTCCAATATTCTTGGAGGTGGGTCATTGAGGATCCTGCTGTGATGTATGTCGGAGAGTGTTTTGCCTATGTTCTCCTCTAGGAGTTTTATAGTTTCTGGTCTTACGTTTAGATCTTTAATCCATTTTGAGTTTATTTTTGTG
Organism: Bos javanicus; assembly: GCF_032452875.1. Lineage (NCBI taxonomy): Eukaryota > Metazoa > Chordata > Mammalia > Artiodactyla > Bovidae > Bos > Bos javanicus. Next base: position 11,332,598 of record NC_083868.1, read on the forward strand.
TATGGTGTTAGAAAGTGTGCTACTTTCATTCTTTTACAAGTGGTTGACCAGTTTTCCCAGCACCACTTGTTAAAGAGATTGTCTTTAATCCATTGCATATTTTCCTTTCCTCCTTCGTCAAAGATAAGGTGTCCATATGTGCGTGGATTTATCTCTGGGCTTTCTATTTTGTTCCATTGATCTATATTTCTGTCTTTGTGCCAGTACCATACTGTCTTGATGACTGGCTTTGTAGTAGAGCCTGAAGTCAGGTAGATTGATTCCTCCAGTTCCATTCTTCTTTCTCAAGATAGCTTTGGCTATTCGAGGTTTTTTGTATTTCCATACAAATTGTGAAATTATTTGTTCTAGCTCTGTGAAGAATACCGTTGGTAGCTTGATAGGGATTGCATTGAATCTATAAATTGCTTTGGGTGGTATACTCATTTTCACTATATTGATTCTTCCAATCCATGAACATGGTATATTTCTCCATCTATTAGTGTCCTCTTTGATTTCTTTCACCAGTGTTTTATAGTTTTCTATATACAGGTCTTTAGTTTCTTTAGGTAGATATATTCCTAAGTATTTTATTCTTTCCATTGCAATGGTGAATGGAATTGTTTCCTTAATTTCTCTTTCTGTTTTCTCATTATTAGTGTATAGGAATGCAAGGGATTTCTGTGTGTTGATTTTATATCCTGAAACTTTATTATAGTCATTGATTAGTTCTAGTAATTTTCTGGTGGAGTCTTTAGGGTTTTCTATGTAGAGGATCATGTCATCTGCAAATAGTGAGAGTTTTACTTCTTCTTTTCCAATTTGGATTCCTTTTATTTCTTTTTCTGCTCTGATTGCTGTGGCCAAAACTTCCAAAACTATGTTGAATAGTAATGGTGAAAGTGGGCATCCTTGTCTTGTTCCTGACTTTAGAGGAAATGCTTTCAATTTTTCACCATTGAGGATAATGTTTGCTGTGGGTTTGTCATATATAGCTTTTATCATATTGAGGTATGTTCCTTCTATTCCTGCTTTCTGGATAGTTTTTTATCATAAATGGATGTTGAATTTTGTCAAAGGCTTTCTCTGCATCTATTGAGATAATCATATGGCTTTTATTTTTCAATTTGTTAATGTGGTGTATTACATTGATTGATTTGCGGATATTGAAGAATCCTTGCATCCCTGGGATAAAGCCCACTTGGTCATGGTGTATGATCTTTTTAATGTGTTGTTGGATTCTGATTGCTAGAATTTTGTTAAGGATTTTTGCATCTATGTTCATCAGTGATGTTGGCCTGTAGTTTTTTTTTTTTTGGTGGGATCTTTGTCAGGTTTTGGTATTAGGGTGATGGTGGCCTCATAGAATGAGTTTGGAAGTTTACCTTCCTCTGCAATTTTCTGGAAGAGTTTGAGCAGGATAGGTGTTAGCTCTTCTCTAAATTTTTTGTAGAATTCAGCTGTGAAGCCGTCTGGACCTGGGCTTTTGTTTGCTGGAAGATTTTTGATTACAGTTTCAATTTCTGTGCTTGTGATGGGTCTGTTAAGATTTTCTATTTCTTCCTGGTCGAGTTTTGGAAAGTTGTACTTTTCTAAGAATTTGTCCATTTCTTCCACGTTGTGCATTTTATTGGCATATAATTGCTGATAGTAGTCTCTTATGATCCTTTGTATTTCTGTGTTGTCTGTTGTGATCTCTCCATTTTCATTTCTAATTTTATTGATTTGATTTTTCTCCCTTTGTTTCTTGATGAGTCTGGCTAATGGTTTGTCAATTTTATTTATCCTTTCAAAGAACCAGCTTTTGGCTTTGTTGATTTTTGTTATGGTCTCTTTTGTTTCTTTTGCATTTATTTCTGCCCTAATTTTTAAGATTTCTTTCCTTCTACTAACCCTGGGATTCTTCATTTCTTCCTTTTCTAGTTGCTTTAGGTGTAGGGTTAGGTTATTTATTTGACTTTTTTCTTGTTTCTTGAGGTATGCCTGTATTGCTATGAACTTTCCCCTTAGGACTGCTTTTACCATGTCCCACAGGTTTTGGGTTGTTGTGTTTTCATTTTCATTTGTTTCTATGCAGATTTTGATTTCTTTTTTGATTTCTTCTGTGATTTGTTGGTTATTCAGCAGCGTGTTGTTCAGCCTCCATATGTTGGAATTTTTAATGGGTTTTCTTCTGTAATTGAGATCTAATCTTACTGCATTGTGGTCAGAAAAGATGCTTGGAATGATTTCTATTTTTTTGAATTTACTAAGGCTAGATTTATGGCCCAGGATGTGATCTATCCTGGAGAAGGTTCCATGTGCGCTTGAGAAAAAGGTGAAATTCATTGTTTTGGGATGAAATGTCCTATAGATATCAGTTAGGTCTAACTGGTCTATTGTATAGTTTAAAGTTTGTGTTCCCTTGTTAATTTTCTGTTTAGTTGATCTATCCATAGGTGTGAGTGGGGTATTAAAGTCTCCCACTATTATTGTGTTGTTGTTAATTTCTCCTTTCATACTTGTTAGCATTTGTCTTGCATACTGTGGTGCTCCCGTGTTGGGTGCATATATATTTATAATTGTTATATCTTCTTCTTGGATTGATCCTTTGATCATTATGTAGTGACCTTCTTCGTCTCTTTTCACAGCCTTTGTTTTAAAGTCTATTTTATCTGATATGAATATTGCTATTCCTGCTTTCTTTTGGTCCCTATTTGCATGGAAAATCTTTTTCCAGCCCTTCACTTTCAGTGTGTATGTGTCTCCTGTTTTGAGGTGGGTCTCTTTTAGACAAGATATGTAGGGGTCTTGTTTTTGTATCCATTCAGCCAGTCTTTGTCTTTTGGTTGGGGCATTCAACCCATTTACGTTTAAGGTAATTACTGATAAGTACGATCCTGTTGCCATTTACTTTATTGTTTTGGGTTTGAATTTATACATCGTTTTTGTGTTTCCTGTCTAGAGAATATCCTTCAGTATTTGTTGGAGAGCTGGTTTGGTGGTGCTGAATTCTCTCAACTTTTGCTTGTCTGTAAAGCTTTTGATTTCTCCTTCATATTTGAATGAGATCCTTGCTGGGGACAATAATCTGGGCTGTAGGTTATTTTCTTTCACCACTTTAAGTATGTCTTGCCATTCCCTCCTGGCTTGAAGAGTTTCTATTGAAAGATCAGCTGTTATCCTAATGGGAATTCCCTTGTGTGTTATTTGTTGTTTTTCCCTTGCTGCTTTTAATATTTGTTCTTTGTGTTTGATCTTTGTTAATTTGATTAATATGTGTCTTGGGGTGTTTCACCTTGGGTTTACCCTGTTTGGGACTCTCTGGGTTTCTTGGACTTGAGTGACTATTTCCTTCCCCATTTTAGGGAAGTTTTCAACTATTATCTCCTCAAGTATTTTCTCATGATCTTTCTTTTTGTCTTCTTCTTCTGGGACTCCTATGATTCGAATGTTGTAGTGTTTAATATTGTCCTGGAAGTCTCTGAGATTGTCCTCATTTCTTTTAATTCGTTTTTCTTTTTTCCTCTCTGATTCATTTATTTCTACCATTCTATCTTCTAATTCACTAATCCTATCTTCTGCCTCTGTTATTCTACTATTTGTTGCCTCCAGAGTGTTTTTAATTTCATTTATTCCATTATTCATTATATATTGACTCTTTTTTAATTCTTCTACGTCCTTGTCAAACCTTTCTTGCATCTTCTCAATCCTTGTCTCCAGGCTATTAATCTGTGATTCCATTTTGATTTCAAGATTTTGGATCAATTTCACTATCATTATTCGGAATTCTTTATCAGGTAGATTCCCTATCTCTTCCTCTTTTGTTTGGTTTGGTGGGCATTTATCCTGTTCCTTTATCTGCTGGGTATTCCTCTGTCTCTTCATCTTGTTTAAATTGCTGAGTTTGGGGTGTCCTTTCTGTATTCTGGCAGTTTGTGGAGTTCTCTTTATTTCGGCGTTTCCTCACTGTGTGTGGGTTTGTACAGGTGGCTTGTCAAGGTTTCTTGGTTAGGGAAGCTTGTGTCGGTGTTCTGGTGGGTGGAGCTGGATTTCTTCTCTCTGGAGTGCAATGAAGTGTCCAGTAATGAGTTATGAGATGTCTATGGTTATGGGGTGACTTTGGGCAGCCTGTATCTCGGAGCTCAGGGCTGTGTTCCTTTGTTGCTGGAGAATTTGTTTGGTATGTCTTGCCCTGGAACTTGTTGGCCCTTGTGTGGTGCTTGGTTTCAGTGTAGGTATGGGGGCATTTGATGAGCTCCTGTCAATTAATGTTCCCTGGAGTTAGGGTTTGGACTTAAGCCTCCTGCTTCCAGTTATGGGTCTTATTTTTACAGTAGTTTCAAAAATTCTCCTTCTATACAGCACCACTGATAAAACATCTATGTTAAAGATGAAAAGTTTCTCCGCCGTGAGGGTCACCCAGAGAGGTTCATAGCATTACATGGAGAAGAGAAGAGGGAGGAGGGAGTTAGAGGTGACCCGGATGAGATGAGGTGGAATCAACAGAGGAGAGAGTGGGCTAGCCAGTAATCACTTCCTTATGTGCACTCCACAACTGGACCACTTAGAGATGTTCACAGAGTTATACAGAGAAGAGAAGAAGGAGGAAGGGGGCAGAGGTGGTCAGGAGGATAAAAGGGGGGAATGAAAAGGAGGGAGACAGATCCAGCCAGTAATCAGTTCCCTAAGTGTTCTCCATCGTCTGGAACATACAGAAATTCACAGAGTTGGGTAGAGTAGAGAGGGGTTAGGGAGGAGATACAGGCGACCTGGTGGAGAAAAAGGAGAGTCCAAAGGGAGAGAGAGCAGTCAAGCCAGTAATCTCACTCCCTAGTGAAAAATGGGTACTGAAGATTGGGTTCTTAAAGGTACAAAATTGGTAACAAATACATAAAAGCAAAAATTAAAAATCTAGAGTAGAGTTTGGAATTTCAAAAATACAATGTTAAGGAAAAGAAGAGGGAAAAGTAAGGGAGAAAAAAACAAACAAACAAAAACAAAGTCACAAAAATTATAAAGAAAATATAGGTACAAAATGGATAACAAATACCAAAAAGCAAAAGTTAAAAAGCAAAAGTTAAAAATCTAGAGTAGAGTTTGGAATTTCAAAAAATACAATGTTAAAAAGAAGAAGAAGAAAAAGAAAGAGAGAAAAAGAAAGTCACAAAAATTATATATAAAAAAATATATAGGTACAAAATTGATAACAAATACCAAAAAGCTAAAATTAAAAATCTAGAGTAGAGTTTGAAATTTCAAAAATACAGTGTTAAAGAAAAGAATAAAAAAAGAAAAAAAAAAACAAGGTCAAAAAAATTATAAAAAATATATATATGAAGTTTGCTTTAAAAAAATAGGGTCTTTTTTTTTTTTTGCAAGGTAATAGTAGGTTATAAAAGTGAAAATTAAAGGAATAATAGAGGACTTAAATTTTTTTTAAATATAATAATAAAAAAGAAAGAATGATCGTAAAAATATATCTAGGACTTTCTCTGGTTTTGTTGTCGGTATTGTGGGTTCAGTTCATTTTCGGCTAGTTCCTTGGTCCGACTTATATTTCTCAAGATCTATAGGCCCCTTCCTATGTGGACGGTACTAACCACAGGGTTTTAATCTATTGCCTGTAGCTTCCAAGGCGGTTCCCTCTGTTATAGCTTCTTCTGTTTGCTGGTCTCTTTAGTGTCTGGTTTCCACCTTGACACAAAGGGGACAGTGGTGGACACTTTTTTTTTTTAGGCTCACTTGTTCAGTCACGCTGTGGGGAGGGAGGGACGCTGCAAACAAATAACACTGGTGTGTGCTCCAAGTGCCTTAGCCACACTGGGTCTGCACCCGCTCACGGTGCGTGTAGCCTTCCTGCCCACACTGCTCAGGCTCTAGGTTTTTCCGCCGGGAACCATCCGTGGCCGGCCCTGGGCTGCTTGCACCTCCCAGGTCCAAGCCGCTCAGATTCAGGCACTCGGGTAGTCCTCAGAGGTGCAGACTCGGTTGGGCCTGCGTTTTGTGCCCTTCCCAGGTCCGAGCAGCTCAGGTGATGAGGTGTTTGGTGAGCACGATTGCTGCGACTTATTGCCTCCCCGCCGCTCAGTTATCTAGGTGTACAACTGGCACACCTTCTTAGGCAGATGTTGACCGTCCAGACCCCCAAGAAGTCTTAGTTAGCAAAGAAGCCTGCTTACAGTTGTATAGATAATGTCTCTCTGGGGCTGCGATTGCCCCCTTCTGGCTCTGGCTGCATGTCACCGGAGGGGGAAGGTCTGCAGCAGGCTATCTCTGTTCAGTCCTTTGTTCGGTGCTCGGGCCTGGCGGTGTCTTAGGTTAGGGCTGGCTTTTCGCGTGGTAGATATCCCACAGTCTGGTTTGCTAGCCCAAATTAGTTCGCTCAGATAGCACTCGGGGTATTCAGGCCAGATCCTTACTGTAAGCGATGCAGTCTGCGCCGCGCCTCCCTGCCCAGCCCCCGCTTGTTAATGGCGGATGCAGGCGTCTGTGCTGCTTCTCTGCTGGGGGAGTTACCGTAGGGCTTGTAATCTGTGGGTTTTAATTGTTTATTTATTTTTCCTCCCTGTTTTGTTGCCCTCTGTGCTTCTAAGGCTCCGCACAGATTCGGCAGTGAGAAGGTTTCCTGGTGTTTGGAAACTTCTCTCTTTTTAAGAGTCCCCTCCAGGGATGAAACTCCATCCCTCCCTCTTTTGTCTCTCTCTTTTTTCTTTTTTCATTTATTTCTGTTTATTTTAAAATATGCCTAGTAGGAGATTTAAAGTTACTTTTTTTGTAAAATTTTATTTTATTTTTAAACTTTACATAATTGTATTAGTTTTGCCAAATATCAAAATGAATCCACCACAGGTATACATGTGTTCCCCCTCCTGAACCCTCCTTCCTCCTCCCTCCCCATACCATCCCTCTGGATCGTCCCAGTGCACTAGCCCCAAGCATCCAGTATTGTGCATCGAACCTGGACTGGCATCTCGTTTCATACATGACATTTTACATGTTTCAATGCCATTCTCCCAAATCTTCCCATCTTTTATATTTTTTCCTACCTCCTTTTGAAGACTTGGGTTGCTTTTCTGGGTGCCTGATGTCCTCTGCCGGCATTCAGAAGTTGTTTTGTGGAATTTACTCAGCGTTTAAATGTTCTTTTGATGAATTTGTGGGGGAGAAAGTGTTCTCCCCGTCCTACTCCTCTGCCATCTTAGCTCCTCCCCCCAATTTCATTCCTTTTTATGGTTGAGTAATATTCCATTGTATACACACACCATTGTATACACACACCGTCTTTATCCATTCCTCTGCTGATGGACATTTAGGTTGTTTCCATGTCCTGGCTATTGTGTATAGTGCTGCAATGAACATTAGGGTGCTAGTGTCTTTTTGAATTATGCGTTTTCTGGGTACATGCCCAGTAGTGGGATTCCTGGGTCTTTACAACAGTTCTATTTTTAGCTTTTTTAAAAAAGGAATCTTCATAGTGGTTGTAGAGGCTCCGGAATTTATTTAAATCTTCTGTTATAGTAGGCCTCCTTTGACTCCACTCTGGTGGTTGCAGGGTGCACTTTCCTTGTTACTACCTCATGGGAGTGGAAGTTCAAGTTCCTCACTGACACCTGTAGGAATGTTGGTCCTCCTCACTGCTATGTGTGAGTGGGAATTCTGGATTTTGCAAGCCTCTGCTGACACTACCCTGATTTGGAGGGGCAGGAGTACCTTGTTACTGCTCCCTGTGTGGCCTCTGTCAACATCATGGGTATGAGGATGTCCTTCTTATCTACAGGTAGTGATGGAAGTCCTGACCTTCCTCTAGGCCTTCTCTAACACTGCACAGTGGTGTCAGCTACAGATTGGTACTTGCCATGGGCACTTGCCATCTATCCCTATAAGCATTCAGTCATGTGCTGCTGCAGATTTCTGACCTTTAATACCCTCTGAAAAGAGTTCAGGGTGGAGAGCAGAAATGATGCACTCTGTGCTCAGGGAAAAACTGGCAGGACAGGTCTTCAGATAGTTTGATATTTTCAGGAGCCAAGTTTATGGATCCAGTTCCTGTATCTCCCCATATCTAGAAAAGTACTAAAATCCTTTATGGTGATGACTGTTCCTCTTGACTAGAAAAGTTTCATGAGACTAGTAGAAACCTTCTGGAGAGATATGTGCTTGATTGCATGTATTCCCCCTTCACTAAAATCACAGATATACTGACCTTTCCCTCTGCTTCTTTGGAGCAGTCTCTCAGAGTTATCTGAGGAGCTGTCTCCCAGGCTGTAGTCCTCATTTTGCCCCAAGTAAAATTTAACTCACTACTTTCATGAAGTACATTTTTAAAAAGTTGACAGTGGGCAGAGAAAAAGACAGATTTAGAAGTCCAGCTCCCCACTGACAGTACCAGGATGGGGTGATTTGGGGTGGGCCTACCATAAAAATCCCTGGTCTCAAGTGGACCTTATCTGACATCACTGGTGGAAGGGTAGGATGCCTCATTCCTTGCGTTCCACCTTGGCAAGGGTGGAGTCTAGGTACTCACTTTGCTTTTACTGGTGGGAGTAGGATGTGGGGGAGTCACAGAATTTTTTTTTCTGTGGTATTTAGCCAGAGTAGAATGGTTATTTTCAGAAAATTCTCTTTCTTGCTGGGGTGCCCCCCTGTGGATAATGGGAGCAAGCTTTACTTTGGGATATTTTTTCCTGGTTCTCAGTGGTGTTTCTGGGTTGCTAGCTTCTCCAGAAAGCAGTCTGGAATATATGAGGCAAAGAAAATCCAGAAAACAAAATCCAAACTTAGAGAACTCACTATCATGTCTTTCCATCAGTCCTGAGGTCCCTAGCCAGTTTTCTTTCTTCTCTTCACCTGTATCTCCATCTTCTTATTTTTATTTTATATATTGAATATAAACTCTGCCTTCCCTTTTCCACTATAGTTAGCAGAAGGAATGGCGAAAAAGTATGCCTACTCCATTTACTCAGAAGTAGAAAGTTTTGGACGTCTTTTAAGGTATACTAGTGAATAAACCCTGAATATTCATTGGATGGACTGATGCTGAAGCTGAAGTTCTAATACTTTGGCCACCTGATGCAAGGAGCTGACTCATTGGAAAAGACCCTTATGCTGGGAAAGCTTGAGGGCAGGAGGAGATGGGGACAACAGAGGATGAGATGGTTGGATGGCATCATTGACTCAATGGACATTAGTTTGAACAAGGTTATGAGATAGTAAAGGACAGGGAAGCCTGGCTTATTGAAGTCCATGGAGTTGCAAGGAGTCGGACATGACTGACTGAAAACAACAAGACTTCCAGGCTGTGCTCAACACTGACCTGTCCAGCCAACATTTGAATTATAGAAAGGCTCAGTGAGCTCTCACCAGACACTCACTATCTGGTTACCCACTTCAGCCTTAATGCTCAGCCACCCAGAGGACTGTCTGGCTACAAAATAGAGGTGTCTTTTCCAGCCCAGGCTGCTACCACATGCATTCACCACTCTGCTCTTATATTGTCATATGTGTATCTATTCATGTACAGGAAGTCTCCTATATACACTGAGTTCCATTTCAACCACATGTTCATAAGCCCAATTTGTTCACAAGTCCACCAAAGTTAGCCTAGGTACCCAACTGACACAATTGGCTATAGAATACCGTATTGTACTGTACTGTGATAGGTTTATAATATGTTTCACACAAATAATACATAAAAGCAAAACACAAAAAATAAAGAAAATGTTTTGAACCTTACAGTACAGTACTTTGGAAAGTACGATAGTACAGTACAGCAGCTGGCATACGGGGGCATCAAGTGAACAGGTAAGAAGAGTTACTAACTGGAGGAGGAGGCGGGAGATGGTAGAGCTGAAAAATCATCTGCAATAGCAGACAGATGGCAAGCTGCGATTTCACTCATGCCTGACATCGATGGAAAATGCACATTTACATCTTTGAAAGTTTGCAACATGAAGGTTCATATGTAGGTGACTTACTGTACTTCCCTCTAGGTCCTTCCCAGTGCCTAGTCTATATCTGGTGAAAAATTGAATAAAAATTCTTGATAGCCTGGAAAATGAGTCCCAAAAGGGGTACAAATAATCTCATTCAAGCTATCATTTGATAAGCTCTAATATTTGTTCAAGTAAAGTATGATCTTAAGAGTTTAGTGATTTCATTTTTAAATGAGTTTGCTTAAATTTTACAAAACAGTTATTTTCTCAAAATGAAAAGTTTTGATTCTCTTTGTAGGAAGATCATTGTGTGTGTCCTATATTGCTGAAGAGTAAAGACTCAATAATGTTGAGAATAATTGAGTAAATGATAAAAAAATTTAGCTTACAAATGGTCTCTGGTCTTGTTAAAAAAAAAAACTACTTGTATAAATATTTTAAATTCAAAATGCCTCAGTATAATCACCATTGCTTTTTTTTTTTTCCTGGCATTAAGATTTTAAAAAAGCCAGACAGGAAGAATGTGAAAGAGAATGGTTACTAATGCAGAAAGTGTGTTTAACCCCAGAACCCTAATATCAATTAAACTAATATTATGGCTTCATGATTTTCTTTCAAAAATAATTTCCCCTCTCTAAACTGTCTCTGACAACCTACTTCTTTCTTCCAGCCATGTCTCAAGGGATGTGTATTGACGGGAAATTTTGAGCATCTATAAAAGCGTTTATTGAATTTTTGAATAATTGGATTAAGAAATAATAAGCAATCATTATTTTCATGTTTGTTGAGCAACTGCTCTTAGTTGAACCACAAACTAGGGCTGCAAAATTGTAAGGAAAAGGCAGCATGCAAGAAGTTGTTTGCATGAATAACACATTCATAGTCACTAAAAAACAAATAAACCAACCAATCAACCAAACAATCAACTAGAAACAAATTGAACATGCAAATAATATTAGAGCAGTCCAATATACCTGGAGAAAAAAAATTTATAACAGTAGGTGTTAAACACAATTCTTTTCTGAAGAGTTTATCTTCGATTTTTCTCTTTTTATGCAAATTTCTTCCATTAAACGTAGGTTGGCTTAAGGTGAAGGGGATGATGCATCAGTTTTTTCATTTTCCTTCACTTATAAGGCTTCCCTGAGAGCTCAGTTGGTAAAGAATCTGCCTGCAATGCAGGAGACCCTGGTTCAGTTCTTGGGTTGGGAATAATCCCCAGAGAAGGGAATGGCTATCCCCTCCAGTATTCTGGCCTGGAGAATGCCATGGACTGTTTAGTCCATGAGGTCACAAAGAGTCAGACGTGACTGAGCAACTTTCACTTACAAAAGAAACCTAAGAGAGATCTTCGGTGTTCAGTCTCTCCAACTACAAGTCCAGTGAGGAAATCCCTTTCAAGATTACATCTGTTTGAACCAGAGCAGGGACAGAATTGCTGTCACTTTGACACAGGTTGTTTTTGTTGTTGCTGGTTTTTTTTTGTTTTTGTTTTTGTTAGCTGCAATTGTTGGAAAGTCTTTCCTCATACTGAACTGAATTGTTCTTCCAGGGAGCACTTTTAGGCTGTCTTCCATAAGATGGTCTTTAGATATTTTTTCTTCTGAATGCTAAATATTCCCAGGTGATTCAACAGACCATTTTGGCTAACTCGTCTAGACTGTTTATTATTGTAATAACCCCCTTCCTTTAATGTTCCCTATGTTACTTAAATAAGATGGGAAAGTCATTTTAAGAAAACTTCAATTCAGTTCAATTCAGGGAATAGCTATCAAGCACTTAGGATGTACCAGACGCTCTTTTGGGCCCTGGGGCTAAGTCAGTGAACACGACCATCTGTCCTTCTGAAGATCACGGTTAGCAAAGGCAGATATTCAGTGAATGATTAAGCCCAGATGAGGGTTCTGGACAAGGTTGTAAAGTTGTTTAAAGCAAAGGGAATTTAATTAATCCTGAAGAATCATGGAAGCTGTCTCTGATGAAGAGATGTTTAAGGGAAGATTTGAAGTCTAAGTATATGGAAATGATACAGCAGGAAATGATACATGGGGTTGAGAGATGTCCCAAACTCCAAGGGAAGACAGTGTTTAAGAAGAGGATTGCAAGTTCTCCTATCAGTGGAGAAGGGCCTGAGTGGTCACCATCATGATGAACTCAGTGTTCAGAAAGGAGCAAACCTTTGGCTCTGCCCTAGCTTTTTTGTGTCAGGCTACCTAGCTTCCACACTGTTTCCTCTACTTATTTACATATGATTTTAACAATTGTCCTGGTTATGTGAACATATTATCCAAAACAAAATGCTTTAAAGGTTTATTTTATTTTAAAATGCTCAAGGCGGACAATCCTGCTTATTTCTACATGGCTATATTTTTGTGTCACATGGTTAATTAGGTAAAGACTGAAACGTGGCCAATGGATTTAGAAATAAGGAATCCATTGTGACATTGCAAATGGTCCTTAGTGGCTTAGTGGGAGAGGAAATCAGGTTGAAGTGAGTTGGGGAGTGAACAGGAGGTGAGCTAGTGAAGACAGAATGCAGACACTCAAGAATCTTAGCTGTAAAGGAAAGAAAAGAGATAGGGTAAGGATCTAGAGGTAAAGAGAAATAGAGAAATGTCAAATTTTTGGAGAGGATATTGGAAAGATTAACTATTTCTGGACAGACATGTACTATTTACAGAAAGTAAGAAATATGGAAAACTTTTCCTCAAAGAATGCTTTGTCTATGACCTTTGATTGTTTCCAGCTTGGAAGAGAAGACAAATTTAACATGTAAGTAATGGCTAAGATAGGACATCTCATGATAGAGAACTTAGTTGTATGATGAAAGAAAAAAAGAAAATTAGGTAGTATATATTGAGATGATCATACATTCAAAAGGCAAGCCTGGAGATCAGCTTGGGCTGGAGGGTTAGAAGTAGAAATGATTTGGAAGTTTGTTTCCTTTCCTTTCATTCCATTTGACTTTGGGCAAATTATATATAGCCTTTCTAAGCTTCATATTCAGAGAAGGCAATGGCACCCCACCCCAGTACTCTTTCCTGGAAAATCCCATGGACAGAGGAGCCTGTTAGGCTGCAGTCCATGGGGTCTCGAAGAGTCGGACATGACTGAGTGACTTCACTTTCACTTTTCACTTTCATGCATTGGAGAAGGAAATGGCAACCCACTCCAGTGTTCTTGCCTGGAGAATCCCAGGGACGGGGGAGCCTGGTGGGCTGCCATCTATGGGATTGCACAGAGTCGGGCACGACTGAAGCGACTTAGCAGCAGCAGCAGCAGTAAGCTTCATATTTCTGTTTGTAAAATGGGCATCATGATGCTGAATTCAAAATTTTTTTTGTGTGTTTGTGAAGAAGAGATAGTTTTTGTAAAGCTTCTATTATGGTTAATGTACAATAAATGAGAGTTCATATAAAAATTTAAAACAACTTGAAGAACAGAGAGACTATTACATTATCATGCTTTGCACATAATAGGTGTTCACCAAACAAACAAACAAAACAAAACAGGGAGAAGGAAGAAAGAAGTGAAATACATATTGTGAACAAGTAGATGAAGCTAAAAGAACATATGTGAGGGCTGCTGCTGCTAAGTCGCTTCAGTCGTGTCCGACTCTGTGCGACCCCATAGATGGCAGCCCACCAGGCTCCCCCGACCCTGAGATTCTCAAAGCAAGAACACTGGAGTGGGTTGCCATTTCCTTCTCCAATGCATGAAAGTGAAAAGTGAAAGTGAAGTCGCTCAGTTGTGCCCGACTCTTAGCGACCCCATGGACTGTAGCCCACAAGGCTCCTCCATCCATGGGATTTTTCAGGCAAGAGTATTGGAGTGGGGTGGCATTATTGCCTTCTCCGATATGTGAGGGCAGATGATGACAAATTAGATGGGTCCACAATTCATGCAGCAGTGTCTCATTGGGTTCATGAAATTAAGAAAACCTGGGAGATTAGGTATTTGGAAGCTAATTCATAAACTGTCATTCATGATGTCAGTGTTAATCATATTATCTGTTATACAGATACAAATCTTAGTCCCAAATATACCAGACATGTAAGAAACATAACTTTATTCTTCTATATATAAACTAAATTCTTTGAATTTTCCATCCTCCAGGACATCAAACACTAAATAGTTTTCTTTTCCCTGACTTGTGTCTAAGTTCCTGGGAGATTTGTGTAATTTCAAAATGCCATAGGATATATCTTGTCCTTGACTCATCTGTTCACGTAGATACTTGCTGATCAATTCAAGGTCTTTTCTCACTGATCCATGCAGGAAACTGTCAAGACAACTCTTACCCTTGTGTACCCAGTGCTTCAAAGTCCAGGAGACTCTCTGCTGCTTTCACATCAGGCTTGAGAACAGGGGCATCATTTTATGGCTTCCATGCTGTTTCCCTGGGACATATGTATGGCTTCATTTGCCTTAATGCCTAATTCGTGGCTTTATTGCATCCAAGAATAAAGCAAATATCCACATCTACTATCTGTCTCCTAAACTATATCAGGGTCTTGCTCTTTCACTGAAATTCCAATATGGAAAACAGAGTCAGTAATTATCTCTCTTTAAACCACCATTCTTTGGCTATCTTGGCTCTCCTCCAGCCTAGTAGATTGTTTTTCCAATCTTCAGGGGAAATCTCTCCCTCTGTAAATCCTGATGGCTTCCCCCAAAGTCATTTTTGCTCCTAAAATAATTTTTTTATGGGTTTAGGATTTTGGAAAATATAAACAAAAGGCTTATAGGAAGTTTCTGTTTTCCACCCCACCCTGTCACACCCACATCCTCAGGAAATAACTAGAATAGAGTATTTGCCTGAATTAGGTGAGCAGGTTGGAAAGGGAAAGTGGGAACTTTAGGGAAAATCCATTTGTATTTTGACATCCTGTGATAATGACAGTACATTGCATTACCTTAAAACTTGCTACATAAATTATAAATAGAAAATTGATAAAAACCTACATTGGTTATTTCAGTTGGATCAGTTGTCTGCAACCATGCACTTCAGCACATTTTTATTCATCTGCATTCTTAATCCACATTGCTTGGGAAAAAAATTCTGAACAATTTCCTTTAACTCAACTAATGAAAATTCAGATTTGTTGGCATAAATGTGAGTGCTTGGCAGTCATAATTCTGAGATTATAGTGGCAACATTTTAAGATGGCTTAGATGGGTCTCATGACCCTTTTCACAAAAAGAAAATGACCACCAGTCTTTCTTCTCTTGGAAAAGTCTTGAAAAGTCAACATTGATTTTTGCCCAAAGTTTCTTGGTCACTTCCCAAAGGCATAAAATTAGTTTTGGCAGTTTTGTACTAAGAAGGGTAGCATATACTATTTTCAATTACTTAAAATTTTATTCAATATAAAAATCAATTAACAGGTTGGTAGATTTCCACTTTTAGTCAGTGCCTTCATGGAAATAAATTCTCCATTTCTGTTATGGAGAATTGACAAAGTATCAGGATGAGTTTCATTTGAAAGCAGGTTTTTCTAATCTGAGGAGCATTATAGGGTTTGTAATTGCTTCTATTCTCTGGGCAGTTTCTCTCATGGATACCCTCTCCACACTGAGCTCAAAACAGTGTAGCATCCCCCAGGAATACTTTTAGGATTTGATGTTCTAGTAACAATGTTTTCAAAGACATAGCAAATATATTTGAAGATTGGCAAGGTGATGGCTCATGGCATGAGTATTTGATATTGTTTTATAAGTGTCCAAATAAATATTTTGTTCTAGACTTGGGACATAAACTTCTAGTGTTACCTAGAGGAATTCATAGTTAGAGAGTAATACAGCCCCAGAGGACTTCCCTGCTGGTCCAGTGGTTAAGACTCAGTTCTCCCAATGCAAGGGATCCAGGTACCATCCCTGGTGAGGGAGCTAGATCCCACATGCTGCAATGAAGATCAAAGAAACTGCGTGATGCGACTAAGACCTTGAGCAGCCAAATAAAGAGATAAATAATTAAGAAAGAGTAATACAGACCTTCGGGAGTTTCTAAACAAGCTCGTGATCTATACTATTTGTACAAAAGCAAGAGCAAGTGTGGCTACAGGATACTCGTCATCCATGATGGCAGCAGAGCTATTGTTAGACCATACTGTTTAGCTGTTGTCAAGCCATTCTAAGTGTGAATGAGGCCATTCTTGAGCAATTAATGTCTCTGGGCCATCTGGCATTTCATGGTTGGACACTGCTTGGTGAAGTGCCAGGGGCAGGAAATTGTGGCTTATTTTATTATGCTTTGCTAATGGCTTCCCTGGTGGCTCAGTCAGTAATGAATCTGCTTGCAATGCAGGAGACCACCTGCTATGCAGGAGACTCAAGTTCTAGCCCTGGGTCGGGAACCCTTGGAGAAAGAAATGGCAACCCATTTCAGTATTCTTGCCTGGGAAATAAATATGGACAGATGAGCCTGGCAGGCTACAGTCCTTGGGACTGTAAAGAGTCAGATATGACTTAGTTACTAAACCAGCCTTGCAAAGATTCAGAAGTCAGTAACTGCTGACATTCCTGCAAGTTTCCTTTGGTTGGAGAGTCCACACTTAGACAATGAAATAATGAAGAGGTTGTGCAATGAATGTGCATGTGTGTGTGTTTGTGCAACATAGAGTCACACCAGGGATATGTGAAGTTCTGGCTTTCTTTCTGGAGCAGATCAATTATAGAGTGGTCTGACTGCCAGCACACCAGAGGTTGGACTGAGTGAAGTAATTCAAGCAAACATTTTAAAAAGGCTAGGATTTCATTTTCTGTTTCTTTCCTGACTCAGACACATGAAGTCTAAAGGCGGCCTCTTAACTTCTGCCTCTGAGTGAGTCTGAAGTTAGTCCTACAGTTAGGACACATTTACCTGGGACAATGCAGTCTAAGATGTCAGGGCCTTCATTAGAAGCATTAGAAAATTCCAGGGGACATAGACTTCCAAATTGCTTTACTTGGAGTATCAGTAAGCAGATGTCAGTTGTTCGATGGTTGCAGCAGAGTCTGACGATCAAAACCATCACTGTATTTGGGCCAGAATCTCAGAGTGGCTACCATATAATTGTACTTAAAGTCAGGAGGATAAGAGTTGAAACATAAAACCAACCACCACACTGCTTTTACTGTTGAACTAACAAAACATTAAACTTCATAAAAAATCATGGTATAAATTAAAACTTGTCTTTAGAACTTTAATTTTCCAGAGCTTGATAATTCCTCTTTGGAGAGTCTGTCATGTCCTTTTAGATCCAGAATTTAAGTTTTCTTCAAAATTCTAAGTGTTTCTCAAAGTTGCAGTCTGGCATCCTCCTTTAGAATCCTCCCCAAATTTGTCTTTTTAGCTGACATAAAAATATTCAGAATTGGGGAAAAAGATAGTTGGGGAGTTTGAGATGGATGTGTATGCACTGCTATATTTAAAATGGGTAACCAACAAAGCCCTACTGTATAGCACAGGGAACTCGGCTCAGTGTTACGTGGCAGCCTGATGGAAGGGAAGTTTGAAGAACATGTACATGTATAAGTATGAGTCCCTGTGCTGTCCACCTGAAACTATCATAACATTGTTAATAAGCTATACTCCAACAAAATAAAAAGTCAAAAGATTAAAATGTTATCCAGCCCTCCGTTTAGTTCAGTTCAGTTCAGTTTAGTTGCTCAGTCATGTCTGACTGTTTGTGACCCCCTGGACTGCAGTACGCCAGGCTTCCCTGTCCATCACCAAATCCTGGAGCATACTCAAACTCATGTCCATCAAATTGGTGATGCCATCCAACCATCTCATCCTTTGTTGTCCCCTTCTCCTCCTGCCTTCAGTCTTTCTCAGCATCAGGGTCTTTTGAAATGAGTCAGTTCTTCGCATCAGATGGCCAAAATATTGGAGTTTCAGCTTCAACATCAGTCCTTCCAAATTCAGGACTTATTTCTGTTAAGATTGACTGGTTGGATTTTTTGCAGTCCGAGGGACTCTCGAGAGTCTTCTCCAACACCACAGTTCAAAATCATCAATTCACTGGCACTCAGCTTTCTTTACAGTCCAACTCTCACATCCATACATGACTACTGGAAAAACCATAACTGACTAGATGGACCTTTGTTGGTAAAGTAATGTCTCTGCTTTTTAATATGCTGTCTAGGTTGGTCATAGCTTTTCTTCCAAGGAGCAAGCGTCTTTTAGTTTCAAGGCTGCAGTCACCATCTGCAGTGATTTTGGAGTCCCCCAAAATAAAGTCTCTCACTGTTTCCATTGCTTCCCAGCTATTTGCCATGAAGTGATGGGACAAGATGTCATGATTTTCATTTTTTGAATATTGACTTTTAAGCCAACTTTTTCGCTCTCCTCTTTCACGTTCATCAAGAGGCTTTTTAGGAGAGGAGGAGCTAAGATGGCGGAGGAGTAGGACGGGGAGAACACTTTCTCCCCCACAAATTCATCAAAAGAACATTTAAACGCCGAGTAAATTCCACAAAACAACTTCTGAAAGCCGGCAGAGGACATCAGGCACCCAGAAAAGTAACCCAAGTCTTCTAAAGGAGAGAGAAGAAATACAGCTCCACTCACCAGAACACCTACACAAGCTTCCCTAACCAAGAAACCTTGACAAGCCACCTGTACAAACCCACACAGAATGAGGAAACGCCACAATAAAGAGAACTCCACAAACTGCCAGAATACAGAAAGGACACCCCAAGCTCAGCAATTTAAACAAGATGAAGAGACAGAGGAATACCCAGCAGACAAAGGAACAGGATAAAAGCCCACCAAAGCAAACAAAAGAGGAAGAGATAGGGAATCTACCTGATAAAGAATTCCGAATAATGATAGTGAAATTGATCCAAAATCTTGAAATCAAAATGGAATCACAGATAAATAGCCTGGAGACAAAGATTGAGAAGATGCAAGAAAGGTTTAACAAGGACCTAGAAGAAATAAAAGAGAGTCAATATAAAATGAATAATGGAATAAATGAAATTAAAAACACTCTGGAGGCAACAAATAGTAGAATAACAGAGGCAGAAGATAGGATTAGTGAATTAGAAGATAGAATGGTAGAAATAAATGAATCAGAGAGGATAAAAGAAAAACGAATTAAAAGAAATGAGGACAATCTCAGAGACCTCCAGGACAATATTAAATGCTACAACATTCGAATCATAGGGGTCCCAGAAGAAGAAGACAAAAAGAAAGACCATGAGAAAATACTTGAGGAGAAAATAGTTGAAAACTTCCCTAAAATGGGGAAGGAAATAATCACTCAAGTCCAAGAAACCCAGAGAGTCCCAAACAGGATAAACCCAAGGTGAAACACCCCAAGACACATATTAATCAAATTAACAAAGATCAAACACAAAGAACAAATATTAAAAGCAGCAAGGGAAAAACAACAAATAACACACAAGGGAATTCCCATTAGGATAACAGCTGATCTTTCAATAGAAACTCTTCAAGCCAGGAGGGAATGGCAAGACATACTTAAAGTGATGAAAGAAAATAACCTACAGCCCAGATTATTGTCCCCAGCAAGGATCTCATTCAAATATGAAGGAGAAATCAATAGCTTCTCAGACAAGCAAAAGTTGAAAGAATTCAGCACCACCAAACCAGCTCTCCAACAAATACTGAAGGATATTCTCTAGACAGAAAACACGAAAACAGTGTATAAACTCGAACCCAAAACAATGAAGTAAATGGCAACGGGATTGTACTTATCAGTAATTACCTTAAATGTAAATGGGTTGAATGCCCCAACCAAAAGACAAAGACTGGCTGAATGGATAAAAAAACAAGACCCCTACATATGTTGTCTACAAGAGACCCACCTCAAAACAGGGGACACATACAGACTGAAAGTGAAGGGCTGGAAAAAGATTTTCGATGCAAATAGGGACCAAAAGAAAGCAGGAGTAGCAATACTTATATCAGATAAAATAGACTTTAAAACAAAGGCTGTGAAAAGAGACAAAGATGGTCACTACATAATGATCAAAGGATCAATCCAAGAAGAAGATATAACAATTATAAATATATATGCACCCAACACGGGAGCGCCGCAATATGTAAGACAAATGCTAACAAGTATGAAAGGAGAAATTAACAATAACACCATAATAGTGGGAGACTTTAATACCCCACTCACACCTATGGATAGATCAACTAAACAGAAAATTAACAAGGAAACACAAACGTTAAATGATACAATAGACCAGTTAGACCTAACTGATATCTATAGGACATTTCATCCCAAAACAATGAATTTCACCTTTTTCTCAAGTGCACATGGAACCTTCTCCAGGATAGATCACATCCTGGGCCATAAATCTAGCCTTAGTAAATTCAAAAAAATAGAAATCATTCCAAGCATCTTTTCTGACCACAATGCAGTAAGATTAGATCTCAATTACAGGAGAAAAACTATTAAAAATTCCAACATATGGAGGCTGAACAACACGCTGCTGAATAACCAACAAATCACAGAAGAAATCAAAAAAGAAATCAAAATTTGCATAGAAACTAATGAAAATGAAAACACAACAACCCCAAACCTGTGGGACACTTTAAAAGCAGTCCTAAGGGGAAAGTTCATAGCAATACAGGCATACCTAAAGAAACAAGAAAAAAGTCAAATAAATAACCTAACCCTACACCTAAAGCAACTAGAAAAGGAAGAAATGAAGAACCCCAGGGTTAGTAGAAGGAAAGAAATCTTAAAAATTAGGGCAGAAATAAATGCAAAAGAAACAAAAGACACCATAACAAAAATCAACAAAGCCAAAAGCTGGTTCTTTGAAAGGATAAATAAAATTGACAAACCATTAGCCAGACTCATCAAGAAACAAAGGGAGAAAAATCAAATCAATAAAATTAGAAATGAAAATGGAGAGATCACAACAGACAACACAGAAATACAAAGGATCATAAGAGACTACTATCAACAATTATATGCCAATAAAATGGACAACGTGGAAGAAATGGACAAATTCTTAGAAAAGTACAACTTTCCAAAACTCGACCAGGAAGAAATAGAAAATCTTAACAGACCCATCACAAGCACGGAAATTGAAACTGTAATCAAAAATCTTCCAGCAAACAAAAGCCCAGGTCCAGAAGGCTTCACAGCTGAATTCTACCAAAAATTTAGAGAAGAGCTAACACCTATCCTGCTCAAACTCTTCCAGAAAATTGCAGAGGAAGGTAAACCCCCAAACTCATTCTATGAGGCCACCATCACCCTAATACCAAAACCTGACAAAGATCCCACAAAAAAAGAAAACTACAGGCCAATATCACTGATGAACATAGATGCAAAAATCCTTAGCAAAATTCTAGCAATCAGAATCCAACAATACATTAAAAAGATCATACACCATGACCAAGTGGGCTTTATCCCAGGGATGCAGGGATTCTTCAATATCCACAAATCAATCAATGTAATACACCACATTAACAAATTGAAAACAAAAACCATATGATTATCTCAATAGATGCAGAGAAAGCCTTTGAAAAAATTCAACATCCATTTATGATAAGAACTCTCCAGAAAGCAGGAATAGAAGGAACATACCTCAACATAATAAAAGCTATATATGACAAACCCACAGCAAACATTATCCTCAATGGTGAAAAATTGAAAACATTTCCTCTAAAGTCAGGAACAAGATAAGGGTGCCCACTTTCACCATTCCTATTCAACATAGTTTTGGAAGTTTTGGCCACAGCAATCAGAGCAGAAAAAGAAATAAAAAGAATCCAAATTGGAAACGAAGAAGTAAAACTCTCACTGTTTGCAGATGACATGATCCTCTACATAGAAAACCCTAAAGACTCCACCAGAAAATTACTAGAACTAATCAATGATTATAGTAAAGTTGCAGGATATAAAATCAACACACAGAAATCCCTTGCATTCCTATACACTAATAATGAGAAAACAGAAAGAGAAATTAAGGAAACAATTCCATTCACCATTGCAACGGAAAGAATAAAATACTTAGGAATATATCTACCTAAAGAAACTAAAGACCTATACATAGAAAACTATAAAACACTGGTGAAAGAAATCAAAGAGGACACTAATAGATGGAGAAATATGCCATGTTCATGGATTGGAAGAATCAATATAGTGAAAATGAGTATACTACCCAAAGCAATTTATAGATTCAATGCAATCCCTATCAAGCTACCAACGGTATTCTTCACAGAGCTAGAACAAATAATTTCACAATTTGTATGGAAATACAAAAAACCTCGAATAGCCAAAGCTATCTTGAGAAAGAAGAATGGAACTGGAGGAATCAACCTACCTGACTTCAGACTCTATTACAAAGCCACAGTTATCAAGACAGTATGGTACTGGCACAAAGACAGAAATATAGATCAATGGAACAAAATAGAAAGCCCAGAGATAAATCCACGCACATATGGACACCTTATCTTTGACGAAGGAGGCAAGAATATACAATGGATTAAAGACAATCTTTTTAGCAAGTGGTGCTGGGAAAACTGGTCAACCACTTGTAAAAGAATGAAACTAGAGCACTTTCTAACACCGTACACAAAAATAAACTCAAAATGGATTAAAGATCTCAACGTAAGACCAGAAACTGTAAAACTCCTAGAGGAGAACATAGGCAAAACACTCCCGACATACGTCACAGCAGGATCCTCTATGACCCACCTCCCAGAATATTGGAAATAAAAGCAAAAATAAACAAATGGGACCTAATTAAACTTAAAAGCTTCTGCACATCAAAGGAAACTATTAGCAAGGTGAAAAGCAGCCTTCAGAATGGGAGAAAATAATAGCAAATGAAGCAACGGACAAACAACTAATCTCAAAAATACACAAGCAACTCCTACAGCTCAACTCCAGAAAAATAAATGACCCAATCGAAAAATGGGCCAAAGAACTAAATAGACATTTCTCCAAAGAAGACATACAGATGGCTAACAAACACATGAAAAGATGCTCAACATCACTCATTATCAGAGAAATGCAAATCAAAACCACTATGTGGTACCATTTCACGCCAGTCAGAATGGCTGTGATCCAAAAGTCTACAAGCAATAAATGCTGGAGAGGGTGTGGAGAAAAGGGAACTCTCTTACACTGTTGGTGGGAATGCAAACTAGTACAGCCACTATGGAGAACAGTGTGGAGATTCCTTAAAAAACTGGAAATAGAACTGCCTTATGATCCAGCAATCCCACTGCTGGGCATACACACTGAGGAAACCAGAAGGGAAAGAGACACGTGTACCCCAATGTTCATCACAGCACTGTTTATAATAGCCAGGACATGGAAGCAACCTAGATGTCCATCAGCAGATGAATGGATAAGAAAGCAGTGGTACATATACACAATGGAGTATTACTCAGCCATTAAAAAGAATACATTTGAATCAGTTCTAATGAGATGGATAAAACTGGAACCTATTATACAGAGTGAAGTAAGCCAGAAAGAAAAACATCAGTACAGTATACTAACACATATATCTGGAATTTAGAAGGATGGTAACAATAACCCTGTGTACGAGACAGCAAAAGAGACACCGATGTATAGATCAGTCTTATGGACTCTGTGGGAGAGGGAGAGGGTGGGAAGATTTGGGAGAATAGCATTGAAACATGTATAATATCATGTATGAAACGAATCGCCAGTCCAGGTTCGATGCATGATACTGGATGCTTGGGGCTGATGCACTGGGACGACCCAGAGGGAGGGTGGTGGGGGGAGGAGGGAGGAGGGTTCAGGATGGGGAACGCGGGTATACCTGTGGCGGATTCATTTTGATATTTGGCAAAACTAATACAATATTGTAAAGTTTAAAAATAAAAAAAAAAAAAAAAGAGGCTCTCTAGTTCTTCTTCACTTTCTGCCATAAGGGTGGTGTCATCTGTATATCTGAGGTTATTGATATTTCTCCCAGCAATCTTGATTTCAGCTTGTGCTTCATACAGCCCAGCATTTCTCATAATGTACTCTGCATATAAGTTAAATAAGCAGGGTGACAATATACAGCCTTGATGATGTACTCCTTTCCCAATTTGGAGCCAGTCTATTCAATGTCCAGTTCTAACTGTTGCTTCTTGACCTGCATACAGATTTCTCAGGAGGCAGGTCAGGTGGTCTGATATTCCCATCTCTTAAAGAATTCTCTACAGTTTGTTGTGATACACATGGTCAAAGGCTTTGGCATAGTCAATAAAATAAAAGTAAGTTTTTTTCTGAACTCTTTTGTTTTTTGATGATCCAACGAATGTTGGCAATTTGATCTCTGGTTCCTCTGCCTTTTCTAAATCCAGCATGAGTATCTGTAAGTTCATGGTTTGTGTACTTTTGAAGCCTAACTTGGAGAACTTTGAGCATTACTTTGCTAGTGTGTGATATTCAAGCTGGTTTTAGAAAAGGCAGAGGAACGAGAGATCAAATTGCCAACATCTGCTGGATCATTGAAAAAGCAAGAGAGTTCCAGAAAAACATCTATTTCTGTTTTTTTGACTATGCCAAAGCCTTTGACTGTGTGGATCACAACAAACTGCAGAAAATTCTGAAAGAGATGGGAATACCAGACCACCACACCTGCCTCCTGAGAAATCTGTATGCAGATCAAGAAGAACAGTTAGAACTGGACATGAAACAACAGACTCGTTCCAAATAGGAAAAGAGTACATCAAGGCTGTATATCATCACCCTGCTTATTTAACTTCTATGCAGAGTACATCATGAGAAACGCTGGGCTGGAAGAAGCACAAGCTGTAATCGAGATTGCTGGGAGAAATATCAATAACCTCAGATATGCAGATGACACCACCCTTATGGAAGAAAGTGAAAAGGAAGTAAAAGGCCTCTTAATGAAATTGAAAGAGGAGAGTGAAAAAGTTGGCTTAAAGCTCAACATTCAAAAAACGAGGATCATGGCATCTGGTCCCATCACTTCATGGGAAATAGATGGGGAAACAGTAGAACAGTGTCAGACTTTATTTTGGGGGGCTCCAAAATCACTGCAGATGGTGACTGCAGCCATGAAATTAAAAGACACTTACTCCTTGGAAGGAAAGTTATGACCAACCTAGACAGCATATTAAAAAGCAAAGACATTACTTTGCCAACAAAGGTCTGTCTAGTCAAGGCTATGGTTTTTCCAGTGGTCATGTATGGATATGAGAGTTGGACTGTGAAGAAAGCTGAGCACTGAAGAATTGATGCTTTTGAACTGTGGTGTTGGAGAAGACTCTTGAGAGTCCCTTGGACTGCAAGGAGATCCAACCAATCCATCCTAAAGGAGATCAGTCCTGGGTGTTCATTGGAAAGACTGATGCTGAAACTGAAACTCCAATAGTTTGGCCACCTCATGCGAAGAATTGACTCATTGGAAAAGACCCTGATGCTGGGAGGGATTGGGGGCAGGAGGAGAAGGGGTGACAGAGGATGAGATGGCGATGGCATCACCGACTCAATGGATGTGAGTTTGAGTGAACTCCGGAAGTTGGTGATGGACAGGAAGGCCTGGCATGCTGTGATTCATGGGGTCACAAAGAATCAGACATGATTGAGCGACTGAACTGAACTGAGATGACTGAAACTGTGCAGTAGTTTGAGCATTCTTTGGCATTGCTTTTCTTTGAGGTTGGAATGAAAACTGACCTTATCCAGTTTTGTGGCCACTACTGAGTTTTCCAAATTTGCTGGCATATTGAGTGGAGCACTTTCAGTGCATCCTCTTTTAGGATTTGAAAAAGCTCAACTGGAATTCCATCACCTCCACTGCCTTTGTTTGTAGTGATGCTTCCTAAGGTCCACTTGACTTCACATTCCAGGATGTCTGGTTCTAGGTGAGTGATCACACCATTGTCGTTATGTGGGTCATGAAGATCTTTTTTGTACAGTTCTTCTGTGTATTCTTGCCACCTCTTCTTAATAGCTTCTGCTTCTGTTAGGTCTATACCATTTCTGTCCTTTATTGTGCCCATCTTTGCATGAAATGTTCCCTTGGTAGCTCTAATTTTTTTTGAAGGGATCTCTAGTCTTTCTCATTCTATTGTTTTCCTCTATTTCTTTGCATTGATCACTTAGGAAGGCTTTCTTATCTCTCCTTGCTATTCTTTGGGACTCTGCATTCAGATGGGTATATCTTTCCTTTTCTCCTTTGCCTTTAGCTTCACTTCTTTTCTCAGCTAATTGTAAGGCCTCCCCAGACAACCATTCTGCCTTTTTGCATTTCTTTTTCTTGGGGATGGTTTTGGTCACCACCCCCTGTACAATGTCACAAACCTCCGTCCATAGTTCTTCAGGCACTCTGTCTGTCAGATTGAATCCCTTAAATCTATTGGTCACTTCCACTGTACAATCATAAGGGATTTGATTTAGGTCATACCTGAATAGTCTAGTGGTTTTCCCTACTTTCTTCAATTTAAGTCTTAATTTGGCTATAAGGAGTTCATGATCTGTGCCACGGTCAGATTCCAGTCTTGTTTTTGCTGACTGTATAGAGCTTCTCCATCTTTGACTGCAAAGAATATAATCAATCTGATTTTGGTATTGACCATCTGGTGATGTCCAAGTGTAGAGTCTTCCTCTTGTGTTGTTGGAAGAGGGTGTTTGATATGACCAGTGTGTTCTCTTGACAAAAGTATATTAGCCTTTGCCCTGCTTCATTCTGTACTCCAAGGGAAAATGTGCCTGTTACTGCAGGTATCTCTTGGCTTCCTACTTTTGCATTCCAGTCCCCTATAATGAAAAGGACATCTTTTTGGGGTATTAGTTCTAGAAGGTCTTGTAGGTCTTCATAGAACCATTCGACTTCACAGAACTTAGCCTTAATGGTTGGGGCATAGACTTGGATTACTGTGATATTGAATGATTTGCCTTGGAAATGAATAGAGATCATTCTGTCATTTTTGAGATTGCATCCAAGTACTGCATTTCAGACTCTTTTGTTGACTATGATGGCTACTCCATTTCTTCTAAGGGATTCTTGCCCATAATAGTAGATATAATGGTCATCTGAGTTCCGTTCACCCATTCCAGTCCATTTTAGTTTACTGATTCCTAAAGTGGAAACAGTGTCAGACTATTTTTTTGGGCTCCAAAATCACTGCAGATGGTGACTGAAGCCATGAAATTAAAAGACGCTTACTCCTTGGAAGAAAAGTTATGACCAACCTAGATAGCATATTGAAAAGCAGAGACATTATTTTGCCAACAAAGGTCCATCTAGTCAAGGCTATGGTTTTTCCTGTGGTCATGTATGAATGTGAGAGTTGGACTGTGAAGAAAGCTGAGTGCCGAAGAATTGATGCTTCTGAACTGTGGTGCTGGAGAAGACTCTTGAGAGTCCCTTGGACTGCAAGGAGATCCAACCAGTCCATTCTGAAGGAGATCAGCACTGGGTGTTCTTTGGAAGGAATGATGCTAAAGCTGAAACTCCAGTACTTTAGCCACCTCATGCGAAGAGTTAACTCATTGGAAAAGACTCTGATGCTGGGAGGGATTGGGGGCAGGAGGAGAAGGGGACGACAGAGGATGAGATGGCTGGATGGCATTACCGACTTGATGGACGTGAGTTTGAGTAAACTCCGGGAGTTGGTGATGGACAGGGAGGCCTGGAGTGCTGTGATTCATGGGGTCACAAAGAGTTGGACACGACTGAGTGACTGAACTGAACTGAAAGTGTCAATATTCATTCTTGCCATCTCCTGTTTGACCACTTTCAATTTGCCTTGATTCATGGACCTAACATTCCAGGTTCTTATGAAATATTGCTCTTTACAGTATCAGACTTTACTTCCAACACCGGTCACATCCACACCTGGATGTTGTTTTGCTTTGGCTCCATCTCTTCATTCTTTCTGGAGCTACTTCTCCACTTATCTCCCATAGCCTACTGGACACCTACTGACCTGGGAGTTCATCTTTTAGTGTCCTATCTTTTTGCCTTTTCATAGTGTTCTTGGAGTTCTCAGGGCAAGAATACTGAAGTGCTTTGCCATTCTCTTCTCCGGTGGACCATGTTTTGTCAGAACTCTCCACCATCCATCTTGGGTTCCATGGCTCATGGTTTCATTGAATTAGACAGGCTGTGGTCCATGTGATCAATTTGGTTAGTTTCTGTTTTGTGATTTTCATTCTGTCTGCCCTCTGGTGGATAAGAGGCTTATGGAAGCTTCCTGATGGGAGAAACTGACTGAGGGGGAAACTGGGTCTTGTTCTGGAGGTCCGGGCCATGCTCAGTAAATCTTAACTTCAATTTTCTGTTGATGGGTGGGGCTGTGTTCTCTCCCTGTTGTTTGACCTGAGGCCAAACTATGGTGCAGGTAATGAAAATAATGTCGACCTCCATCAAAAGGTCCCATGCATGCACTGCTGCACTCAGTGCCCCCAACCCTGCAGCAGGCCACCACTGATCCACACTTCTGCAAGAGACTCCTGGACACTCCCGGGAAAGTCTGGGTCAGTCTCTCGTGGGGGTCACTGCTCCTTTCTCCTGGGACCTGGTGTGCACAAGGTTCTGTTTGTGCCCTCCAAGAGTCTGTTTCCCCAGTCCTGTGTAAGTTCTGGTGGCTCTGTGTTGGGGTTAATGGCGACCTCTTCCAGAGAGCTTATGCCATACCCAGGTCTGCTGCACCCAGAGCCCCTGCCCCTGCAGCAGACTGCTGACCCGTCCCTCCAGGGGAGACACTCACACACAGTTCTGGCTCAGTCTCTGTGGGGTCTCTGAGTCCTGGTGCACACAAGGTTTGTTTGAGCTCTCTGAGCATCTCTGGCAGATATGGGGTTTGATTCTAAACTCTATTTTGCCCCTCCTACCATCTTGCTGGGGCTTCTCCTTTACCCTTGGAGGTGGGGTATCTTTTTCTGGTGGGATCCAACATTCTTCTGTCAACAGTTGTTCGGCAGCAAGTTGTAATTTTGGAGTTCTCATAGGAGAAGATTAGTGCAGAATCCTTCTATCCAGCCCTAGGAAAGAAGAAATATTATTTCAATTTTCTTAAATTTATCAACATTTTTTTAAATTGAAGATTAAATAAAAATATTTATTTAGTTGGCCAGATCTTAGTTGCTGCACATGAGATCTTCAGTTGTGCATGCAAATTCTTAGTTATAAAATGTGAGATCTAGTTCCTAACCAGGGATCAAACCCAGTCCCCCTGTACTGGGAGCATGGAATCTTAGCCACTGGACCACCAGCAAAGTCCCTATCAACATTTTTGAGGGCTATCATATATAAAATGACATTTTTGTTTACATTCCATATGTCCTTGGTAGATATTTCAAACTTGCTTGTGTTCAGAATTTCCACTGAAATGATCATCTCTATTCAATTCCCATAAAACAACTCTCATACCAAGAAAGCCACCTTGGACTTTTATATATTTTTAAGTAGGTTCATAAAAAATATGTCCCTTCCCTTTTTGCAGAGAGAAAGAGCAATAAATATATTTAATATCATACACAGAAGTGTGAACGTAAAGTGAACTTCAGACATACTGATTCGTTTTCACTCTTATGGACACATCACATATAATTAAATTTAATCTGGGGTTACCATTAAAAGTGAACCTGCTTGCTTGCTCCAACTCTGCCTCCTGCACTTAGGCTCTCTGGGTTTCCTGCTCTCACTGTTAAATTCAAGTCCCCACATGGACTCTTGCTTCAAGCCAGGGGCCTGTGGCTTGAAATGATTCCTAATGTTTGGAATCATTCATCCTCACAACACAGTGATTCCTCCAGATTAGATGAAATAACTGTCACTTCAACCGAATCCTGCCTTAAATGAGAATTTGTGTTAACCCATATACTTTTATTTGAGCTTTGAATAGCTTTCACTCCATTACCAGTCACACATTTAAATTAGGGAAAGAAAGATTGCTAAAAATTAAATTAAACCTAGATAATGAACTACACTCATATAAATAGCTTTTAAAAAGTCCTTTACTTCAACGCTGGCCCTAAACATAGCTAGAATAAGTAACTCTGATGTATGTGGTGTTACTTAGAGTGCTGTCTCATGGCTGCCTTTTGCTTTCTTTCCATGTTCTGGACTGTTAATAATAGTTAATGCTTCTGTGGTACTTATCGGCCTCTGTTCTCCACCCCTCCTCTATCAAAACAACTTTAATATCTTGGAATAAACTCAGTTCTCATAAAGTGCCACCTACATCACTCACACCCACTCTCCAGGTGGAAGTGTTTTCATTATCTTTTTTCTAGTGGACTCTTGTCCCTGGTAGGGTGTCCACTATTCAAAATCCCACAAGAAGACAGAATCTCTATTCTTCTAGAGAATGCGTGCATGAGGACTAAGTTGCTTCAGTCGTGTCCAACTCTTTGCAACCCTATGGACTGCAGCCCACCAGGCTCCTCTGTCCATGGGATTCTCCAGGCAAGAATACTGGAGTGGGTTGCCATTTCCTTCCCCAGGGCATCTTCCTGATCCAGGGATCGAACCAGCGTCTCTTATGTCTCCTGCATTGGTAGGCAGATTCTTTACCACTAGCACCACCTAGAATAAATCTTCCTAAATTTCACTAATGAATGCTTCTTTCCCCTTGTGCCTTAGTACTGTTAACTCCTTAATTAATGAATTTTCCATTTCATTTATTAGAAATTATATATCTCTGTCCAGTTTCTAGTACTTGACCACTAAACCGCTCATAATAAAATTCCATCTCTTGCAAGGCAGGTATCTAACTGCTATAGTTGAATTTTAAGGGCTATATTACAAACAGATCATTCTTCCTAAAATTAGTTAAGACTCAATTTGTATAGAAGAATAAATTAATTCCATGAAATCAGATGTTATATTAAAATGTTTTTCAGAACATTTATTATGTAATTAGAAGATGATTAAACTTAAATTCAGAAGCTTAAAGGAAAGTTTTTTTAATGGAATACTTTTAAAGTAACACTCTAAAAGAAGACATTGAAATCAACAATCAGAAAATGCAAATATAAGTAACAGCATATATTACTGGAAGTTCTCCCAGAGATTTTTAGGTATAATAATTTTATATTTTAGACATAACAATTTTAGACATAATAATTTTTAGACATAATAATTTTCTGAAATAGGTATATATAATAGAAGCAATTGAACTTCCCAGGTGGCAGAGTGGTAAAGAATCCACCTGCCAACCAGGAGATGCAGGTTTGATCCCTGGGATGGAAAGATCTTCTGGAGAAGGAAATGGCAACCCACTCCCATTATTCTTGCCTGGGAAGTCCCATGGACAGAGAAGACTGGAGGGTTATATTCCGTGGGTTTGCAGAGTCTGATACTAAGTAACTGAGACTGAGCACACCCACGTAGAAGCAATTAATTAGTTGCAGGTTTCTAAAGTTATAAAAAGAACGCTTTTAATCTCTGTCTCTTGTGTATTTTAAGGTATCAGTAGGTGACAGGTACCCCGGTCACCTGTTTAACCCTTCTTTCAGCTCACATAAGTTTGTGTCTCAGCTATCCAAGGTTAACTTCTCCTCCCAAGTTTCCTATTTTGTATTTCAAATGTTATTTTGAAAATTAAATGAATTTGGAGGACTTCCTTCACTCCCCTACCCCTTTGATAAAGGGAGCTCTTTAGATGGACTGCTTGATTTGAATGAAGTAGAATAGAAACAAGTACTTTCATTTACTGGAAAGGCTTAATATTTTTGGCATTTGAAGTGGCTTTGGGCTTGCACCTGCTATAACGTTTATGATTTTTCCTTTGGATTTTACAGCAATATTTGTATAGGTTTAGTTTAGTTCTCTCATTAGGAGCCTGGTATTCCAGGCGCTGGATGAACTGAGGTCTGCAAACATCCCCGACACAGTCAGGTTCCTGTTGACTAATTCTGTGATCATCAAGAACAGCCTCTGTGTCCTTGTGGCCAAAGGCAGCAGCGCAGGCTCCGCCCGGGAGTCGACAGTGTGGTTTCTGATGATAGACTTGGTTTCAGTGGATGGGGAGAGGACCCAGCAGGCCTCTGGTCACACCCTCACAGACTCTGGTGATGGTGGGAGATGAGAATGTGAACTGAGGGTCTGTGGGCGTTCTGAATGTCTGAATGACTCACAGGGGAGACGGGCATTCACAGGACCTTGAAACACAGGCCACTTGCTATCATTTTCATATGATAGGTTTGGAAAGCACCTCCACATGGAAGAAAGAGGGGTGGATGGTCTCTCTTTCAAAAGTGCTCCAAGAGAGAAAGACATTTTCAAACCTTTGAGAATCCCTAAAGAATATCTCAATAGTCAGTGACGCGGAGTCCTCGCCTACACCCCAAATCGTGTTGTTTATTTGCCCCCTTGGAGACCTTCCCTGGTGGCTCAGACATTAAAGAGTCTGCCTGCAGTGCAGCAGACCGAGGATTCATCCCTGGGTCAGGAAGATCCCCTGGAGGAGGGCATGGCAACCCACTCCAGTATTCTTGCCTGGAGAATTCCATGGACAGGAGCCTGGCGGGCTACAGACTGTGGGGTGGAAAAGAGTCGACATGACTTGAGTGACTGACACTTTCACTTGGGAGAACTGCACAGCCCGTTGCTTCAGTTTGGATCTCAGAGAGGCCTAAACTCAGTCAACTATGTGTGTGTGTATTTAGAAATTTCTTTTAAAATGATACAAATGAACTTGCAAAACAGAAACCGACTCATAAACCCAGGTTGCCAGGGGGAAGGATGCGGGGAAGGGACAGTTCGGGAGTTTGGGATAGATATGTGCACACTGCTGTACTTAAAATAGATGACCAACAAGGACCTACTGTGTACCACAGGGAACTCTGCTCAATGTTGTGTGGCAACCTGCAGGGGAGGGGTTTTGCAGAGAACGGATATATGTGTCCTTGTGGCTAAGACCTTTCACTGCTCACCTGAAACTATTACAACATAATTAATCAGCTCTACCCCAATACAAAAGAAAAATGTAAAAAAAAGAGGGCTTTTTTTTTTTCCTCTTTAAAATTTTTTTTTGGCTGCACTGCACAGCATGTAGAATCTTAGTGCCCAGACCAGGGATTGAATCCACATGGAACTCCTTGCATTGGAAGGTGTGTTCTTAATTGCTGAATGGCCAGGGGAGTCCCCGCTTGCCTGTTTAACCCTTCCCTCAACTCATATAAGTTTGTGTCTCAGCTATCCAAGGTTAACTTCTCCAACCAGGTTTTCTATTTTAAATATCTTGAAAATTAAATGAGTTTGGAGGACTTCCTTCACTCCCCTACCCTGTTAATAAAATAACTTCTCACCACAGGAAAGTTGGAAAAGTGAAAACAAAACAAAATTATTTACTGTTCTGATCAAGCAAAGTAAATCATTGTTAATTATTAGTTTTTTTTTTTAATCCAAACTCCTTCACCCCATAACTCTTGCCCTGTATACACTCATTCCATCCTTTTGGATTTTGTCAGGTATTTATGACTCTCTTAAGAGTTTTCCATGTTTGCTTTAGATAATTTGCTAAACAAGGAAATGTCTATAGAAACAGAAAAAACCATCACCCATGTTAACATTTTGGTATATTTCTTTACCAGTTGTGGTTCATTGTCAACATATAAGAAAGTTTCCTTTATAACCAAAGGCTTTTACTTTTGAAATCTGAATAAGAGAACATTTTAAGGATCTATCAAAACTTTTAAAAAACGATGCCTCCAAAATATTTCCAATATATTATTTGTTAAAGAACCAAAGCATATGGACCATCTTTGAGAAGCCTGCATTGTGAAAGGACCTCTTCTTCCACATAGTCCTGCTCCCTCTCCCTTCTTTTCTCAGGCTTTGATCACTGATAAACATTTGACACTCAAACTTCATCTCCGAGTCTTCTTCCAAACATCTCTTTCTCTGACACTCAAAATTGGAAAATTTTGGCTCGTCTTGATTTTCTCCAAACCCCTTCAAATATCT
The DNA here is from genome assembly GCF_032452875.1 of Bos javanicus. Classification (NCBI taxonomy): domain Eukaryota; kingdom Metazoa; phylum Chordata; class Mammalia; order Artiodactyla; family Bovidae; genus Bos; species Bos javanicus. The sequence continues at coordinate 11,366,371 of NC_083868.1, forward strand.
ATTCTCTGAAAATGTACAAAGATTTATAGCAAGGAATGGCAACTTGTATTATTTAAGTCCTTATAGATACTTCTTACTAGCTTTACTTTTGTTTTTGTAGACTCTGCATTATCTGTAGTTTATGAAGAATATTTCAAAACACAGACAATGGTTATTTTTCACAGAGTATTGAGTACCTATTGAGGGCAAGGCGTATATCAGATCTGTTTTCTGTTGTTAAGAAGCGTGATTGCATGAATGACTTGTCTTTATGTTATATTGACAGATGAAAAGCTTGAGGCCGTGCTCTGTAATACAAGAACCCAGTTGTTGTTGTTTAGTCACCAAGCTTTGTCCGACTCTTTGCGACCCCATGGACTGTAGCCTGCCAGGGTCCTCTGTCCATGGGATTTCCCAGGCAAGAATACTGGAGTGGGTTGTCATTTCCTTCTCCAGGGAATCTTTCTGGCCCAGGAATCAAACCCGTGTCTTCTGCACTGGCAGGCAGTTTCTTTACCATTGAGCCACCAGGAAGAACCCAGAAAACCACATAAATGCATCAGGGAGCATACTGGAAAATGATCAGGAAACCAAAAATTCCAACATCTATATTTGGGAGGGATCGCAGATACGATGAACTTCAAAATAGAATCCTTTCATTAGAAATGTTTTATTTAATTTCCCAAGTAATCCTGCACTTTTCCTAGGTTTATTAACAAAAATTTACAGAAAGAATAATTTCAGTAGTTTTCCACTGGCCATGATCAGTGCAGACAAAAATCATCTAGTATTTTGATTACGTAGGAAAAGTCCCAAGAGATGATTCATAGATCTAAGTTTCTGTGTGATGAATAAAATATTCTGTTTGCTACTAACAGGTGATTAGAGGTGTGAGTTTTATCTTCCTCTTCTTCCCTCCTTCCTTCCCTCTCTCCCTGCCTCCTTCCTTCCCTTTCTTTCCCCATCCTTGATTTCATTTTATAGAATTTTAAAGAAGACTTTCAAAGTATAAAGTAATATGAGAATTTTTGTTACACTGTTAAGATATTTCATGTTGAATTACCACTCATCATATTTATCCCAAATTTGAAGGAACACATTTGTTTTAAATAACTATGTTCCTATCTGATTATCGGATGGGCTTCCCTGGTGGCTCAGTGGTAAAGAGACTGATGGCCAATGCAGGAGACAAAAATTTGGTTCTTGGGTTAGGAAGATCCCCTGCAGAAGGAAATGGCAACTCACTCCAGTCTTCTTGCCTGCGAAATCCCATGAACAGAGGAGCCTGGTGGGCTATGGTCCATGGGGTCGCAAAGAGTAGGACGCGACTCAGCATGAGCATGAGTGACACCCTCTGTTTCCTGATATGGCAGGAAATATTCCATTTCTCACCAGAGAGTAGAGATCAAGACATAACTGGTGTGGCAGCACCCTGGACTCTGGTTAGCATTCAGTGAGAGACAGTGAGAGAGATCTAATGCTTTTGGTTACAGGGTAACCATTTTTGGTGTAAAATGGAAGGGTTTTGACAGAGAGCAGCTGAGGGTTTGATCTCACAGTCACCAGCTCTTGCTTGAGGAGCGCTTAGTAGACGGTCCCACCATTGTCTGCCTTGTGAAAACACCAGTGTTTCCCAGGCAGCTTAACTCTTTGTAGGAATGAGAAGATGGCAGGACATCAATATAAAGATTTACATTAGGCCGAAAATAGTGTCTGGAGGGCAATTTGGTCTCTTTTGTAGCAATTAGGGGCATTTTCCTGTTTCAGGTCTGACATTAGCAGTGAGGACTTGTCTCCTGCCTACACAGGTTTCTCTGGAGTGGGTTGGGGCTCTGATGAAAGGTGTTGTGAATGAGCCAGTGAATGTAAGCCATGACCCTTATGGTCAGAGACGTTCTGACAAAGTAAGTACTTTAAATTATTCATGGCCAACCCATTGCTTCCATTAATACGTATTGATGTGCCTACATAGGAAATTCTTATCTAATGCTATTGATTGCATGCAGTTTTGAAATTGTCTCTTTGAAAACATGAAGCAAATGGCTAGCAGAAGGCTCAGAAGCTCTGATATTCAAACTCCTTCTCAGGTGTTAGTTATGACTGAAGAAACGTAGAGGGTTTCTTCTTTCCCAGGTGGTGCTGTGATAAAGAACTCACCTGCCAGTGTGGAAGACAGAAGAAACGAGGGTTCAATCCTTGGGTTGGGAAGATCCCCTAGAGTAGGGCATGGCAACCCACTCTAGTATTCTTGCCTGGAGAATCCCATGACAGGGGAGCCTGCAGGGGTACAGTCCATGGGGTCGCAAAGAGTTGGACACCCCTGAAGTGACTTAGCATAGTCACAGAGAAAAATCTGTTAGGATCCAAAGGTAATCTTGTGTGCAGATGCCAGAGAAGTCTTTAATGCAACACCAGGGAGTTTTGATTTTATTTTTTTGTTAAGGGACACCCATAAGAATAAAACTAAGAAGGGAAGAGACATTGTATCTTTAAAAGAGTGTGTTTACTCAGACAAAGGTCTGCGGGATGCAATGGGGAGAGGAACTCAGGGAAGGGGAGTAAGTTGTCAAGGCTTTAGCCAAAGTCTAACTTCTAGAAAACTGTTAGTAGCCTTGGAGAAGGCAGAGAGGAATCATGAAACTCTCTACTGAGACTTGGAAGACACACCATTAAACTGCATCCCCAGTCCAAGCAGAAGATACTAGGATCTATCATGTGCAAATGAGCAACTCTGTTGGACTGGATGCAAACACAGCCAAGGCAAACCAGTTCTGACTGCATGTCTACTCTAGGTACCTGGGCAGAGAAATGCTGAGGGTTCCCCTGAAAGGACCACAGCCAACCTCTCCCAGAGCACTGAGACCTAAAAGCTGGGAACCCTAGGGGCAACTCAGACACAAGCTATTCAAATGGCTCTGATGCCATCTGGTATAGTGTGGGCCCAGGTTTAGTCACAGTTCATCTTCCCACTGATGTGGCTTTGATTTCATTTCCTAATTATCTCTGCCCACCTGATCCTGTCATGGGTGTTCACATGTGATCAAGCTCCAGCTGCCCTCCCAGTGGCGTTAGTGGTAAAGAACCCACAGATCAATACAGGAGACATAAGAGACGTCAGTTTGATCCCTGGGTTGGGAAGATTCCTTGGAGGAGGGTATGGCAACTCACTCCAGTGTTCTCGCCTGGAGAATCCTGTGGACAGAGAAGCCTAGCAGGCTACAGTCCATGGGGTCACAAAGAGTTGGACATGACTGAAGTGACTTAGCATGCCCTCCTACCATGGACAGACTGCTCCCTAGAAGGGTTTCCTGCTCTCGTTGTTGAAGCAATCTAAGAGTTATGAGTACGATCTGTTAGTGGCAGCGAGGAAGGAGAAATATGTTTGCCTTACAGAGATATGGAATTTTGAATGGGCAGAATTTGGTAATAAATTGGATTTGGCCATTATAGAAGAGAGAAGAGGCACAGTTGAGCCTAGTTCATAGTGTTTAAACTCTTTTGAGTTCTGCAGCTAAGGATATTGTTCCCAGAAAGACCAAGGACACATCATTATCCACAATCTCAGAAGATTCGTACACATGGTAGCTAAAAAGTTGAAAATCTATCCTGTAGAGGAAGATTTTGGAGGTAGAACTGGCTGATCTGAAAGATTCCTTCTGCTTCATTAATATCAGAGTATTAATAGTTATAGAACTTAAGCACCCATGTACTGTTGGAGTTGTTGAGAGCAAGTCAGGATAGTGAGCTGGTGCATAGGTGAGGTGCTAGGGAGTGTAGGGGGAAATTGTATTTTGTTTAGACCTGGTCAATCTGAAGTGCTGGTAAGGCATCTATAAGGAGATGTTAAGCACATAATTCAGAGACGGCAATGGCAACCCACTTCAGTACTCTTGCCTGGAAAATCCCATGGACGGAGGAGCCTGGTAGGCTGCAGTCCATGGGATCACTAAGAGTCGGACACGACTGAGTGACTTCATTTTCACTTTTCACTTTCATGCATTGGAGAAGGAAATGGCAACCCACTCCAGTGTTCTTGCCTGGAGAATTCCAGGGACGGGGGAGCCTGGTGGGCTGCCATCTATGGGGTCGCACAGAGTCAGACACGACTGAAGTGACTTAGCGGCAAGCAGATAATTATAGGCACACTTTGATAAAGTGCTTATTGCACTGTCTAACATGATAGCCATTGGATACATGTGGCCACTGAGGAGTATAAGGAAATACGGCTAATCCTGAGATGCGTTGTAAGTGGGAAGCACACTTTCATTTCAAAGAAAATCCAAAAAGCAACCCACCGCCCAACGATTTCACTTTTAAATCAAAGATTACATGTCAAAATAATATTTTGGATATACTGGGCTAAGTAAAATATGTTATTAAAGTTAACTTCATCTGCTTCTTTTAAAATGTGGCTATTAGGATATTGAACATTACATCCATGGCTTGTATTTGTGGCTTGCATCATATTTCTCTTGGACAACACTGCTCTAGATAATGCTTGTGAGTAGCTATTGGTGACAGCTTGAGGAGAGTTGAGATCTCTGTGGAGAGGACAGAGAAAAGGAAGTGCATAGGGTTGAGGACATAATTGTGGAGATGCCCGAGTTCATAGATGAAAGGGGAGGCTGAGAGGGACCTGGAGAGTGAACAGAAGGTGAAGAAGAAGGAACTATCTTAGGAACTGGAAGAAGAGGGCATTTTAGGGAGGAGGGTCTACTCTCTTCACACAAAATAATTCCAATAATTCAAACTTTATCCTATTGCAGAGGTTCTTCCTCCAGAAAGCGAAATGATCAAATTTAAATTTTGAGATGGTTTTGGCAACAAGGATTGGGTTGAGGGAGAAGCTGAAGTCCAGGTGGCCAGTTAGAAATTCAGGGAATAAGAACCCAAAGCCCTTAAGCATCTACCAAGCCAAACAGGAAAGAACGGTTTTCACTTGGAGAAAGAACTTTCTATTTTATTTTTTTCCATGAAAAATGAGGTGAGTGAGATTTTGATAATTTAAAGCACGCGTCTTCTGCTTCTAGAATCCAGGAAAATGGGTTGCAATGAAAATCCATGTCATAAATGATTAAAGATCCTTTGTGCGGGAACACAGAAAGATGTAAAGAAACCAAGGACACAAAAATTGTAGGATTTCTAAGAAACAATGGTTGTCTTTTTGTATAAATGTCTCACATAGGAAGAAGAGAAGAGAACATTATTCTGCATCCTTGAGAGCGTGACAGCAGGAAGAATGGTTTCTAAAAAGAGTTTTCCTTGAGGCTCTGACTCCGTAACTCAAGATCATTTCAGGTACTTCTGAGTGTTTACAAATTGAACGAGCTGTGTCTTGGGATGTTCTTTAAACAGAAAACTGGGTACATAAAATGATTTATTTGGAGCTCCATTTAAAATAAAAAACAGATCGAAGTTTATGAAAGTAAAAAATTCAGGGTACCAAGTAAAGGTGAGCTGAATGTTTTGAAGGCATTTGGATACTGTTTAAATTAATGTTTTAAATTCTCTGCTGGTTTAAAAGAAAAGAGGGAACAAATGATGATAAAAGAAAAATCAATGAGGGACTCCCGTGGTGGTCCAGTGGTTAAGATTCTATTCTTCCTGTGCAGGAGGCATGAGTTTGATCCCTGGTTGGGGAACTAAGATTCAAGGGAGTGGCCAAAAAAAAAAAAAAAAAAAAAATTCAATGAAAGTAGTTCTATTAGGAAACTAAACAAGAGGGAAATGACTGATTCATTAAAGATACTTGGAAGATAGTCCTAGGTGGGGCACCATATACAGAATTTGGATAAAACCCATGCCTGTGGCAGAATAATAATAATAATAATCACCAAGTAGCAGCAACTGACACATATTAAGCACAAATTATGTATGAGATAGGGCTTCTCAGGTGGCACTAGCTCAGAGAACCTGCCCCTGAGTGCAGGAGATTCAGGTTCGATCCCTGGGTCAGGAAGATCCCCGAGAGGAGCGCATGGCAACCCACTCCAGTATTCTTGCCTGGAGAATCCTCATGGACAGAGGAGCCTGGTGGGCTACAGTCCATGGAGTTGCAGAGTTAGACGCGACTGAAGGGACTTAGCATACATGCAGGTATAGGTAGTGTTTATGTGATTCTAAGTTTTCACTCATCTATTTATCATAATAATCTCACAAAATAAGTATTATCTTACTGTTATAGATGAGGCAGTGAGATTGGGTAATTCTCCCAAGGTCACAGAGCTAGCTCCCTGTATCATAGGAAGACACAAGTTGTATCAGGCAGCTTCGGCTGGGTTATGCTGTGGCAACAAATGGCTCCTAAAATCTTAGTGGGCTCTAATAAAAGGAGCTTGAAATTTTTGTTTGTTTGTAAACTCCATCACAGGACACTTGCTCTGCTTCATTCCTGGACTTTGACTGTAGAAGCAGCCCCTATCTTGGACACTGGCGCTCTTTTGTCCGAGGAAATAGAAAGCAATGGACAAACCATGTGATGGCTTTAATAACTTCTATTGGAAGTAGAACATAGTACTTTATCTTCCGTTTCTTTGACCAAAGTATGTCTTGTGATAACCCTGCCAATGGTGTGAGAAGTGTAGTCTCTGCAGAGATGATCTTTGGAGTAAGAGGACCCATGGGGAGGATTTTTTTTTCCTTTGTTTTGTTTCGATCATATGACTCTTTAGCTTTACAAGGATGAGAATCAAAGATTGTTTGATATGACTTTGTTTCACACAAAGGAGTCAATGTTATGATTGTGGTATTGAATGGGGAGTGACAGAGGGTCATGCAAACGGATGACTCTGAAACGAAGAGCAGCTACAACCACTGACAGCAGCTGGGCCACTGCCAAAATCCTCGCAGAGCAAGGTACCTGGGAGGAAGATTGAATTTCAACAATAAATCAGGCCACAGGTAAAAGAGGATAGGGCTTCCCTGGTGGCTCAGATGGCAAAGCAGCTGCCTGCCATAACAGGAGACCTGGGTTTGATCCCTAGGTCAGGAAGATCTTCTAGAGAAGAGAATGGCAACCCACTCAAGTATTTTTGCCTGGAGAATTCCATGCATGGAGGAGCCTGGTGGGCTATAGTCCATGGGGTCGCAAAACAGAAGGTGAGGACTGACCCAGATTGAGAGATGGTACGGAGGCTCAATCAAGCACAGAGAGAGAATTCTCAGGGTTTAGTGAAGGCTGAGGTTTAGCTCAATTATTTAGGGGGAAAACCAATTTCTGAGGGGGTGCGTGCCCTGATTTCCTTTGTCTAAAAACCCCTCTCCTCCATGAATTCCTGAGGAGTGTGTTATGAACTAATGGACATTAATGAGTGAAAACAGGAACAATTATAGACAGTCCTACTTATTAAGATGCAGATGAAGATGGACACAATATATCTCTACAAACCAAGCAAGTAGAAAGTGGATTCACATGGGCATGTAGGTAGAATGGACACAGGAGAAAATGGAAAGAAAACTTCAGTTCTTGAACTGATGTTAAATTTAACCTGAATTTATTGGACAAATTGCTCATTTTCATGCAAGTGAATCTGGTTTACAGACTCGCTAAAGAACTTTCCACAGAGATGTAAATTGATCTTGATGAATACAATAAAAGGAAGTGATGATCAATTTGTGGAACCTAGAATAAATTCACATCAAATGAGGGTAAAGCATTTAGAAACAAGACAGTTTCTTTTCCTTTCCAGTACTGAAGAACGGTAAAAACGGTGACAACAAATTGGAACATTTGGGAAAGGGAGACAAAAATAAGATTTAATCTCATCCCCCGTATATATGAAAATTCTTCTCATTTCTGTGCATTCCTTATAGTTCTTCCTCACAGATATATAAAAACTGCATTGCAGATTCAAAAATGCTATTGTAATAGAGCATTTTCCATAAACAATTTTCCATGTTGAAATACAGTCCTTACGATTATAATAGTAGGAAAATAGTCTGCTGCATAGTATTGCTGTTTAGTCGCTAAGTTGTGTCCGACTCTTTGCGACCCCATGGACTGTAGCCTGCTAGACTCCTCTGTCCATGGGATTTCCCAGATAAGAATACTGGAGCCGGTTGGCATTTCCTTCTCCAGGGGAATCTTCCCGACCTAGGGATTGAACCCGAGTCTCCTGTATTGACAGGTGGATTCTTTACTGCTGGACATCAGGGGAACACTTGCATAGGATTAACATAGTTTAATTCATTAAATTTTGTTCTTATTAGACGTTTAGTTTCAGTTCTTCATCTTCATTAGCAATGCTGATTATATGGTCATGTAAAATATATATATTTAAAACATTGTTTTTGTTGTGGCACTATCCTAAAACTGAGTCAAAGGTTATAAACTCCTTATGACCACATATAGGTTGATTTTCAAAATAACTGCATCAGTTTATCTAAAATTTGTATGCAATTCACTACACATAGTTTAGGAATTATATATATTTAAAGATCATAAAAATTGGCTAATGAATACAAATATATCTTACTTTGTGTTAATTTGTATGTTTGAACACTTGCAAGGCTAAGTAGTGCTCCATGTGTTTATCTACCAACAGCATGGGTCATAATTCATCAATTTACTCCTTCATTCAGTCACTGGACTAATATTTTTTTTGAAGGAGGTCCTACAATGTGCCAGGTACTGTTTTTGTTTCTGAGAACACGGCTGTGAAGAAAACAAAATTCCCTGCCCTTATGGATTTTGTCTTATAGGATAAAGAGGACAATAAGTAAAATAATAAGTATTAAACTTGTATAATATGTTGAATGTTATAATTTCTATGGAAATAATAAACGATAATAGGAATAAGCAGCTTGTTGGTAGAGAGTCATACTTATAAATAGGAGTGTCTATGATAAATATGGGAGAAGGAAATGGCACCCCACTCCAGTACTCTTGTCTGGAAAATCCCATGGATGGAGGAGCCTGGAAGGCTGCAGTCCATGGGGTCGCTGACGGTCAGACACGACTGAGCGACTTCACTTTCACTTTTCATTTTCATGCATTGGAGAAGGAAATGACAACCCACTCCAGTGTTCTTGCCTGGAGAATCCCAGGGATGGGGGAGCCTGGTGGGCTGCCGTCTATGGGGTTGCACAGAGTCGGACACGACTGAAGTGACTTAGCAGTAGCAGCATGATAAATATATATATCACCCTGCTTATTTAACTTATATGCAGAGTACATCATGAGAAACGCTGGGCTATAGGAAGCACAAGCTGGAATCAAGTTTGCCTGGAAAAACATCGATAACCTCAGATATGCAGACGATACCACTCTTATGGAAGAAAGGGAAGAAGAACTAAAGAGCCTCTGGATGAAAGTGAAAGAAGAGAGTGAAAAAGTTGGCTTAAAGCTCAACATTCAGAAAACTAAGATCATGGCATCCAATCCCATCACTTCATGGGAAATAGATGGGGAAACAGTGGCTGATCTTATTTTTTGGGGCTCCAAAATCACTGCAGATGGTGATTGAAGCCCTGAAATTAAAAGATGCTTACTCCTTGGAAGGAAAGTTATGACCAACCTAGATAGCATATTAAAAAGCAGAGACATTACTTTGTCAACAACGTTCTGTCTAGTCAAGGCTATTGTTTTTCCAGTAGTCAGACACAACTGAGCGACTGAACTGAACTGAACTGATGATAAATATATGTTTGAATAAAGCCTGAAGGAGGTGGGGCAGGTCCCAAGTGTGTACCTGAGGACAAAGTGCTCCAGCCAGAAATACTACATGGTCCAAGGCCCCAAGTGAGGCCATGTCTGATGGTTGGAGAAGCTGAGAGGCTAGTTTGGCTGGAGTGGAGTGAGATCTTTTCCTTTTTTTAAAAAAATAGATTTCTTTATTTGGCTGGGATGGGTCTTAGTTGTGGCATGTGGGATCTAGTTCCCTCACCAGAGATTGAAACCCAGCCTCTTGCATTGGCAAGTGTGAAGTCTTAGCCACTGGACCACTGGGGAAGTCCCTGGAGTGAGATCTTTTGATGATGTTCATTTGTAGAAGGAGAACAAAGAGAGAAGGTCTAGCTAATTCCAACAGAGGAAGAAGTTTCAAGAAAAAGGTTGTCACCACCACTGTAATTAACCAAGATGTGTGGGCAGAAGACAATGGAAACAAGCAACCACAGTCAATAAAGATGAAGGTGGCCAGATTCCAGCTCAGTCAAGTGGCCATAACTAGTAAAGAGAGGTACTAAATGGAGTTTAGTGAGTAGGCAAAGAAGAGAACGTGTGCATGTATGCTAAGTTGAGTCAGACTCCATGACACCATGGGTTGTAGCCCACCAGGCTCCTCTGTCCATGGAGTTTTCTAGGCAAGAATACTGAAGTGGGTTGTCATTTCCTATGCCAAGAAGAAAATATCGGTTTTATAAGAAAAGCTTGCAAACTCTGTCATAGCTGATCTCAAATCAACTGTACATTATAAATGGGGGTCTTCCTGGGTGGTGTAGTGGTAAAGAACCCCCTTGCCAGAATAGAGGATGTTAGAAATGTGGGTTTGATCCCTGGGTCAGGAAGATGACCTGGAGGAGGACATGGCAAACTACTCCTGTATTCTTGCCTGGAGAATCCCATGGTCAGAGGAGCCTGGTGGGCTAAGGTCCATAGGGTCCCAAAGAGTCGGACACGACTGAGGTGACTTGGCAAACACACACATTATCAACTGGGGTAATTGCAAAAGTATCTGAGGCCCTTCCCTCAAATACAGGATCAAAATATCAAGGGATAGACCCCATGAATGTGTTTTCTGGTGGCCCTGTTAGGCATCTAGGTTTGGAAACCACTGAGTGAATGTATCTTGGGAAATAAAAGTACATCAAAATGTGTCTTAAAAAACAGAAACAAAAAAGTTCCCAAACCTTGGATAATTAAAAGCAGGCTGGAGAAGGCATTGGCACCCCAGTCCAGTACTTCTGCCTGGAAAATCCCATGGACGGAGGAGCCTGGTAGGCTGCAGTCCATGGGGTCGCTCAGAGCTGGACAGAACTGACTTCACTTTCACTTTTCACTTTCATGCATTGGAGAAGGAAATGGCACCCCACTCCAGTGTTCTTGCCTGGAGAATCCCGGGGACGGCGGAGCCTGGTAGGCTGCGGTCTATGGGGTTCGCACAGAGTCGGACACGACTGAAGCGACTTAGCAGCAGCAGCAGCAGCAGCAGCAGGGCTTCCCAAGTGTCATAGTGGTAAGAATTCGCATGCCAGTGCAGGAGACGTGGATTTTGATTTTTCAGTTTAGAAGATCCCGTTAAGGAGGTAATGGAAACCCACTTCAGTATTCTTGCCTGGGAAATCCCATAGACAGAGGAGCCTGGCAGGCTACAGTCGGTAGGGGAACAAGAAAGAGCGACTGAGCAAACACACTCTGGTTATAATACAAAGTAGCCACTAGGTGGCAAAAGAACTCCATTCTTGTAAGCTTTCTGATGGCTTCCTTATTTCACCTTCCCTATTCATTTAATTTTCTTTTTCTTTTCTTCTTCTTTTCCTGGTTTGTTGGGTTAAAATATGTAAGATTAAGTTATTTAAAGAGATTGATGCTAACATTTCTAAAGAGATTGTATTATTAAGAAGTTCTTTCCTTATAGAAAAGAAAAATACCTAGAGTTATTATGTTAGAGAACTGTTCAGAATTAATGCTATTAAAATTTTGTTTACTTGTTTTTGATAGAAGTAAAATGTGTTAACTGAATAAGACTAAATATTAGGAGGTCAAATAACCATGCAAAACTGTTTTCAGTGTTTAATAAGTTTCAAGGCACAGATGTTATAGACAATATTAACATACATTGAATATGATAAATTTACTCTTAAGGAAAACTTAAATTTTTTTTGTTTTCACAAAATTAAAAGTTCTACTGGTAATTTTATACAGTGGATTCTCCTGAGAACTGTGTCCTGGACTTTTAAGAGTCAAGGATATTTGTTCAAATTGATCTCACATAAATCTGGGTTCCACTCTTTTGAAAACTGAGCTTGAGCAAATTTCTTGGTGCCTCTCAGCTTCTGCTGCAAAAATGGGGTAAACAGTGCTTCTTCTATAAGGCTGCTGTGAAGAATCAATGATGACACCAGCAAATGCTTTGTATACATTACAAAATTAGGTAAACAAAAATTCCTTCCTCTATTCCATTTTTTTTTTCCTAATGGCAATTGCTACTTGAGTTTTAATGCCAAACAGAAGGCTGAAATACAAGTATTGCTTGGCAGGGTCATAATCTAGTTAGGATGTTAAAAATCATCACACTGTTAAAAAGACTCAGAGTTGAAAACCTGAGTTCACGGTTCTGAATTTCTGCACTTCCTGCTAGGAAACATGATATTCTTTGAAGTATGTTTTTTGGCTTCCTTTGCTGTAATTATTCATTTTTCATATAAAGTATATAATGACATGTCCTATAGTGTGATTCAACATTGCAGAGAAAGGAGAATAAAGAATGTGTTTTATCAGCAGGTGAGGCTCGTCCTCTTTATCCTTTATCTTCTTTACTCGCGCATGTAATTTACTAAAGAGCTGACAAAGTCACAGTGCAGTCTGCCTCTCACCATATTCCTCTGCAGACCGTGATGAGACAAACTCTGAGCCTCAGCTTTCTAATGGGGCCTATATAAGAAATCTGATGCGGTTATATTGATTCTTCATTTCTATACCGTGAAAGAATGAGGTTGTCTCAAGAATGAGGTTGCCTCTAAGAAGGAGGCATGAAGGCATGTGCTTGGGACAAAGCCCCTGGCAAAGATGCTACAAGGGTGCTTAGCAACCCAGTATTGAACACTGAAAAAGCCTCCACATCCTCTTTCATTTGGCCCCAATGAAGAAAGACATGAAAACATGAAAGAAAAGGTCTGAGAAAGCGAGGCACTGCAGAAAAATATAGGAAGTTTGTATTGCTGATGAAAGGGCCATCCGTATGAAGTGGATGATGCATATTTACATTTTGATATGTAGATTTAATTTTAAGTGATTTTGTAATAAATAGCTTTAGTTCTAAGGTTTGAAAACTGCAGGAGAAATTCACATTTATATTTAATTTTGTTCCAACAGCCTGATGGATTTGGAAATTCTGTTTCTTAAGTTTGTTTGATAACCTTGAGGTGTGAGGAAAATACTTTCAGAAGAGCTTAAATGGGAGGCAAGGAGACCCCGGATTTCACTGGGTACCTCTTTCTTCATAAATGTCAAATATTTCCTGTAGCCACTGGCTTCTACTTCTTGGCTAGTTAGCGATTACAAAAATGGAAATGATATTGCTTATACATGGAATCTAAAAAAGGGTACAAATGAACTTATCTACAAAATAGAAATTGAGTTACAGCTGTTGAAAACAAGTTTATGTTTGCCAGGAAGTGAAACATGGAGGACAAACTGGGAGACTGGGATTGACATATACATGCTGCTATATATAAAGCAGATGAGTAATGAGAACACAGGGACTCTACTCAGTACTCTGTAATGGCCCATATGGGAAAAGAATCTAAAAAAGAGTGGCTATGTAGAGCATATATATAATATGTATATTACATATATATTTATAATTGATTCACTTTGCAGTACACCTGAAACTAACACAGCATTGTAAATCAACTATATTGCAATAAAAAATTAAAGACAAACACACAAATCATGGCAATGACCTTAGCAGCTTATTCAGAGTATGTTCTAAATGCGATAGAACAAAGCTTCCAATATTCCCAAGGCAGAAGAGCCAATGTTTTGTTTCTGCACTTGAAAAGTCTAGAATAATCTCTCCAACCTTCACTGTGGAAATTCTTCTTGTCTTCAAGGTCTCTATCATGAGATACCTCCATGATGTTTTTCCTGACTGTCTGAATTAAAGTACTCTTTCTCTTCACACACGCATAGCCATAATTTTGTCAAGTGGTAATGGTTTCCCCAAGCACAACAGGTGCCCCTCATATAGCCCTCCCAACTTCTGACATTGGCATGTGGCTATTGGTCTGGCATTTTTGTCAATTTCCAACAGCAAAGAAAATCAAAAGCAGTTTGTTTTTCTTTTCTTTTTTTTAACTGTGGCAAAAATATACATAATGGAAAAATATACCCTGCTTCCCAGGTGGCTCTATGGTAAAGAATCCCCATGCAGGAGATGCAGGTTCGATCCTTGGGTTGGGAAGATCCCTGGAGAAGGAAATAGCTACCCACTCCAGTATTCTTGCCTGGAGAATCCCATGGGCAGAGGAGTCTAGTGGCTACAGTCCAGGGAATTTGCAAAGAGTGGAACATGACTGAGCATGCACACGTGTGCTCTTTTGCTAGTGGCTAGGAAATGGCAACCCACTCCAGTGTTCTTGCCTGGAGAATCCCAGGGACAGGGGAGCCTGGTGGGCTGCCGTCTATGGGGTCTCACAGAGTTGGACACGACTGAAGCGACTTAGCAGCAGCAGCAACAGCAGAGAACAAGGGTCTGAAACTTGAAGGGTATAAGTAGGATTGGCTCTTTTAAACATCATTCCCAGAGACTCCCTTGGGGAGCAGAGCTGTGCTCACAGTCGTAGGCTCTTCCCGAATAGGAAGTGTGGTTCTTAGGTGTATAACACATCTGTCAGGGATGCAGTAAGGGTTCTACTGAACGAAGCTATGCTATCCCCAGTCACGTGGGACCCCCATGTAGGAGGACCAGTAGGACAAGACGGACGTTCTATTCTGGTGAGGAACCTGAGTCTGATTGTCACGAGGAGGGGGACTACTCCTACCAGGTGGGGCTGAGGAGGGATGGCTCTGAGATCTGGGAGTACACTGAGGTGTCTTTCAGTGAGTCTGTGTTCACCGCCAGCTGTAAATAGGGCAATTGAGCAAACCTTGGCCTGAGGACAAGAAAAATAAAAGCTCAGGTTTCTAAATGATGAAAGTCTAGGTCATTCAACCAGAAAAGCAACGCAGAGCTGCCAAAATGCTGCTCAAGGTTGAGAGAAAGAGAAAACCAGTGATGCAGATTGACTGTGGGGATCAGTTGTGACTTCAGCCTGGCTGCGACAGAGACATGGCTCCATCAGTCTGCTGTGTTAGATCCCTGAAGACACTGTGGCTGGTCAGAGCTTGAAGGAGAAACTAATACTTTGGACTTAAAGGAAGGCATGGCATGAACTGTAATGCTAGAGGAGGACTGTGTTGGCCATAATAATACCTTCTCTTACTCCATCTACTTCTGTGACCACCAGTTCTATGCAGGACTTGAGTAGCTCCAGACACCAGACAGAGCTTCCCCCTTGTGTCTTCACTATGTTGTCTAACTTCCTGCCAAGGGCTTCTCTGCTACCCTGGCATTCACATTGTCCTGGGGAACCTACGCAGCTTGTGCGTGTCTGCAGCCCGGGTACTGGGGAAGATCATGCCCTAGGACACTCTTGCCCAGTGGAGGATTGCAGCCAGTGCCTAAATGCTCTCTGCTTTCATCTGTCTGTCCCAGGCAGGCAGTTCTAAGTCATTTCAGGGGTCCTCAGAAAGTCCTAAGAGATCACACACCAACTTGACAAAGCATTCTTTGTTGAATTTCCCTCCTTCCTTGTTTTACTTTCTTCATCCTTCATTCCTGCCTTGGGAGAACTGCTTCCCAAATGAAGTGTTACAACCCAGACTTCATCTCAAGATCTCTTTTCAGAGGAACAGGCAAAGGCATAGCTGAAACATCTGATGTGCTAATTTGGATGAGGGGGCGGTTACTATTGGAGATGGATGACAGAGGTAATACTCATCATGGTGGGTTTAATCTCATCAAGTAAAATATTGAAATTGGAAGGCTGTTACTGGGTCATAGGTGATTTGACTTTCATTTTCCGCAACAAATTCCCATCACACATTAATTTCCCTCATTTTGGGATTTCATCATTAGCAGTTGGCCGAGAGATTGATTGACTGAATGGAATGGTGTATGATAATTACTCTGCAGTTTAAATGTTTGATGTGTATTTCAAAGTATTGGGGTTCGAAGGATGAGTGGCTATAGCTCTGGATCTGGAACTTCTCCCTGTAGGGTGCTTGATGAGGGGAATGACAAACTCAAGGATTAATAGCCAAAAGAGAAGTAGGGCTGTGCTTGGTCGCTCAACCATGTCCAACTCTTTGTGACCCCTTGGACTGTAGCCTACCAGGCTCCTCTGTCCATGGGATATCCCAGGCAAGAATACTGGAGTGGCTTGCCAATTCCTTCTCCAGGGGATCTGCCTGACACAGGGATTGAACCTGCATCTCCTGTGTCTTCTGCATTGGCATGTGGATTCTTTACCACTGAGCCACCAGGGAACTATTCTCTCCCAATATATGCTCATTAGTTAAACCAAAGAAAGGACTCCTTATTTTTCCTTGAATTTAATATTATTCAATTGAATGCTTAGTAGAGAAGAAAGGAAAGAATAAGAGAGATAGAGGGAGGTATTCTAGAGAGTCAGGCCTTTTCTGGTTCTGCTTGTTATGAAAATTCAGAAAGAAGGAAGAAAAAGCAGAGAGCTTTCATGGTGTCTCTTTAAGGACATTTTAGTATTTGAGCCACCTGGTACAATGTGCCTCTAATTATCTCCATTTCTGATGATCAGCTAGTCCTCTTTGTATAAGAGTTAATAAGGGGTAAATCAAGGAGCAGAAAAGCTGGCTTAAAACTCAACATTCAAAAAACTAAGATCATGGCATCTGGTCCCATCACTTCATGGAAAATAGATGTGGAAACGATGGAAACAGTGACAGACTTTATTTTCTTGAGATCCAAAATCCTGACTAAAGGAAATCAGTCCTGAATATTCATTGGAAGGACTGATGCTGAAGCTGAAACTCCAATACTTTGGCCACCTGATGCGAAGGACTGACTCATTGGAAAAGACCCTGATGCTGGGAATGATTGAGGGCAGGAGGAGAAGGGGCCGACAGAGGGTGAGATGGTTGAATGGCATCACTGACTCAATGGACATGAGTTTGAGTAAGCTCCGGGAGTTGGTGATGGACAGAAAAGCCTGGTGTGCTGCAAACCGTGGAGTCACAGAGTTGGATACGACTGAGTGATTGAACTGAATTGAACAAGGAGCAGAAATGGATGGGAAGAGAGACTGGGAGTGAAAGGACAGAAAGCACATCCTCCAGTCGAAGAGGAAGAGGAAGCGTGAGGAGGTGTTTCCTTGGTTCCACATACTAGCAGCGTTTCTCCACGTGTTTCAGGGAGTTTTACTTTGATACCAAGACACTTGATCTCCTGCTCCAGCTCATAGTACCTGGTGTGTTTAGCAATTTTCTGAGCCTGGAAAACATATCTATGGCAGTTAATTAAACCTACAATAAGGGATTCTCAGCTGAAGGCAGAGAAGCCTGTGGTTCATTTGTATAAGGACCTTGTTGCTGCTGCTGCTGCTGCTAAGCCGCTTTAGTCGTGTCCGACTCTGTGCGACCCCATAGACGGCAGCCCACTAGGCTCCCCCGTCCCTGGGATTCTCCAGGCAAGAACACTGGAGTGGATTGCCATTTCCTTCTCCAATGCAGGAAAGTGAAAAGTGAAAGTGAAGTCACTCAGTGGTGCCCGACTCATAGCGACTCCATGGACTGCAGCCCACCAGGCTCCTCCATCCATAGGATTTTCCAGGCAAGAGTACTGGAGTGGGGTGTCATTGCCTTCTCCGAAGTACCTTGCTAGAGCACAATAAAACAAGACAAACCAGGTCCTCTGAGACTGACCTGAGAATGCAATACACATAATCCTTCACCTGGACACTTTCCTGCTTTAGTCATAGAAGTGCAGCTCACATGAACTAGTACAAGGTAAAAAAGTCAATCTACTGTAGCCCTTTTTTTTTTTTTTTTTGAGGGGGTTGGGGAGGCCTGGGTTTCCCACCTGGTGCTAGTGGTAAAGAACCCACCTGACAATGCAGGAGACTTAAGCAATGCAGGTTCAAACCCTGGTTAGGGAAGATCCCCTGGAGAAGGGCATGGCAGCCAACTCCAGTACTCCTGCCAGGAGAATCTCATGGACAGAGAAGCCTGGCCGGCTGTAGTCTATAGGGTCGCACAGAGTCAGACACGACTGAAGTGACTTCTCATGCACGCATGCACACAGGAGAGGATTATGCTGTGGGCATTTTGTCTGCAGAATCCTTTGAACTGGAGATTATCCCAAGTTTACTTAGAACAAATGCTATTGTGTGCCAAGTAAAATTACAATGGTGTGCAGCCACTCCAGATCAAGGAGTTACTGCAACCCAATCAAGTTCACAACCTTCAAGTCCAAAGGTCATTCAACCAAATAGGACTAAAGACTGTGCTCCGGAGTCCGCGATCCCACAGCACTGTCCGCCATGGCAGCTGTCAGATGCCTGCAGCTAAACTGAAGCGAGGAGGCAGTGGTGACCATCTGAAAAAGTGACTCTCCTGTGGTTAGTGACTGGCATTAAATGAATAAGTTTACACCCACGGAGGGCCTCTGAGAGGAACACAACAAGGAGGGCTTGTTTGAATCGGATTATGCAGCTTGATTCTGGGAATCTGCATTTGCCTTACATGTCTCACTTTCTTCCCCTTTAAAGACTCTTGCTAAGCCCAGAGTCATGTCTGAAGAGGGAGAGATATTGTCACTTTGGAAGGCATCTGGGATTTGGAATTAGAAAGATGGTATGGCCTGAATATTTGTGTCATCCCAGAGTTCATATGTTGAAATCCTAAGGCCAAATAAGATGGATTGAGGAGGTAAGGCATCTGGGAAGTGCTTAGATCAAGAGGATTCAGTCCTCAGGAATGATACCCATGTCCTTATAAAAGAGTCTCAAAGAACTAACTCCTCTTTTCACTGTGTGTGGATCACAGCGAGAAAGCACTGGCTATGAACCAGGAAGGGGACACTCATCACAAAGCAACCATGCTGATGCCTTGATCTTAGACTTCCCAGCCTTCTGAATTGTGAGGAATACAATTTCTCTTACTCATAAGCTGCCCAGCCTATGTTATTCTGTTATAGCCGCCTGAATGGACTAAGGCAAAGAAAGTGGTGTCCATGTCTCCTCGGCAGCTTGCCAGTTGTGACTTCGGGTCTTTTGCGTGACCCTATTGGGCTTCTATTTCCTCTTATTTATTTTTATTTTAAAATTTTATTGTAATTTTTTAATGTATTTATGTAAAGGGATTTATATAAGTTAAATGTATGTCTTATGTATGCCCTCTGTCATAACACCTACATTTGTAGATTTCTTTCACTGAATAAATTTCAGGTGGGCCTAATAATATGTATTGAGATACTTGTCTTGTTTTTTTTTTTTATTTTAAAAGTTTTACTGGAGTATAATTGATTTATAACATTGTATTAGTTTCATGTGTACAGCAAAGTGATTAAGTGATACATATACATATTTCTGGGCTTCCCTGGTGGCTCAGCTGGTAAAGAATCCGCCTGCAATGTGGGAGACCTGGGTTCCATCTCTGGATTGAAAAGATCCCCTGGAGATGGGAACGGCTTACTCATTCCAGTATACTGGCCTGAAGAGTTCCATGGACTGTATAGTCCATGGAGTTGCAAAGAGTTGGACACAACTGAGTGACTTTGACTTCACTTTACTTCATACATATATTTGGGCTCCCCAGATTGTGCTAGTGGTAAAGAACTCAGTGCAGGAGACATCCAATATTCAGGCTCTCAGGTTTGACCCCTGGGTTGGGAAGATCCCCCAGAGGAGGGCACGGCAATCCACTCCAGTATTCTTGCCTGGAGAATCCCATGGACAGAGGAGCCTGGAGGGCTATGGTTCACAGGGTCACAAAAAGTCAGACACAACTGAAGTGACTTAGCATGCAGGCATGAACATACATATATTCATTCTTTTTAAGATTCTTTTCTCATATAGGTTATCACAGAATGTTGAGCAGAGTTTCCTGTGCTATACAGTAGGTCCTTTCTGGTTATCTTTCTTATGTGTAGTAGTGTGTGTGTGTGTGTGTGTGTTTGTGTGTGTTCATCCCGAGCTCCTTATATAATGTTTTCAATTGTGTGGAGAGTTGGAATATTTATACAAATGTATAGTTTCATGAAAGTGATCTCAAGGTGATATCAGTGTGCAGTAGCTTAAAGTGAGATCTTAGTTCTCTACCCAGGACTTGAACCCAGGCCACAGTGGTGAGAGCAGCAAATCCTAACCACTAGACCGTCAGAGGCTAGTGCCTCCTTTTTACAATAAGGATTAGAATAATACCTATGCCAAAGTAGGGCTTCCCTTATGGCTCATTGGTAAAGAATCTGCCTGCAGTGCAGGAGATGTGGGTTGATTCCTGGGTCGGGAAGATCCCCTGGAGGAGGGCATGGCAACCCACTCCAGTATTCTTGCCTAGAGAATTCCATGGACAGAGGAGCCTGGCAGACTACAGTCCATGGAGTTACAAAGAGTTGGACATGACTGAAGCAACTGAGCACACACACATGCCATAGTCTAGAAAATCAAGTGATAAGAGTGAGATTATTTGTAAATAGGAAACTTCTGTCTACCTCCAAGTCACACTGTTGCTTCTTTTCCTGGGGAAAGCTTGGGGATTTCCTCGACATGACACGGATGTCACAGATTAGAAAATTTACCTTTCCTCTGCTTGTCCTTTTGTCTACATTATTCTTTGTCCCATTTGGAGGGCACGATGCCATCCAACTGTGCATGATTCTACACGTCGGTAACAACTCGGCAGAAATTGACCTTAATGTATGCTGCAACACGTGTCTGAGAATAAATGGGCTGTGAGCAGGGAAATGCCAGCACTGCCTCACTCACAGTGAAATCAAGATGAGACAGCTGTGCCTATAAATGAAGCCATTTGAAGAGTTAACATGGAAGACAGCCCCACATAATTGTGGACCTTTGCGGAACTACTCACAGACCATGCTCTGAAAATTAATAAAAGTCTTGAAGAAGGTGGGAATGATATACAAAATGAGAACCAGATGAATGAATTAGTTTTCCCATCTGGTTCAACAGCCCTGAATCCAAAGACCGCTAGGCTCTGCTGGTCTATGGTTTAAATGATATTTTGAATGATTTACACCAAAGCTGTGCAGGAAATCAAAGCAAAGCAGGATACAAATAAAGACTGATAACATGTGTGCTCCTAGTGGTTAAAAACACAATGGAAAAAAGAAATTAATTGGTCATTAAAAATAAAGAATTATTTATTTTTGTGGCTAACTTGAGAGCTAACACATTATGTCTGTCAACATTTTCAGCTTTCATTTTATTTCACGAGTGTCTCATCCACCCAAATACTTGTTTGTTTATTCACCTATTCATATCCCCAAATTACAGTTTCTTTTAGGTACTGAAAACCAGGCTTAGAACTTGCATAGTCTCCTCATTCATTTCTCACAACAATCATTCTGCACAGGTATTATTATTATCCCCGGTGTTTTCAGTGAAGGAAATTGAAATGCTGAGCTGTTAGTAACTGTCAATATGATCAGTTTAACCAGAAATGGAATTAAGATTTGAATTTGTTTTTTATCTTTAGTATCCAATATCATTTCCACTACAAAACCTTTTATGTGTTCAATTGATTGGTTAAAATGAGCTGAAATTTCTTCACTTAAAAAATGTGACTTTTTTTTTTTTTCCAGTTTCTTAATGGCTTCTTAAAATTGGAGACATAACTGGGGACTTATACTTACTTAGAGTGCAACCAGAGGGAGAGGATGGTAAGATTCTGTTTGGGCCACTAAGCTCTATTTTGTTGCATTACATGCATCATGGTTCATTCTGCCAGTTATAATTTCTTTAATCTTTTATTTCACAACTCCACCTAGACCATGGTTTCTTATCAGGAAACTGCAGCAGAATCAACATGCAGATTTCTGGGTTTCATTCATGCTTTATTGAATCAGGGGTTGGGTCAGGAAACCTGTACTTAAAAAAATTAATTTATTTATCTATTTATTTTGGCTGTGCTGGGCCTCATTGGTTTGCAGATTCTTCCCTAGTTGCGGCGAGCGCGGGTTACTCTCTGGCTGTGGTGCAAGAGCTTCTAATTGCAGTGGCTTCCTGGTGCAGAGCACGGAATCTAGGGTGTGCAGGCATCGGCACTTGTGGTGTGTGGGCTCAGTAGTTGTGGCTCCCCGGCTCTAGAGCGAGGGCTCAGTAGTGGTGGCGCACGGGCTTAGTTGCTTCGCATCATGTGGGGATCTTCCCAGATCAGGGATAGAGCCTGCATCTTCAGCACCGGCAGGCAGATTCTTTACCAGTGAGCCACCAGAGAAGCCCAGGAACCTGCACTTTTGATGCATGCCGCATGCTAAGTCACTTCAGTCATGTCTGACACATTGCAACCCCATGGACTGTAGCCTATCAGGCTCCTCTGTCCATGGGGTTCTCCAGGCAAGAATACTGGAGTGGGTTGCCATGCCCTCCTCCAAGGGATCTTCCCAACCCAGGGATGAAACCTGCATCTGTTATGTCTCCTGCATTACCAGGCAGGGTTGTTTTTTTTTTTTTTTTAACCACTAGCAGTGGTTAAAAAAAAATAATAAGCAGACTTATTTATTCTGACGCATGTTCAAGGACCACTGTTATAGCTGATCCTATAGAGAGAGCCCACCCAGACAGTGGTTCCTGGCAGTGTAGCTGGTCCTCTCAGAGTCTAGTTCAGCTCATAAGTTCTGATCCACTACTTGTGTGCCCACCACCGAGTCAGGTCCTTCTACCTAGATTACATCACATGAAACTGTATCACATCAATGCCCATCTATCAGTCTAATGAAAGTGAAAGTTGCTAGGTCGTGTCAGACTCTTTGCAACCCCGTGGACTATATAGTCCATGAAATTCTCCAGGCTAGGATACTGGAGTGGGTAGCTGTTCCTTTCCCCAGGGGATCTTCCCAACCCAGGGACTGAACCCAGGTCTCCTGCACTGCAGGCAGATTCTTTATCAGCTGAGCCACCAGGAAAGCCCAATGCCATCACATCAAAGCCCACATTCCGTGAAAGTGCCTAGTTCACCTCAGTCCCACTCTGAGTTTAGAGTCAGCCTCTGCAGTCCCTGAGAGCTCTGGCACATTTTCTATCAGAACTCTAGTCAGGGTGTGGTCTTGGCTTCTTGCTTCCAATATCCAGTCCTGTGCTATTATCTTCATATGATACCTGGATTCTTTTTTGGCTAACAAAGGCTTTTAGTTCTACAAAAGAAATCTCTCATTGCCAACTAAACAAAATAATTTTTTGCTGCTTGACTTAGGTGCTGAAATTAAAGATGTAAAAATACTTATTTACTTCATTAATGATGAATTAACATACTGTAGGAATCATGATTAATCATGCTCTAGTTGGAAGTCAGTGCCAAAATGACTGTTGACAGAATCTGTCAATTGCTAAAGTCAGGGATTGCACTGGAGGGCACTTTATTGTTATGTTCCTTAATTTTACATTCTAGTTGTATATTGACAGTGCCTAATAAAAATAGGATTTCTCTGTGAAACTCACCTTTGGGTGAGTCTTGAGGAGGTAATTTGCATTAGTTTAACACTGAATCATGAAACTATTTCCATTTATTCTGGCAAGGCCAAACATTGCTTATTCCATGAGATTGAAACAATCAGTTAAAATTAGCATTTCAGCACTTCCAATTCTGGGCATATATCTGGAAAAGAAGAAAACTCTAATTCAAAAAAAATACATGCACCCCAGCATTCATAGCAACACTATTTACAGTAGGTAAGACATGGAAATAACTTAAATGTCCATCAAGAGCAATGGATAAAGAAGATGTGGTATATATACAATGGAATATTACTCAGCCTTGAAAAAGAATGAAGTATTGCCATTTGCAGCAATGTGTTTGGGCCTAGTGATGATCATACTAAGTGAAGTAAGTCAGAGGCAAATGCTATCATTACACTAATATATGGAATCTAAAAAAAATGATGCAAATGAAATTATTTACAAAACAGAAATAGATTCACAGACAGAAAACAAATTTACAGTTACCAAAGGGGAATAGTGGTGGGGATAAATTAGGGGTTTGGAATTAACAGATACACAGTACCAAAAATAAAATAAACAAGAACCTACTGTTTAACACAGGAGACTATACTCAATATCTTATAGTAACCTATAATGGAAAAATAATCTGAAAAAAAATACCTCTGAGCCACCAGAAAACCCAATTGGCAGTAGATGGACATAAAATTGTCTCTCCACTTTTCCCTGGTGTCTCTCTCTCTCTCTCTCTCTATATATATATATATATATATATATATATAGTTTGTTTGTTGTTTTTTAGTCACTAAGTTGTGTCTGGCTCTTTGAGACCCCATGGACTGTAGCCCACCAGGCTCCTCTGTCCAAGGGATTTCCCATGAAAGAATACTAGAGTGGGTTGCCGTTTCCTTCTCCAGGGGATCCTCCTGACCCAAGGTTTGAACCCATGTCTCCTGTGTCGTCTGCATTGCAGGCAGATTCTTTACTGCTGAGCCACCTGGGAAGTCCTATATACGCATATATTTCAGTCACTTTATTGTATACCTGAAACTATCACAACATTGTAAATTACTATTTCATTAAAAAATTATAAAAAAAATAAAACTGCCATTTCAGAACAACAAAAGTAGTAATTGTTAAAAGCGTAAGGACTATAACATTGTATTAAAACAGTGCTCAATTATTAATCATAGTGTTTCTTTGTTGCCTCCCATACACGGGTAGGTCAACATTTAGTGTGAGCAATGGAGTAGCTGAGGTTAAGTGTAGCCTTCCAGGAGTTTTCATGATCAGTGATTTTCTAGCTCAGAATGAATTTTTGCTGCCAACTCAACTAGCCATCAGGGGAGCTTCAGCATCTGGAAAAGGCCTTCACAGCTCTGTTTGTGTTACTGTTGTCAGTTGCTTGCTTGCATTGGATTTTGTACCTAATGGGAGCACCAAGGCAAGGGGAGCATGACTTGGAGAAACAAGTTGGCTCTAGACACACCAGGGAAAGGTGGAGAGACAACTTTATGTCCATCTACTGCCAGTTGGGCTTTCCTGGTGGCTCAGAGGTAAAGAACCTGCCTGCTAATGCAGGAAATGTAGGTTTGATCCCTGGGTCAGGAAGATCCCCTGGAGAAGGAAATGGCAACTCATTCCAGTATTCTTGCCCAGGAAATCCCATGGACAGAGGAGCCTGGTGGGCTATAGGTCATGGAGTCACAAAGAGTCAGACATGATTTAGTGACTGAGCATACATACTCTGCCAATTTCAGTCCTGCGCTTTGATGGAAGTGCACTAGATGTGATATTTGGAGTCAAGACTGAGTCTGAATCCTGACTTCACCTTTTACCAGGAATCTGGGAATGAAGCTTTGGGCTCTCCTCTCATTTTTACAGAGTGTCTCAGCTTAAACTTCCCTGGCCACATTTTTTTTTTTTTAATCTGGTTAACCCAAGTGAAATAGGTCTTCACACCTCATGAGTAAGCTCAGGTATAACTTCCTCTTGGAAACCTACTTTTAATTCTCAGGTCAGAGAGGTGACCCTTTTCTCTACCCTTCATGTCTTTTATCAGATTCTACTTTGCTGGTGTAAAATCTGCACCTATGAGAGCAAATAACTTTGTGGTGCAGATATGTGAAGCAGGAAGGTGTAAATGAATATTTGTGACAGGTTTGATCTATTAAATATGCCTAAAATATATCTTTCAAAAAATGCTCATAAAGACTGAATGATAATGTTGATGTATGGCAGAAACCAACACAATATTGTAAAGCAATTATCCTCCAATTAAAAATAAATAAATTAAAAAGACTGAGTGATAATAACATTAGTAAATTTCCTAATATATAGTAAGAATTTGGTAAATTCTAGCTTGCATTCTTTTACAGTTCTTGATATGCTAGAAACACTATGGCCTGTCCTCCCCACCACCTGGCAACCCCACCCTTTCCTGACTTCCATCAAGTTTTATAAGCCGGCCCGGTGTGGTCTTTTCCTAGTTTTTTTTTTTTTTCCCTCTCAAATTTGATTTTTATTTTGTCTAGGAATACAGTTGATTTACAGTATTGTGTTAGTTTCAGGTGTACAGCAAAGTGATTCAGTTATATATATATAACTGAATATATATATATATATATATATATCCATTCTGTTTCAGATTCTTTTCCCATGTAGACCATTACAGAGTATTGAATAGAGTTCTCTGTCCTATACAGTAGGTCCTTGCTGATTATGTATTTTATATATAGTAGTGTGTATATGATAATCTCAAACTCCTAATTTATAACTCCCAACCTTTCCACTTTGGCAACCATAAATTTGTTTTCAAGCTTTATGAGTCTGTTTCCATTTTGGTCTTTTCTTAACTTTATGACATTGTCATAAATCCCATCTCTCACATCTTCATCTGTTGCAGGGTAGGTTCTCCAGGAGCTGAGATAGAATTTGGAGTACAAAAGATTTATTGGGAAAAATGCCTGTGGGAAAAAAAGAGGGGTAAACAGAGTTGAGCAGATGTTGCAAATCTCTGCTGACCTGACAGGGAATCCTCAAACAAAGCTTACCCCGTAGAGGACTCCTGCCCTGGGTCAAAATGATGCTGTCCTTTGCAGCCCTGCCTTGCTGCCAGTCCTGAGAGAAACATGACCGTGGTTACCGTCACCTTGACGAGGGCTTCCCAGGTGGCACGAGTGGTAAAGAAACAGCCTACCAGTGCAAGAGAAGTAAGAAATGCAGATTCAGTCCCTGGATGGGGAAGATCCCCTGGAGGAGGAGATGGTAATCCACTCTGGTTTTCTTGCCTGGAGAATCCCATGGACAGAGAAACCTTGCGGGGTATGGTTCCTAAGGTCATAAAGAGTTGGACATGAGTGAGGTGACTTAGCATGCACGCACACACAGCCACCATACCCTGAAAGATTAAAAGTGCATTTTTTATATTAGAAGATATGTACCTAGAAATCTCTCTCTATAAAATGACAAGACATATGATAGACAGTGGAAATACTGGAGTCAGACATAGGATAGGGGTTATGTCCTGGGCTGGGTTCAGTGTAGACAGAACAACAAGTAGGACATTTGGGACTGCTGGGGTAGGACTGGCTGGGGAGCTGCTACTACCCTGCTGCTGTTGCTGCTAAGTCGCTTCAGTCGTGTCCGACTCTGTGCGACCCCATAGACGGCAGCCCACCAGGCTCCCCCGTCCCTGGGATTCTCCAGGCAAGAACACTGGAGTGGGTTGCCATTTCCTTCTCCAATGCATGAAAGTGAAAGTGAAGTCGCTCAGTCGTGTCCAACTCTTCGAGACCCCATGGGCTGCAGCCCACCAGGCTCCTCCATCCATGGGATTTTCCAGGCAAGAGTTCTGGAGTGGGGTGCCAACGCCAGCTCTTACTAGTATGCCACTATTCAGATGTCATAAATATGTGAGGTGCTTTGCAAAAAAATACAATATTTTACTAAAATCATTTTGTTAGGAAAGAATTCTACATGGTTTAAAACAAAACTAATTTTCAAAGGTTAAGAATACAGCAAAATATGTATGACACATGAGTTGTATGGATGAAATGAGCTTTTGCTCAAGATTTGAAGACTGACTAAGAATTTTGCAGTGTTCCATAATTGTGTAGTCCAGGCAGACAGGGATTATTATGAAGAGATTTGTGGAACAGACTACAGGAGTTGGGGACTCACAGTTCAGTCTACGGAGAGGGCAATGGCATCCCACTCCAGTACTCTTGCTTGGAAGATCCCATGGATGGAGGAGCCTGGTAGGCTGCAGTCCATGGGGTCGCTAAGAGTCGAACTGAGTGACTTCCCTTTCACTTTTCACTTTCATGCATTGGAGAAGGAAATGGCAACCCACTCCAGTGTTCTTGCCTGGAGAGTCCCAGGGATGGGGGAGCCTGGTGGGCTGCTCTCTCTGCGGTCACACAGAGTCGGACATGACTGAAGTGACTTAGCAGCAGCAGTTCAGTCTAGACTCAGAATCTAGGCTTAACTATGGAATGGAAGGTAGCCTTTGAGAGGGGAGACCTAACAGATCCCTTGGTACAGCAATATAAGACTAAGATATGAGTGGTTTTTAAGTGAGCAGTGACTTACCCAGGGCAACTGTGGTCCTCTTCAGTCACTTGTGGTATAGCAGGTCTGGAAATGAAATACCTGCTGGGACTCTAGTCTGAAACTTTTATTTGCGGAGTGCAGTGACCTCCTCTCATGGTACCTGCTGACTCGGGTGATGTGTTATGTCATATCCTCAGGTTAAACTTGGATTGTCCTTGGGAGTTAGAGATGGACAAGTTTTCTCTTACCAATTTACATATCCACTTTTGACTTGTAGAGATTGCATGGTGGGATTCCATGTATTCCAATCTCAGCTCTTTTAAGAGCTAGAAAAGAATGTTAGAAGTAGCCATGCTAAGAAAACACTTTTTATATTTATCAGATTAGTCATTGTGTTCCTGTGAAAAATACAGACTAAGAGCAGCCTAAAGATACATCCTTTATGTATTTTAAAATATTTGATTTATATATTTCTAAAGATAAAACAGATTTATCTTTTATTTGTATAGTTTACAAACACTTTTTTTCCTTTTGATTTATAATACTCAAAAATGGTTTTTTTCTTTTAAAAAAATTAATTTATTTTGGCTGTGCTGGGTCTTCGTTGCTCCTCTAGTTGTGGTGAGTCAGGGCTCCTCTCTAGTTGTGGTGCCCAGACTTCTCGTTCTGGTGGCTTTTCTTGTTGCAGAGCACAATCTCTAGAGTTTGGGCTTCAGTAGTTGTGGCAACTGGACTCAGTAGTTGTAATTTCCGGGCTCTGGAACACAGGCTCAATAGTTGTGGTCCATGGGTTTAGTTGTCCCGTGGCATGTGGGATCTTTCCGGACCAGGGACTGAACCTATGCTTCCTGCAATGGCAGGCTAACTATACCACTGAGCCATGAGGGAAGCCCAATAAATGGTTCTTAAAAAGTATAAGATGAAATGTGAGGGTGTTGGAGAAGAAGCTTGCTGAGAGATAATTGTCAGTTTTTGAAGAATATAAATCTTAACGTTTTAAAATGCCAAGTGTTTTCAATTTATTTTAGTAATAAAAGCAATGTCTGAATCTTCAGTTTGGTTCAGTTGCTGAGTCGTGTCCAACTCTTTGTGACCCCATGGATGCAGCATGCCAGTCCATCACCAACCCCTGGGGTTTGCTCAAATTCATGTCCATTGAGTCAGTGATGCCATCCAACCATCTCTTCCTCTGTTTTCCCCTCCTGCCTTCAGTATTTCCCAGCATCAAGGTGTTTTCCAGTGAGTCAGTTCTTTGCATCAGGTGGCCAAAGTATTGGAGCTTCAGCTTCAGTATCAGTCCTTCCAATGAATATTCAGAACTGATTTTCTTTAGGATTGACTGGATTGATCTCCTTGCAGTCCAAAGTCAAGAGTCTTCTCCAACACTACAGTTCAAAAGTATCAATTCTTCAACACTCAGCTTTCTTAATGGTCCAACTCTCACATCCACACATGACTACTGGAAAAACCATAGCTATGACTAGATGGACCTTTTTTGGCAAAGTAATGTCTCTGCTTTTTAATATGCTGTCTAGGTTGGTCATGGGCTTCCCTCATAGCTCAGTCAGTGAAGAGTCTGCCTGCAATGCAGGAGACCTGGGTTTGATTCCTGAGTCGGGAAGATCTCCCTGGAGAAGGAAATGGCAACCCACTCAGTATTCTTGCCTGGAGAATCCCATGGACAGAAGAGCCTTGTGGGCTACAGTCCACGGATCACAAGTGTCGGACATCACTTAGTGACTAAACCACTATCATCAGGTTGGTCATGGCTTTTCTTCCAAGGAGCAGGAATCTTTTAATTTCATGGCTGCAGTCATCATCTGTTGCATCTTAAGTGTTCTTAACCCCCTATTCCTAATTTGTTCTTCCCTTTATCCAAAAACCACTTTTATCAGAGATTAAATATATGTTCTTATAGTTTATTTTCACTGTTACACAAATACAGAGTTCTTGAGAAAAATAAAATATTATTTTGGTGTGATTTAAATTTTAAATAGAATAAGATATTTTATTAGTTTAATATTTTAATAAATTCTGCTTTATTAAACACTTACTAAATAAATTTTATGTTAAATAACTTAATTAATTTTAATATTATTTTATTTAATTAATTAAAATAAAATAAAATAATACTAAAAATGGTTCTTTTAAAAAAATAATTTATTTTGGCTGTGCTGGGTCTTCATTGCTGCTCTAGTTGTGGCAAGGGGAGGCTACTCACTAGTTGTGTTGACTTATTTTTATAATAATAGTTTATAATAAATATTATTTGTTTATTATAAATATTTTCACAATGTTATTTTATTATTTTAACAAATTCTGAAATAAAATTTCTTCACTTATTATATTTTTGGGCTATATCCATGATGATATAGATGTCTTATGTTTATTTTTTAAGAAATCTATCATACAGTATGCCACATTTTATTTATCCATGTCCTGACTAATAGGACATTTTTAAGAAGTATGTAATTTTTAATGATATTCATCAATCTAACATCTATTTAAAAATAATTTTCTTAACTAGTACTGTGTACAGGGTGTTCCAATAAAATGTTTTGGAGAATGAAGAGCTTCTGCTTACACTATATGTAAAGAGCTAGTCACTCAGTTGTCTCCGACTCTTTTCGACCCAAAGTTTGTCCACCAAACTCCTCAGTCCATGGAATTCTCCAGGCAAGAAAACTGAAGTGGGTAGCTTTTACCTTCTCCAGGGGATTTTTCTGACTCAGGGATAGAACCCGAGCCTCCCACATTGCAGGCAGATTCATTAGTATCTGAGCCACCAGGGAAGCCTGCGCTATGGGTAGGAAGTTCCTATTTTTAGAGAGTTTATATACAATAAGAGACAAAACCTGAAATGTTTCCTGGATATATTTATATTCTATTATGCTTCAAATAGTTCTTTAAGATATAGTCTTTTTTTTTTTTTTTTGGTGGCACTGTGCAACATGCAGAATCTTAATTCCCACACCAGAGATCAAACCTGCAGACCTTACAGTGGAGACTAAACAGAAACAGATGATATTAAGAAGAGGTGGCAACAATACACAGAACTGTGCAAAAAGGATCTTCATGACCCAGATAACCACGATGGTATGATCACTCACCTAGAGCCAGGCATCCTGGAATGAGAAGTCAAAGCATCACTACGAACAAAGCTAGTGGAGGTGATGGAATTCCAGTTGAGCTATTGCAAATCCTAAAAGATGATGCTGTGAAAGTGCTGCACTCAATATAACAGCAAATTTGGACAACTCAGCAGTGGCCACAGGACTGGAAAAGGTCAGTTTTCATTCCAATCCCAAAGAAAGGCAATGCCAAAGATTGTTCAAACTACTACACAATTGTACTGATCTCACATGCTAGCAAAGTAATGCTCAAAATTCTCCAAGTCAGACTTCAACATGACTTGACCCATGAACTTCCAGATGTTTAAGCTGGATTTAGAAAAGGCAGAGGAACCAGAGATCAAATTGCCAACATCCACTGGATCATCGAAAAAGCAAGAGAGTTCCAAAAAAACATCTACTTTTGCTTTATTGATTATGCCAAAGCCTTTGTGTGGATCACAACAAACTGGAAAATTCTTCAAAAGATGGGAACACCAGACCACCTGACTTGTCTTCTAAGAAATCTGTATGCAGGTCAAGAAGCAACAGTTAGAACTGGATATGGAACAGCAGACTGGTTCCAAACTGGGAAAGAAGTACGTCAAGGCTGTATACAGTCACCCTGCTTATTTAACTTCTATGCAGAGTACATCATGAGAAATCCTGGGCTGGATGAAGCATAAGCTGGAATCAAGATTTCTGGGAGAAATATTAATAACCTCAGATATGCAGATGACACCACCCTTATGGCAGAAAATGAAGAACTAAAGGGCCTCTTGATGAAAGTGAAAGATGAGAGTGAAAAAGTTGGCTTAAAATTCAACATTCAGAAAACTAAGATCATGGCATCTGGTCCCATCACTTCATGGCAAATAGATGGAAAAACAGTGGAAACAGTGAGAGACTTTATTTTTGGGGGCTCCAAAATCACTGCAGATGGTGACTGTAGCCATGAAATTAAAAGACGCTCCCTGGAAGAAAAGCTATGACCAACCTAGATAGCACGTTAAAAAGCAGAGACATTACTTTGCCAGCAAAGATCTGTATAGTCAAAGTTATGGTTTTTCCAGTAGTCATGTATGGCTGTGAGAGTTGGACCATAAAGAAAGCTGAGCACCAATGAATTGATGCTTTTAAACTGTGGTGTTGGAGAAGACTCTTGAGAGTCACTTGGACTGCAAGGAGATCCAACCAGTCAATCCTAAAGGAAATCGGTCCTGAATATTCATTGTAAGGACTGAGGCTGAAGCTGAAACTCCAATACTTTGGCCACGTGATGTGAAGAACTGACTCCTTGGAAAAGATCCTGATGCTGGGAAAGATTGAAGGCGGGAGGAGAAGGGGACGATAGGGGATGAGATGGTTGGATGGCATCACCAACTCGATGAACATGAGTTTAAGTAAGCTCTGGGAGTTGGTGATGGACAGGGAAGCCTGGCATGCTGCAGTCCATGGGGTCGCAAAAAGTCGGACATGACTGAGTGACTGAGCTTACAGTGGAAGCTTGGAGTCTTAACCACTGGACTGCCAGCGAAGTCCCAAAATATTGCCTTGTTTTATGTCCCCATTTTGTTGTACTCGAGATGAATGTTGTTGGGTTTGGTAATTGCTACTTCTAGAATTGAGTACCACTTCCACTTTTGAATGATTCTAGCCTACAAGAACCACAGATACCAGAATCATATGGTGAGGAAGTGTATTATATTTTTTATTATCAAAATACAAAATGTTTTGTAAATATGTTGCTTGGTCCTGGGGCCAAACGAAGCCTTCTACTGCTCTTTCCCTGACTCTGACAGCACATGACTGAAATAATTAGAAACTGGAGACATTGCCTTTCTTTTTTGGCTCCTCTGAATTTTCACTCATGGAAACTATTACAGGTTGGTTTGGAAGAGCCATGATTTACAAAAATTGCTCCACAGAACACTTCCTGTAGTCCAGAATTGTATTAACAAACTGCAGGATAAAATCAAATGTATGATTATTTTGAATTGAAATATTGCAGGTGTAAGTATTTTGTGGGATGGATTAGACATTTTATCCAGTGTTATATTCTATCATCATACCCTTTTTATCTTTGAATCATAGATACACATGAAATGTAGACACAGTCTATCTTGATATATATTTAAAGTGAATCAGAATGCCTGGTATCTTAAGAAAGCAAATAACAGTAGATAATAATATCTCCTCAAATCTATACTTTTATAAAATTTGCTGCAATTATGAGTAGAGAGTCATGTTGAGTAATTGTTTTAGTGTTTTAGAAATGTTCCCATTAGGAACTTACATAAAATGTTCATATTCTTTTGGAACATAACGTGTTCGCAAAGTCTGGAAGCTGTTTCCATTATCTTTATACACAGGAGGCCTGGGTAATGATTTTATGTAGATAATTTTACCTCAACAGAAATAATAGAGCCAGAAACTGATGACAGGAAAGGCTCAAAGAGGAACTTTCGTCCATTAGCATGAAAAATTGCTGCGTATCTTAAACTACTCATGTCGGTTCTAATTTGTATGATTCTAATGATACTACTTTTAACAATTTCTGAGGTAAAGTCTTTGAATTTTTTAATTGAGATCGTTCTCATTTTTCTTAAGGTAATAAGCAGAAACCGTGTGATAGAAATTAGAAGCCAAGCAATCTTCGGTTAGATGTTAGGTGGCTGGCTTCAAGCTTTTTGCTTTTTCTTCTAAACATGATTTCTGGTCTCATTTTATCAAATCTCAAGAATAAAATACCAATTAATTGAGTGGGAGATCCCTTGTGGATGCAATTATTCGTCTCTGATCACTGCTGAAGAGATAGAGACCTATTACCTGTGTGCCTAAAACTCTAAAAGCCCCCTCCGGTTACAATTGAAAGTAGATTTGGTTTCTATACACATATTCGAACTGATAGTTTCATGGAAAGTCCCTAGTGTTTGCTGTCTTTCTCTTTCTTTTTTTGACTTTTAATTTTGAAATAATTATAAATTCACAGGAACTTGCAAAGATAGTATAGAGAGATCACATGTCCTGTCTAGCCAGTTTTCTCAATGGTTACATTTTATGTAACTGCAGAACAATATCAAACCCAGGAATCTGACATCAGTGCAGTACGTATATATGGTGCCATTTTATTTTATGCGTAAAACCAGTCGCAATTATGATAAAGGACTAGTCCATTACCACAAAAATCTCCTTTATGCTATCCCTTTATAGTCCTCATAACGGCTCTCCTTTCTAACCCTGAGAGTTATCAATTTGTTTTCCATCTCTATCATTTTGTCATTTCGAGAATGTCATATAACTGGAATCACATGCTGCGTGACCACCTTTATCTGACGGTTTCATGGAAAGTCCCTAGTTCCTGCTCCTCCTTTTAAAACTCCCTCTGGTTATCTTCTGCACGTCACCCATGTACAGTTATTTTTAGCTTTGACATTTTCTAATATTAGTCAAAGGATCAAGTGCCAAAATGTAATGCCTTAGTCACTCTGCTAATTACTATGAAAATTTGGAGTTCTTATTTTTGGACAAAGGATTCATTTTGAATGTACATATTAGTGCAGAATTTCATTCATATGGAGTGGCAGAATATATCTCCTTTTTAAGAACCTTACTCTTAGCCATATCTTCAGAGCCTTGCATAGTACTTGACAGGTTATCAGGTCTTTAATACATTTTGTGAGGTGAAGACTTTATTTCAAGGAGGGGCAAGGTTGATGTCTTGTGAGGTTCTACATCAGTGTTAAAGAATAAGTTATGCTAAATGGCCATCATGGACATTTAGCACAAGGAACATCAGATGACGGAAATGCTATTGATGACTGTCAGCTGTTTGCTTCCTACCTGTAGTGAGGGTGAGAGGAAGTGTTTCCCAGCCCAGGTGGAGGCACTTTGTGCTGTTTGTGCTTAGGGGTTCTTGTCTGGTGGAACATGGGTTCCTTCTCCTGCTCTTGGTCTCCAAATAAGCGCTCAGGAGACTCTCCTATGTGCATCACCCCAAGGAACTGTCCACCTGAGCCTATGGACTCAGGAGGCCCTGATGCTCAGTTTTTCTCTTCTCACTGGTCATTGAGGTTAGTTTCCTTGGTTGCCAAATTATGACTCCAATTGTCTTAGCTTAATAAGCTTTGGTTTCCCAGGTTGTGCTAGTGGTAAAGAATCTGTCTGCCAATGCAGGAGACATAAGAGACCTAGGTTCTATCCCCAGATCGGGAAGACTCCCCTGGAGGAGGGCATGGCAATCCATTCCATATTCTTACCTGGAGAATCCCATGGACAGAGGAGCCTGGCATGCTACAGTCCATGAGGTCCCAGAGTCAGACATGACTGAAGCAACTCAGCACACACACACACATGCAATAAGTTTACAAGAGTATTTTTAGGTTAACTAGTAAGACTATATCATGGTGATAGGAATAAAAAAAATAAAACCCTCACAGAATATTGTTTTGTTTTTCACTCTCTGATAATCTTTCTCCATATCCTCTGGACATCTTTTGAGATCCTACTCACTGGAAATGTAGCCAGAAAAAGATGAGCAAAAGCCACCAAAATGGGGAAATATTGATTAATACAATAAATTAAATATTTATTAAGGCAATTTCAAGTTCCCCCTCACTCAGCATTAATGACTGATTTTCTGCACCCATTGCATCAACGACTTTGTCAGCCTCAAAATACACATGAATGGGGTAGGAAAACGGATTATTAGACTGAAGGATTTGATTGAGTGCATTTGTCAGATCACAGAACATCATTGAAAGCTATGCACTGATGAATGATATGACCAGAGAAGTGCTCTCAGGAACGTTAATGAATTGAGGGTAATATCTCAGTGGACAGGTACACGCCAGTAAGAACTCAAATAGCTGGTGCCTGAAAATGCAGGTTGTTCACAATACAAGTGAAGTCTCCTATTTGTGTAATGCCTTTGCTTCACACCTGCTTTTTGTATTTATATATCAAATATTCTTAATGGCTAATTGAGTCTGGGAAGATTTCAAAGTTGGGAAAACAAGGAATAAGAAGGCACGTGGCTTGCTCAAGGCCACGCATTTAGGAAGAACGTAGGGCCAGAGCTACAATAAAAGTGGTACTAACCATCATTGATTCCTTTTAATTCTGTTATTAAAGCTTGGCCAGTGAGCTAACCAGGCTTCCCAGCTGGCTCAGTGGTAGAGAATCTGCCCACAAATGTAGGAGACTCGGGTATGATCCCTGTGTGGGGAAATGGAGACCCGCTCATTGCCTGGGAAATAACACGGACAGAGGAGCCTGGTGGGCTACAGTCCATGGAGTCACAGAAGCGTCAGACACGACTTCGAAACTACACAACAGCAACAAGTGAGCGGACCAGTGAAGGGCACACTGTGCTGATCCGTGAGGAGTAGGATCAGTTGCCTTGAGCAGGAGCTGAATCATACAGAGTTAGAATATTCCTGAAAGGCAAAATAGAGGCCTTCTATTTTTACCCAAGAGGTGTAGAGAACATTTCAGATACTCAGGTAAAATAGACTTGATCCTATGTCTTATACACTGAGCCAGGTAAACAGGCACAATCCTCACTACTGTGTAAATTGGTAAATGGTTTTTTGGATACACAAATAAGGTACATTTTGAGAGCTCAGCTGCCTTCTACAAAGATTTGTCAATTGAAATCTACTCAGAGCATGTAAAGCATAAAAACCCCATTTCAATTTGTGCCCTATCTCTGTTAATAACAGTATCTACTAAGAGCCTCTTATAAAAGGCTATGATGTTAATTTAATGCAATGATTTCAATTGACCCTATGAGACATTTTTCTGTCTATTATGTGAGTGCTGGCACCATAATAGATGTCTTAATTTAATGAGCATATTATACTAATTGAAATAAAGACCTAGAGGTGTAGAAATACCAGAGTAATACTTGCTAGTCATCACCAAAATATTAAATTCCTGACACAGAAGATCACCGTAACTTTTATAAAATTAAAGGCAAAATATTCCTTTAAAAAGAAAAAAATAACAATGTAGGAAAGACTAATGGCAAACAAATGGAATTAATAAAATTTTTTATAATAATGTAGAAATGGAACACATAAGAAAACAAACACCATTTAAATAAAAGTAAACACACAACATTAAATAAAGCTGGATAAGAGGAACTCCCAGTACAGTGGTCAGGAGTTGGCACTTTCATCACAGTGGCCCAGAGTTCAGTGCCTGGTTAGGAAACTAAGATTCTGCAAGCTACGAGGTACAACCAAAAAAGAAAAAAACAAAACCCAGAATGTATAAGAAAACTAATTTAAAAAAATACTGTTGACATGAAGGCCTAAAACACTCAATAAATACAATAATAATGTTAAATAAAAACCTGTATTTTGGAATCACCCATATAGGGGGAAGGGGCATCCTTGGACGTCATCTGATCTGATCCTGTCTTGGTAAATATTCATTTAAAAAGAATTTCTTGAGTATCTACTCTGTTCCAGGAACTCTGTTGAAAACTGGGGCTATAAAAATAAGAAAACAGGCATTGTCCTTGTTGTCATGGGGCCAAGAATTTAGCAAAGCTTATTTATATCACCATCAATAATAAATGTTAATAAAATATAAAAATTTAAAATGAAAAGAAAAGCATGTGATGAATGGAGCTGATTTGGTTTAGGTCAGAGAAGGACTCCCAGAAAGAATACTGTTTAGACAGAGATCTGAAGGCTGAAGAGGGTCAAGTAGCTAAAGTGGGAGGAGAATACGGAGAGCATTTCAGGTAGAGAGAAACGTATCTGTGCTAAAGAAAGAGTCTGTGTCCTTAGGGACCTAAAAGAAGCCCACTGTACTGGGGCTTAGGGACTGT
Organism: Bos javanicus; assembly: GCF_032452875.1. NCBI lineage: Eukaryota > Metazoa > Chordata > Mammalia > Artiodactyla > Bovidae > Bos > Bos javanicus. The sequence goes on from NC_083868.1 coordinate 11,404,267, forward strand.
GGAAGCATTCTGTACACGTGAACTTGAGCCACGGGTGGTTGTTGCTGTTGTTCAGCTGCCCAGCTGTGTCTGACTCTTTGTGACCCCATGCACTGCAGCACGCCAGACCTCCTGGTCTCTCAGCATCTCCTGGAGTTTGCCTAAGTTCATGTTCATCGTATCGGTGATGCTGTCCAGCCACCTCATCCTCTGACACCCTCTTCTCCTTCTGCCCTCAGTCTTTCCCATCTTCAGGCTCTTTTCCAAAGAGTTGTCTGTTCACATCAGATGACCAAAATAAGGGAGCTTCAGCTTCGGCATCAGTCCTTCCAGTGGATATTCAGGGCCAATCTCCATTAAAATGGACTGGTTTGATCTCCTTGCTGTCCAAGGGACTTTCAGGGGTCTTCTCCAGCGCCACAGTTCGAAGGCATCAATTCTTTGGTGTTCTGCCTTCTTTACGGTCCAGCTCTCACAACCGTACGTGGCCACTGGGAAGACCATAGCCTTGACAATGCGGACCTTTGTCAGCAGAGTAAAGTCTCTACTTTGAAACACGCTGTCTAGGTTTGTCATTGATTTCCTGCCAAGAAGCAGTTGTCTTCTGATTTCATGGCTGCAGTCACCATCCGCAATGATTTTGGAGCCCAAGAAGAGGAAATCAGTCACTACTTCCACCTTTTCTCCTTCTATCTGCCGTGCAGTAATGGGGGTGGATGACATGACCTTAGTTTTTCTTAATATTTAGTTTTAAGCTGGCTCTTTCACTCTCCTCCCTCACCAAAAGGCTCTTTAGTCCCTCTTTGCTTTCTGCCATTAGAAGGGTATCATCCGCATAGCTGAGACTGTTGATGCTTCTCCCACCTATCTTGAATCCCACTTGTAACTCATTCAGCCTGGCATTTTTCATAATGTACTCAGCATATGGGTTAAACAAACAGGGTAACAGCAGACAGCCCTGTCGTACTCCTTTCTCAATCTTGAACCAATTAGTTGTTCCATACAGGGCTCTATCTGTTGCTTCTTGACCCACATACAGGGGTCAAGAGCCATGGGAGGGGATCAGAAAATGTGGAACCTTCCAGAAGACCCAGACTGGGAGAATACTGGCAAGGCAGCAATAGGTACACCAAAGAGTTTTAAACTTGAATGTGACATTGTCATATTTATTTTGAAAGGATTATGCTATTAGATGGAGAAAAGATGGGAAACAGGGCAAGAATGGATGTTATCAGAGCAGTTAGAAGACTCTTATGGAGTCTCAGTATCATGTTGGTCTCTGGGACTAGAAAGATACTGAAAGAAATACAAAAGATCTGGAAAAATCAGTAGAACTTGATAACTAGATTTTACAGGATATGGGAAAGGGAAATGCAAGTTTGATATTTAGGGTTCTGGCTTGTACATAACTGGATGGGCAATGATAAAGAATACTAAAATAGTGAACACAAGAATAGGGGTAGATTTCAGGGGAGTTTGGGATTTGGGAAGAGAGTGGAGATTTGAGTTCAGTTTTGAATGTATTGAATTTGAAGTACTTTTGCCAAGATCGCTGTGTTCTGTATTTCCAGAAGGTGCCATTCATATACATTTCAATGCAAACATTGCCCCCTGAAATTGTCACTGCTGTCCTGGTGTCTCAAGTATGCACACAGAAACAATAACTAGATATATGGGTCTGATGTTTCAAGGAATGACTTTATTTCATTGAATCTGACACACCACCAGTTTAAAATTGTACCATGATTTTATATGCCACTGAGAAAAATACAGCCACCACTATGGCGTGCCATGAACTGCAAGACCCAGTTTCATTTCAAAGACGTTAAAATGTGGAAAATAAGCATCTTGATTAAATGTAGCATAAATTTGATTGACATAGGCCCACATTGAGTGATTTGAATTATATGCATGGATGAAATGCCTACGGAGAGAGTTTTGAGGGAGAAGAAAAGACAGCCTAATAAGCCGTCTAAGGAAATACATTAATGGCCAGGACAGGGAAGGATAATTCAAGAAAGTCAAACAAGACAGGTCCCTGCGGAGGCATAGAAACCCAAAGTGAGGAAAAGATATTTGAGAATGAAATAAGTAGGTTGTGCTAAATGTTACCCCCAAATACCCATGGCATTTATCAAAATGGAAGTATTGCTGACCTTGGAGAGTGACATTTTGTTGAGTGGTGGGGATGGGAGTCGTATTAGAGTGGGTGGAGAATGAGGCAGATGAGAAAATGAAATCCGTAGGTGAAGACGCGTTTTTCAAGAAGTTTATCTGTGAAGGGTAGGAGAGAGACACAGGAATAGTGGAGGGAAAAGTTTGAGTGAGAGTTTCTTTGTAAGACGAAAGAAACGTGGGCATGTTTAAAAGCCAGTGGGAGATGTTGAATATACAAGAGAAGATGGGAAAAGACAGAGTTCAAAGCACAAAGGAAAAGGATAGGTTTTTGATACCCTCTTATATTGAACACAGGCAAAATGAAAGAAAACAGAGGAGACCAACCAGAATGGCGTTTTTCTGAGTTCAAGAAAAGGCAAAGCAGGAAAGGATTTTATGATGTAGGAAAGAATGTTACTAAAATGGTAGCTCCTGGACTCTCAGGTGAAGATTGAAGTGATGAAAGGGAAGGTCTGATGGACTAAAAGATGTTAGAAGTATTGACACACAAGATTCTTAGTCCATCAACTGTTATCTTTCTTCTCTTGTACATTCAGCCTGCTTCAAACAAGTGGATCTTTCTCACTGGCATTGAGAAAAACACACATCTGTCCTATCTTGAAATGATTTTATTCATGTACCAATGAGTCCAGAATGACACAGTTTTGTGGTAAAAAAGCAGGAGCCTTGATTTACTAATTTTTCAGGTAGAGTAGCTATGGGTTAACAGAGTATGATCATAGCTGTGGTGAGTTAATTGAAAGAAAGAAAAAGTCTTTGGAGGAAGGAAAATGTCTTCAGAGACAAAGAGATTAAACTCAAAGTGTTACTGCCATAGGATGTAACCTGCTATGCATGGGACAGCTGTGAACAGAAGTTGGTGGTGGACCTCAGCAAGGGGAGGGACAGTGGGCAGCGGGCATAGCTAAGTAGCAGGAGCTGCAAAGGGGTGAGTTTATTTATTTTTATTTTTTAAAAGAAAGTCCTTTCAGTTTCAGAGTTAACCAACTTAGATAATATGGTATGTGTGAAATAAATGACAAAAGGAGGGAAAGATGGGAAGAAAGACATAAAAAATAGATGTATTTGGGAATCTAAGCCTGATACATGCTATACAGAAAGGGATATTATTTCTTCTCTTGGCTCATTTTTAATAGCAGAGCTTCACTGTAACCAAAGAATGGAACCAGTTCCTATACAGATTTGCCTTGCTTCTTGATCTCAGCGTCAGGTTAAGAATGCTTGACCATTACCTTTGCACAAAGAGGCCTCTTTGGAGTCAGTGCTTCAGCAGTGAAGCCCTAGCTGAGCAGCCCAGCCTCTTATGTGAGTGCTGAGGATCACTTTGCCCAACTCTGTCAAGGCTTCTCTTGAATTTACAAGAGTAGCATTATTCTGGAACTTTCCCAGGTCCTGCTCAGCCTTCCAGCTACACTAAGAGGAAAAAGAAACAAGCAAAGGAAGTGAATTCTGACTCTTATTTGGTCTTCATAACCTTCTATAATGGAGAGGGCAATGGCACCCACTCCAGTACTCTTGTCTGGAAAATCCCATGGACGGAGGAGCCTGGTGGGTTCCAGTCCATGGGGTCGCTAGGAGTCGGGCACGACTGAGTGACTTCCCTTTCACTTTTCACTTTCATGCATTGGAGAAGGAAATGGCAACCCACTCCAGTATTCTTGCCTGGAGAATCCCAGGGACGGGGGAGCCTGGTGGGCTGCCGTCTATGGGGTCGCACAGAGTCGGACACGACTGAAGCGACTTAGCAGCAGCAGCAGCAGCAACCTTCTATAAAGACCCACTGAAGCCGCTTTACAACTGTGTTTTACCTTGCTTAGTTGCTTCGGTTGTGTCTGACTCTTTGCCACGCTATGGACTATAGCCCACCAAGCTCCTCTGTTCATGGGATTCTTCAGACAAGAATACTGGAGTGGGTTGCCATGCCCTCTTCCAGGGGATCTTCCTGACCCAGGGATCAAACCTGCATCTCCTGTGTTTCCTGCATTGCAGGCAGATTCTTTATTGATTGAGCCACCTGGGAAGCTTGTATTTTACCTTAGATACTGATTTTCTATTTTGTATTGTGTAATGATGCAGTGATGAAGACATAAATGGGTGTGCATAACCTTGTACTCCCCTGAAGGTATTGATGGCCTACAAAAAGGATGTTTCAGCCAGTCATACATGGTTATTATTTTGAGAAACTGAGATTTTACAAGAGTCATTACAGTTTATTCCTTAGGATAAGATACAAAATTATTCAACTTAGACTTATTTTGGATGATTTATTTAGTTGGTTTATGGTATTTAGTCCATTCTAGCTTCAGTAACATGCCACTGGGGACACATCTAGCCCATTTTTCTCTCTACCATGCAGTGTAATGTTCACCCACATATCATAAATGAGCACACTGAGATTGATAGGCCAATTTTAATATGGAAGTCACATTATCTTCTTCAGATAATATATGTAGTTTATTTTGGTTTTATTTTCCGTTAGGTTGAGAAGACAGGAATATGTTACAATTGAAAGACTAAAATAAAGCCCTCAGGGGGGAAAGTCCTAAAGAAACGGAGATAAATAATTTATGCAAGAGATTTTGAAGCAACAGTCATTAAGTTGCTTACTGACTTCGGGAAAAGAAAGGAGGAACCCTGATGAGAACGTCAACAAAGAATTAAAACATACAGGGGCTTCTCTGGCAGTCCAGCGGTCAAGACTCTGTGCTTCCAATTCGGGGCACATGGGCTTGATCCCTGGTTGGGGAACAAAGAGCCCACATGCTGTGCAGCATGGCACAAAATTTAAAAACAAAATAAAACAAACACAAGTATTAGAAAGCATAAAAAAAAAAAACCAATCAGAATTGAAGAATACAAGAACTTAAATGAAAAATGCACTGGAGGGAATCAACAGCAGATTAGGTGATATAGAAAAGCACTTAAGCGACTTGGAAGACAACATAGTAGATATTACCCAAGCAGAACACCAAAAGAGAAAAAGAAAAACATTAAGGTAGCTTCAGGGACCTCTGTGACAGCATTAAACATACTAACATTTCCATTATAAGGTTCCCAGCAAGAAAAGAGACAGACATGGGCAGAAAATCTGTTTGATGAAGTAATGGATAAAAACAATTTAATTTTTATACTGTTACAGTACAAATTAAGGTGTGAGTGTCATTTTATAATATAAGCAGGTGATTTCATGTATTATGGTTTAATATTTTATCTTATTTCAAACAATTTATTTTTTTCTTTTCAGTGTTGGGTATTTTGGGTTTGCATGTACTTATATGAGGAGGAGGGATTCTGAGTATAGACTCTGAGCACCCCCACACCCATACTTTAAAAAATTTTTTTATTGTGGTAAAAGCCACATAATGTAAAGTATACTATTTTAACAATATTTAACTGTACAGTTCAGTGGCACTAAGTATATGCACACTGTGGTGAAACTCTCACCATCATCCAGCTCCTGAAATTCTCACCTTCCTAAACTGAAACTCTGTCCCCATTAAATACCAACTCCATATTCCCTACCCCCGCGCCCCCACCATCAGCCCCTGGCATCTACCAGTATACTTTCTGACACTATGAATTTGACTATTCTAGGTATCTCGTACAAGTGGAATCAAATAGTATTTTCCTGCACCTAATGTATATTTGAGAGTTCCTTGGACAGCAAGGAAATCAAACCAGTCATTCTAAAGGAAATCAACCCTGAATATTCATTGGAAGGACTGATGCTGAAGCTGAATCTCCAATGCTTTGACCACCTGATGCTAAGAGCCAGCTCACTGGAAAAGACCTTGATGCAAAGAAAGATTGAGGGCAGGAGGTGAAGGGGGTGACAGAGGATGAGATGGTTGGATGGCATCACTGACTTAGTGGACATGAGTCTGAGCAAACTCTGGGAGATGGTGAAGGACAGGGAAGACTGATGCGCTGCAGTCCATGGGGTCCCAGATTTGTACATGACTTAGCAACTGAGCAATAATGTGTATTTTTGCACTCAGTCATACAGAACTCCAGTGATGTGACTGCTTCATGAAATGCATCCTAATGTTTTCTGCACATGGACAAGATAAATCCAGTCTTGCTTTACCAGTGAAAGAGCATGGGCTCTGCAGTGAGATACCCTGCTGCAGCTTACCAACTTTCTAACACTGACACGATGACTTAATTTCTCTGAACCTCATCTTCCTTCTCCATAAAGTGAAACAATTCCACCTTTGGCCTGCTTTTTGGAAGATGTCACATGAGATATGTACCTTTTTTGACGTTTGTACAGCTCCCAACACATATTAGATACACAAAAGATCTTTCTTTTTCCCACGTTGGCATAATACATTTAGAAAGCATTAACAGATTACTTTTCACTTTTATGAGACTCTGGAAAAAGGAAATATCTGTTTGTTTTGATCAATATTATAATAAAAGAAGATGAATTGCATGTGTGCTAAGTTGTTTGTCGTGTCCAACTCTGCGTGACCTTATGGACTGTAGCCTGCTGCTCTGTCCACGGAATTCTCCAGGCAAGAATACTTGAGTGGATTGCCCAGTTTTGTGCTCCTCCAGGGATCTTCCCAACCCAGAGATCGAACCTGTGTCTCCTGCATTGGCAGGCAGGTTCTTTACTGCTAGCACCACTTGGAAAGCCCAATTGGAAGAGGAATTGCTCAGTATCAATCTGATCACTCTATACTTTTGTTATTAAAGTTTGACATGATTTATTTCAGCAGGAAGTTTTTTTAGCACCTTTATTATAAGTTATCAATGGTGGATATAAAGTGCTGCTAACAGTTATTCAGGGAATAAAGCCAAATGTTTCTTTAATAACATCAGAAAGAAAGCATTTGTGAAGTAGTTGTATTTTTTTAAATGTTATATTTTTTAACAAGAAAAAAGGGTGTGCATATGGGCTTGTATGTGTATAAACTCCATAACATTTAAACAGACCTTAGGGATGAATATGTTACTGAAAGTTCTTTTGAAAATGGCATGCATATTTAGTTATTTTAGAAAGAGGTTTTCTTGGCTAGTTTTCTCTCCTGTAATAAAAACTAAAATAATCTAGTTGGGAGTTTATTAAAATATCACATGAAAAGCTTTTGTCATTAAGAAATTTGAGATTACAGAGTGATAAAGACACTCAGTTGACTGAAAATGCTTAGATTTTAACTATTCATACATATAATCCTGAATAGCTTTTTTGAAAGTAAGAAAAAAAATCAAAGGTTTTCATTGTTTCAAGACTCATAAAGCACACATATTTATCCCATTCTCCCTTCTCTAGGCTTATAAACACCTTTAAAATAAAATTGCCCTGTTAGTTGTCAAGTTCTTTTCTCTCATCTTCTTCAGTAAACACCAAGAATTTCTTTGACAAATTTGGCTATTTTTTTTTAGCAAGCACACTAAATTCGGAGTGAGTAACACTTAATTCTCATATGCACATAAAAATGCATATAATGTTACTTTGAATTTCTTTGTTTTCAACTATTTCATGAAGTATTTGGAAAGTCCTTCATTCTCCATCACAATGTCTAATCCCAATTTATGCTAAAATATTTTGGAGTGCTTCTGGGCACTCTAGTAATTGAGAAGTTACCAGCTAGCTTCAGTTTAAGCATAAGCAATGACAAATTCTCTAAACACACTGGCATGTGAAGATTGCTAGGGGCAATTAACATGAAGTATTGATCCTATAATTTTGTATAATCCTTTCAACACCACTGTCAGGATCAGGATTGTTATCATCACTGCATTGATAAATACAAGAAAGCAAGCACTAGATGACCAAGAGGCTGTAAACCCTTCTATAGTTCTAGCTTTGCCTTCTCTACTGCTGATGAACCTACCTATAGTCTTAAAGAACTCTAGACAGTATATGAAATCTTGCTTCTTGTCAAAACATTGTGTAAAACATGGCCAAAGGTCTAGAAGTGGTGGAATGGAGCTATGCTTTAAGAAAATTTTGATTAAGGTATTATTATTGGTTATTTATTTTTCTGTTCCTGGTTCTGTTTTTTTTTTTTTTTTTTTTTAGGTTTATGTAAACAGATCCAAGAGCTTCCCTGGTGGTTCAGATGGTAAAGCATCTGCCTGCAGTGTGGGAGACCTGGGTTCGATCTCCGGATAGGGAAGATCCTCTGGAGAAGGAAATGGCAGCCCATTCCAGTATTCTTGCCTGGAAAATTCCATGGATGGAGGAGCTGTACAAAAAAGACCTTCACGACCCAGATAATCACGATGGTGTGATCACTCACCTAGAGCCAGACATCCTGGAATGAGAAGTAAAGTGGGCCTTAGAAAGCATCACTACAAACAAAGCTAGTGGAGGTGATGGAATTCCAGTTGAGCTATTTCAAATCCTGGAAGATGATGCTGTGAAAGTGCTGCACTCAATATACCAGCAAATGTGGAAAACTCAGCAGTGGCCACAGGACTGGAACAGGTCAGTTTTCATTCCAATCCCAAAGAAAGGCAATGCCAAAGAATGCTCAAACTACTGCACAATTGCACTCATCTCACACGCTAGTAAAGTAATGCTCAAAATTCTCCAAGCCAGGCTTCAGCAATATGTGAACTGTGAATTTCCAGATGTTCAAGCTGATTTTAGGAAAGGCAGAGGAACCAGAAATCAAATTGCCAACATCTGCTGGATCATCAAAAAATCAAGAAAGTTCCAGAAAAACATCTATTTCTGCTTTATTGACTATACCAAAGCCTTTGACTGTGCGGATCACAATAAACTGGAAAATTCTGAAAGAGATGGGAATACCAGACCACCTGACCTGCCTCTTGAGAAACCTATATGCAGGTCAGGAAGCAACAGTTAGAACTGGACATGGAACAACAGACTGGTTCCAAATAGGAAAAGGAGTATGTCAAGGCTGTATATTGTCACCCTGCTTATTTAACTTATATGCAGAGTATATCATGAGAAACGCTGGGCTGGAAGAAGCACAAGCTGGAATCAAGATTGCAGGGAGAAATATCAATAACCTCAGATATGTAGATGACATCACCCTTATGGCAGAAAGTGAAGAGGAACTAAAAAGCCTCTTTTTTTTTTTTTTTTTTTACTTTACAATATTTTATTGGTTTTGCCATACATTAACATGATTCTGCCACAGGTATACACGTGTTCCCCATCCTGAACCCCCCTCCCACCTCCCTCCCCATACCATCCCTCTGGGTCATCCCAATGCACCAGCCCCAAAGCCTCTTGATGAAAGTGAAAGAGGAGAGTGAAATAGTTGGCTTAAATCTTAACATTCATAAAACTAAGATCATACCATCTGGTCCCATCACTTCATGGGAAATAGATGGGAAACACTGGAAACAGTGTCAGACTTAATTTTTTTGGGCTCCAAAATCACTGCAGATGATTGCAGCCATGAAATTAAAAGATGCTTACTCCTTGGAAGGAAAGTTATGACCAACCTAGATAGCATATTCAAAAGCAGAGACATTACTTTACCAACAAAGGTCCGTCTGGTCAAGGCTATGGTTTTTCCAGTGGTCATGTATGGATGTGAGAGTTGGACTGTGAAGAAAGCTGAGGGCTGAAGAATTGATGCTTTTGAACTGTGGTGTTGGAGAAGACTCTTGAGAGTCCCTTAGGCTGCAAGGAGATCCACCCAGTCCATCCTAAAGGAGATCAGTCCTGGCTGTTCATTGGAAGGACTGATGCTGAAGCTGAAACTCCAGTACTTTGGCCACGTCATGCGAAGAGCTGACTCATTGGAAAAGACCCTGATACTGGGAGGGATTGGGGGCAGGAGGAGAAGGGGATGACAGAGGATGAGATGGCTGGATGGCATCACCGACTTGATGCACATGAGTTTGGGTGAACTCCGGGGGTTGGTGATGGACAGGGAGGCCTGGCCTGCTGAGATTTATGGGGTTGGAAAGAGTCGGACACAACTGAGCCACTGAACTGAACTGAACTGTAACAGATCCAAGACTAAGGGTTTGTTCACTATAGAACTGTCCATTATATTTGTTATCTGTAATTAATCTTTAAAGCAATTATGTTCTAAGTTCTTGCAACTTAGTTTGAGATCTATGAACCAACAGCATGGGCAGCACCTGGGAACTTGGTAGATTTGCAGAATCCTGGTCCCCACCCCAGATATATGCAATCAGAAACTGCATTTTTAAGACTCATTAGGTAATTAAAATGCACTGTCCTCCAGGCGAGGGTGAATACATTCAGTATGGAGCAAAAATAACCCATTGTGGTGTACTTTAACTTTTACTTATTTTTATCTAACATATGTAAGAGACAACCTTAAGAATATTCTCTGTGAACTGCCTCTGGCGCCCCCTTGTGGTCCTATACCACGAGAAATCAGGATACTCCAAGTCTCAGACAGAGCTCCCCACAGAATTGCTTCCACTAGTTCATCTGCTTTCAGTGCATTGCAGCACAGTGTAATTTCTCTGTGCCTCCTTAAGTGGAAATACCTAGTTTTAACTTTTAATCCTCCTCAAATGGGCAATCGTTAAAAGACTCTTCCAAACAAACTGTAGATGAAAGATCGTGATAAAATGACAGTAAAATAAAAAAATAACATTTTCAGGGTTATTAGCTTGGCTTAGTCCAGGTGCAGGCGCTTTGTAAGCCCGACTGTGACATTAAGGAAGCAAAATAAAACAAAACACCACAATGGTCTGATCAGATCTTACAATAAATCAAAAAAAATTCAGAATCATCATGATTATTAAAATATGGATCCATTACCATTAGCAATGAACCATACATAAGTACACATTGCATATTGTAGCTTCATGAAATATCTTATTCCATTTTGATATACATTAAAACCACTATAAATACCTTTAAATAGTTGGCTGAACTTAGAATATCTTATTTTTTTGAATTTAGAATATCTTTAAATAGTTGGATCTCAAAGTGTTAAAGCAGGAAAAACTAATAACATTGCTCTAAAATATTACTGAATAAAAATAAATTTTTTCCTATATAAAATTATTAAAATATTTCAATTTTTAGTAAGCACAAAATATTTTTTATACCTTTAATACATAAATTTATTTAAAGTACATTTTTAAGTTGACAACTAAAATTTATAGGTTTTCAGTTTCATAATTATACCATATGTTAATTCAATGACAAAAATATGTAATTGTAAATTACACATACACACACAAAGGTCTAAGATTACAAAATTTTTAACTGATATTGTAAAAAATTCCAACTTTACCAACTTGAATAAAATATGTTATTTTTTCAAAGGACCTACAAAGTAGTAAAATAAATGTGAAAAATAGCATGATATTCTATTTTTCATTAGTAATCTGGGAAAGACTGTAAATGGAAACATTCATTATGAGGCAAATCGTTATAAAAATATTTTGTTAAATTTTAAAAATAACTTAAATATTGAATTAATAGACTGTACAATTCTACTTTTTATTGGAATTTTAAAAACTGAGTACAAGAAAAAATTAGTATTCTAAAAATTCCTTATGTGAATGTACATAGCTCTATAACATTTCAAAGTACTTTCTCCATTTTATCTCTTTTAAAGTGTGTTTGTTCTAAGAGTAACTGTTAGAGAGAAGTCTGGGAAGTATCTTTTTAAAGAAGAGAAACTGGTGTATGAGAAGGTTATGGTTAATCTCTTATTTAAAAAAATGAAATAAATTTATTTTATTTTTAATTGGAGGATAATTGCTTTAAAATATTGTATTAGTTTCCACCATACATCAACATGCATCAGCCACAGGCATACATATCTCACATTTTTAGTAAAGGGACTTGTATATAGATTTTAAAAAATTCATTTACTCTCTTCTACTTTCTCTTTAAGTCTCAGAATTATTTTAATTCCCGTTGAAGCTGAAACTCCAGTACTTTGACCACCTCATGCAAAGAGTTGACTCACTGGAAAAGACTCTGATGCCGGGAGGGATTGGGGGCAGGAGGAGAAGGGGACGACAGAGGATGAGATGGCTGGATGGCATCACTGACTTGATGGACGTGAGTCTGAGTGAACTCCGGGAGTTGGTGATGGACAGGGAGGCCTGGTGTGCTGCGATTCATGGGGTCACAAAGAGTCGGACACGACTGAGGGACTGACTGAACTGAACTGAACTGATGCCATATTTGGGTAATGGTACCTCGATGTCACAAAATTAGTATCCTGAAATTTGTTACCACTTATGTTCTCAAACCAATGACTTATTTTCATGAGCCAGAAAAATGATTATAATTATACTTTTGTTACTTTATATCATAAACACTCTAGCTTCCTTGTTTCATATTAAAATATCTTTAAAACAATTAAATGTGTTAGAATGTTAGTATCAGCAGGAATTTTATGTGTGCAACGTTTATTGCACACACTTATTTCTGTGATTGTTTTTTGGACACCAGAATCCCTTCTCCCCTTCTTCCTGGCACTTGGCAAGACTATAGATTTTAATCTCCCTTGCAGCAAAATCGATCAAAGGACTGCTCTTGAAGTTCTTTATAATGCAATGAGAATGGAAAGACTGTGATTCCAGGCTGGGATCTGTTTTTTTTTTTAATTAATTTTTATTGGAGTATATTTGTTTTACAATGTGCCAGTTTCTACTGTACAGAAAAATAAGTCAGTTATATATATATATATGACTGACTTATTTTTCTGGATACTAAGGTTTCGCTCAGTCGCGTCCGACTCTTTGCGACCCCATGGACTGTAGCCCACAAGTCTCCTCCGTCCATGGGATTCTCCAGGCAAGAGTACTGGAGTGGGTTGCCATTTCCTTCTCCAGGGGATCTTCCCGACCCAGGGATCAAACCCAGGTCTCCCGCATTGCAGGAGGACGCTTTAACCTCTGAGCCACCAGGGAAGTGAGACCCCAAAACCTATTTTCTGTTCTCCAAAATTCACCTTAACCGAATTCTAAGTAACCGAGTACATTCTATGTATTTATGACCCTGAATCATATCTATTTGTTAAAAAAAGTTAACTGCTAAAGAAAAACACAACTGTAAAAGACTTGGTGATATTCCAAATAAGCCCTCAAAATTTTCTCATGCACTGAGAATACACCTTTACCGTCTAATCAAAGCCAACATGAGTGTTACGTTTTTGAAAGGCTGCTAGCTATAACGGAGAAGTAACGAGCAGTCTCAACTTGCCAAGTGGAAGTCGTAATTAGCACCCATTCTGTGGTACATGGAACTGCTGCTTCCTTAGTCCCCTCACTTGGTGACACAGAGTCCCCTCATGGGCTTCTCAGAGAGAACTGACATTTTTTCTGTATATGTATATATCCTCTCCCTTTTGGACTCCTTCCTTTTCAGGTCACACAGTGCATTAAGTAAAGTTCCCTGTGCTATACAGTATGTTCTCATTTTTTTTAAAATCTATTTTGTTGTTGTTGTTGTTCAGTCGCTAAGTTGTGTCCAATTCTGCAACCCTGTGGACCGCAGCACTCCAGGCTTCCCTGTCTTTCATTGTCTCCTAGAGTTTGTTCAAACTCATGCCATTGAGTTGGTGATACCATCCAACCATCTCATCCTCTGTCTTCCCCTTCTCCACAAGCCTTCAATCTTTCCCAGCATCAGGGTCTTTTCCATTGAGTCATCTCATCACATTAGGTGGCCAAAGTACTGGAACTTCACTTTAGCATCAGTCCTTCCAGTGAATATTTAAAGCTGAATGTCTATTTAATACTATCTCTTTCACACATAGTATTAATAGTGTGTATGTGTGAATCCCAGTCTCCTAGTGCTGGGGCCTTTATCTGAACAGATGTACCTTCTTTATCCTCTTTTCCATTTTCTGCCACATAACCTAAAGCAGCCTACAGAATGTGGACCGTGGTGTCTTGGTCCTGGATGCAAAGAGTCTAGAACTCGTCATCCTTGCAGAGCAGAGAGCTGTATGTCAGCCAGGAACATCTGTCTGGACTATTGCAAGAGCAAGAAATATAGACTCTATGTGGGTTTATTTGTTGCAGCAGTTTATCCTATATCAACAATGTGCTTTGGTATAATATGTTTAAGAAAGCATGCTTAATGAAGGATGTTTTGATTTGAATGATTTTAAGTGAGTTCTTTCAAAGTTTACAAGCTAGTGTGTGTCTGTGTTGACCTTGCTTGCTTGGTGATATTTTTTCCTGTTTCAGGGCTGTAATTTCTGGGTCATCCCCTGGTGGGCACACTGATATTTAAATCTTGTTTCCCATCACATTTGATAGGAAAGACTCTTGCAGCTTTTCTATCTGCCTGCTTATGGTTTTCTGCTAGGCTTGCTTAATGTACTGATTTGCACAGTGGGATAAGCTAGAAAACATTTTTTAAATCTGAAAGCTTATATTCTGCTGAACGTAGCAGACATTGTGAAAAAGCACTAAAATGTACAAAATCAGTCAATTCTCCACATTCCTGCATTGTAAAGGCTCTTGTTAAAAACTCAAAAATGGCAGAATGCAAAGGGTATTTACCAAAAGTTGTCTTCTTATGTACCACACGTAATACATATGATGCTCCTACCTGAAGAAATTTTATGCTGAACGTTAGCCATTTTAGGAAATAGTCCTACACACATGACCATATTAATAACTACTTTATGCTCTGCTTTGCGAACCCATGGTTATTATGGAGCATTAAGAGCAACCATCATGATTTGGAAACTACAAGCTGTCGGTGCATTCTGGAACATCTATGCTACTCTCACTTTTTCAGCTCTATGAGATATAATTTCTAAGTCTGTTTCCAAGGTTCAGAGACCTTTTCCTCATGAATCATAGAATTATTAGGCTGGGAAAGTCCTCAACAGACTCTCTGTTATGAATTCCTGCATTTACATAGACCACAGTCTAGGGAGAAAGTAAATTCTTCAAAATCCCCTGGTGAATCATTGCCACACTTAAAAAATCATCTTTCCATGTATCATTGAGGATGTAGGTAGCCAGATTAACAGAAAAATAATGAGAGAGAAAAAAAATGTGAGAGAGGAAAAATTAGTTCTAAATCAAATGCTTCAAACACAAGGAAGTTGGGGATAGAAGTCACTTTCTTGGAATAGGAATCTTGTTATATTTTGTTGCATTTGACTCTCAAAACAAAGCCTGTATACTAGAATAATTGGAAGCCTAGAGAAATTTTGCATCTTACTTTGAGAAAACAAAATAGAGGTACCTGGGGATAAAATGCAGGTTTTCTTTATTCTGCTCCAGTGCATTTCCTCCTGTGGCATGTGACCTGTATCATTCCTTCAACACAATATGGTCTCCTTTTCTATTTCTCCATCATTCAGAAAACCAGAACATAGCAGAAGCAATTTATGTCAGGGGACTTTTCTAGTTGGGGATTTTAGAGATTTTGCAAAACCAACTATCTTGGAAACAATTATTAGACCGGTGGGAAGTTGCCAATTCTCAGTAGGTAGGGTGGATAAATACAGAGTCTGGTACAATCACTTTCTTTGCATTTAATAGCTAAGTTTGGGTATACTACCCCAGAGACACAGTTTAGTGAAAGTAATCTGAAAACAAATCTTAAAATGATTTTTTTGATTCTGAAGAATATGGACCTGGATATAGTGCAAACTGAAAGTAACATTATACTTAACGTTCAAGCAAACACATGCCTTAATTTTGATGACTAAATTTTTTTAAAAATATAGAGAAATCTACATAAAGCACTCTATTTAGCTTCCTCCTTTAACACACAGATTGCTATTTGTAGTTTTACCCTTGGTTTTTTAAGACTGATTTTAGTTATGCTTTGTTGTTGATGTTTAGTTGCTAAGTTGTGCTGGTCTCTTTGTGACCCCATGGACTACAGCTTACCAGCCTCCTCTTTGCATGGGATTTACCAGGAGCAGATTTACTGAAGCAGGTTGCCTTTTCCTTTTCCAGGGGATCTTCCTGACCCAGGGATAGAACCTGCATTTGCAAGCAGATTCTTTACTGCTGAGCCACCTGGGAAGTCTTTTAGTTGTGTTTAATCTCTACTTAATCTTATTGTTTTGAGCTTCCCTGGTGGCTCAGCAGTAAAGAACCCACCTGTCAATGCTGGGAATGCTGGAGAACCAGGTTTGATCCTTGGGTTGGGAAGATCCCCTGGAGAAGGAAATGGCAACCTGCTCCAGTATTCTTGCCTGGGAAATCCCATGGTCAGAGGAGCCTGGTGGGCTACAGTCCATCGGGCTGCAAAAGAGTCAGAGATGACTAAGCAACAACAATTTATTGTTTAAAGGTGTTCTCATTCTGAAAAAGTGGATTATGTTCCAGGATTTGTCATCCATGAAGAGAATGTTCTGATGTTAAGTGCTGAAAAAAGTAGTTTGCACAGTGTGGGAATTGGAAGTTAAATTTTACTAGCAAAATGAGGACTGCAGCCTGGGAGATAGTGTTTTTGGTAGCTCTGAGAAAACTGCTCCGAGGAGATCAGGGGGAGCCAGGTTATAGAGGAGTTTTGCAACAAAGGGCAGGTTTTCAATTAAATTAAAGAAATAATTAAAGAAAACCAATGATCTCAAGTTAAGTAATTTAGTGTTTTTCTGTGTATGGGAAGATGCAAGAGTGTGGGTTCACTGAAACCATTCCTTTGATATGCACCTCAGCTTTCTGGGGCCAGTACCCTGTGTTTTCACATCCTGAGATCCTCAGGGCTCACTGTGGGGAGTGGCTGCAGCCTGGTGGCTGCTCCATGCCAAGTATTCTTTTTCTTCCTGAGTTTCCTCAGGGTTCACTCTCACTCTGGAGGACTGTAATTGCTGATGACTGTGACGTCTTTGTTTACTGATATGGCAGGGAATATTTCATTTCTCAAGCATATTGCTATGGAACTTGGGAAGTTGTAAAGTCTTGATGGCATTTCTAAATTATACAGCTAGGACATTAACATATATTTGAAAACTTGAAGCCTAAGCAAAATTTAAACCATTGCTTATGGCACTCAGCTGACAAACACACATTGCTTTACCCATGGAAGCCCCAGCCTGATAGAAACAATGCTGGTTGGATCCAACATAATCAAGAGTTTCTTAACACTTTTAAAAAGGCATCAACAGAGTTTGTATCAATTACAATGCCTCCAGGAACTGTTACAAGAAAACTCATTTCAAAGTGGCTCAAAGGCTGAGAAAGTTTCCTGGTTTGTATAACTGGAAGTGCACAAGTGGAGCAAGCAGTCCAGGAGCTCTGGCCTCCTTTTCTTACCCTTTCCTTGGCTGTGCTTATCTATTGATGTCATTACTAAAAAGGATTTTGCAGTTTGGGGATATTACAGGACAGCGTTCAGAGAAAGGTATCATGCGCTGTTTCACACTTCCAAGCAAGAGTCCTTCAACCAATTCTGAATTTGATAATTTGGGAAAATCAACTGTGGCTCAGGGAGTGGAGTAAACTCTTTAGCTTAAACTGAAAAAGATTTGTTGTGGGAACAGGGTTGGGGGTGGAGGTGGTCAGCTTCTCTGAACCACAGGTGCCGTGTGAGAATAAATGGATGAATGTTGAGTGGTTGAGGTGACAGACACTTTTGACCATGAGAAATTTATTGAGAATTACCACACCAATACTGTGTAACTAAACATATTTGGTGTAGTAGACTATATATTTCATTACAGTCTAAAGTAAAAGTTTACAAAGAACTGCAGGAATAACTGCAGTATGTTGTGGGATAAATCTATAATCTTTGTTTCTTAAAGTATTTACTTCTGAAAAATTTACCTACAAATTTCTATAAAAGCATTTTTCTTTTATCTCCAATGACTATACCTTCCCCATATCCTAATATATTGTCTAATTTTTGTTGCTACTTTTACAATGATTTAGATAGTCTGTTTTAATTTTGTTACCAAAAAACTAGATAAAAAACTTTTAACCTTGTTAATCATAGACTGAAGCATCTTCTGTTTACTGTGATAGAATAAATATTCTTTCCTTTCTACCTTTTTATTTTATATTCTTCCCTCTTTTGTTTCCCTTTCTTTTTTCATTCGCTTCTCCCTGTATCTATATACTCTTTTTATGTTGAATTGCACTATTTAGAGAATCATATATTGCTGCTTTTATGTGACTGCCTTAAGAATTATTCAGACAGTAATTCAAATAATTACAGATTATGTTGCTCACCAAAAAACTATTTATTTGGATTTACTTCTGTTTGCTCTTACATCTCATTTGATAAAAACGATCCACGTGGGGGCCATTTTCTAAGCTCTTGGATATCAGAATGTCTCTGTTGCTGCCAAACATGAATGATAGCTTGACTGGATACAGATTTCTTGAGTCCAAGTCGATAGTCATCTTAACTTTATGGATCTTGAGCAGTTTCCTTTTGAAATATAGAATTGTGGAGGAGAATTATGACCTTGCAATGGTTTTCTTTGGACATTGCCTGGTTTTCTGCTGGAGTGGCTTTAGTTTTTTCCTTTGTTCTTGTTATTACCAAGACCTGTTTTTGTCTTTTATTTGACATTAATTTTGAGTATCCAGGTACCATTTTTGATTTATGGTCTCAGTTCCCTTCAGCTCAGCGAACTGATCTTCATTTTTCTTTTCTTTGCTGCTTCTCCCTGCATCTTCTGCAGATACCCTTTCTCCATCAAATTGCTACTTTTGGAATTGTTATTGTGAATGTAGGGGAAGTCCTGGATCAATTTTTCATTTCCATTATCATATTGATCCCTTGGGTATTTTCTTCTATGTTCTGTAAATATTTCTTGGGGGTAGGCTAGGACATATTTTACTTTCTGTAGCAACCAGTCTACTGCTCATGGCCTCCATTGATCAATACTCAAAAACGTAATTTCCATCTAGAATCAGCTTTTCCTTATCTCAGACTCTTCTATGTGCTGCCCTTTCAAATTTCATGAGCAGTAAGAATAAGAGGTTTTTGAAGTTTTCTGTTTCTAACCAGAAGGCTGTTTCATAGCCTTCTGAAATGAGCTCTAATCTTTCACCTATCTGAAAGGTGCTAAGTTGCTTCAGTTGTGTGTAACTCTTTGGGACCCTATGGACTGCAGCCTGCCAGGTGCCTCTGCCCATGGCATTCTCCAGGCAAATTTACTGGAGGGGATTGCCATTTCTTCCTCCTGGGGAATTTTCCAATTCAGGAATCAAATCTGTGCCCCTCACATCTCCTGCATTGGCAGGCAGGTTCTTTATCACTAGATCACCTGGGAAGTCCTAGGTTTGCATGCTTATAAACAATTTTAAACCTGTTTTGTGTGTAACATATGTTAAAAGAAGGTTTTTTTTTTTTTTTCTGTCTGTTCATCCTTACAGAAGATATAGGTTTATCTACTATTTAGAAGTGAAATAGTTCTTACTGAGATTATATGGAATCCCGTTTAAAACTTTGGATTCAGAAAAAAACTATGTATGTTTATTTTATTTATTTTTCCATACTAGGATTGAAGTTGTCTGTAAGGAGAGGAAAAATGCAACCAGTAGAGGCATTCATAAGGCACAGAATTTGATTCCTGGGGGTTTTCAAGTGGTGGCACTGGTTGTCCAGAATTAACTCTAAGAATGCCAAACTCTCACTTCCACGTGGTAGTCCTTCCACTCTTGGGTGGCAGGCCACTCCCCTGCACATGTACAAGCTTGGAAGGACTGCATAGCACACTGCCTTGTGTAAGAACATTTATTGCATTTTTCCAAAGTCTCCGTTGAGGTAATTTGCCACCCAAGGCCTGACCTGTCACTCTGAATTAGGGTTCTGCTTATGCTCCTACACACTTCCTCCCCAGGGTGGCTTTGTCTTCACATTGTTAACCATCAGCTTGGCCCTTGTCTTCATGCGGTCTGTCAAAAGTCAGTATAGTGGAGGGACTTGCCTTGTGGTCCAGTGGATAAGTCTCCTCGCTCCCTGTGCAGAGGGGCTGGGTCTGATCTTTGGTCAGGAAACCAGATCCCACATGCTGCAACAGACTGAAGATCCTGAGTGCTGCAGCTAAGACCCAGTGAGTTAAACAAATAAATAAATATTTTTAAGAGTCAATATACTGGAGATTGCTGAAGCTTCTGGCCTCTGTATGCCACCATTCTGATTTTTAAAGGCTCCTTGGGATGACAGACATTTCCCTTTCATTTTTTTTTTTTTTTTTTTGGTTATTCCACTGAGACTTTGAGAGGTGGGAGACTGATGAATCAGGGGGACTTACTTTGTTATTTCTGTCTTTGTCCTAAGCGTCTTCTTTGGTTATGAATCTTTCTGGTTTTGTTCCACAATCTTCGCTTCTGAGCCCCATCTGGATGTGTCATTCCATGAAACCAAAACTAGTTACAATTCTCAGCTTTTTGTCTGTTGTTCAAAGTGAGAGTGAAAGTGTTAGTTGCGCATTCATGTCTGACTCTTTGTGACCCCATAGACTGTATCCCACCAGGCTCCTCTGTCCATGGAATTCTCCAGGCAAGAATACTGAAGTGGGTAGCCATTCCCTTCTTCAGGGGAGCTTCCCAATCCAAGGATTGAACCTGGGTCTCTTGCATTGCAGGCAGATTCTTTACCATCTGAGCTGCCAGGGAAGCCGCCGTCATTGTTCAAAGCCATCATTAAATGAATTCTTTCTTCTTTAACTCTTCAAAATCCAGACTCATATATCCAGAACTCACAAGTTTTCTATTTTCTCATCTATTTCTAATGCAAAAATTTATGCAGAGCAAAATCTATGAGATTTCTCTATGTAATTTTCTTTAAATTCCTTGGAATAACTTCTGCCTTTGGTGATGGCTGGATTGTATAACTCTTGTTGCTTTCAGAAAAGAAAAATCAACTTCTTGATGAATATTGTCCAAATACTCTCACTCTTACATGTTTTTCTCTTCTGCTTATTACACAAAGCTCTGCTTCAAAGAAGCTTCTGCTATTGGTGGTGAGATTAGCCCAGCAGGCAGAATCACAATGTTGCTATTTTTAATTGTTTAAGTCCCATTACATAAGAGGAGGATGAAATTATTAGGAAAAAAAAGCCTCCAAGACTTTTAAAAGTAAAATAATTCAATAATATTGCTTGCAAAACAAACTTTCTCCATAGGAGGTTCTCAAAGAAGCATTTCCAAAAAAAAAGAGTATTTTCATTTACTCTAACAAGTTTACTTAATTCTTTTACTTACCTTTTGAAGAGCGTTAACTAAAATCTACTTCAGGGGATCAAACATTTCATACCCTTAAATCCCTCTTCTGAAATAGTGTTCCCTTTTGAGTAGCATTAAGCTGGAAATGATGATAAGAAATAAAAATATTAATATTCATAATCATTTTTGTCTCATTCAGGTCAAGTCATAGCATTGATTAGTTTGTACTGTCGGGTTTAACTCTACTCAATGAATCAAAGCAATTTAAGTTAGAATTTTGTTTCTTAAGTATTTATCTTTTTATTCACATAGAGGCTTTAGTGATTGGAGTCAGAACAGTCCGTGAAAATAGGGATGGAACAGCTTTTCAATCTGTTGCTCTTTCAGAGCCATGAACTAATCCACAGTCAATCATTAGAATGTATTCTGGAGCAGAGTAAGTGGTAGGGATGATGCCGGCAGTGATGAACGTGGTGTCATACTAGAGCCACAGGTTCTCCCAGGTTGCTCTTTGAGAAGCATCTCAAATTCGCAGAAATATCTTAGGAAACAGGATGGCCTTAGCTCTACATTTATTGTGAAGATGCACCAAATTTTCTTTTTAAATACCCTTTTGTCTTCCCTTCCTCCATATTCTAGTTTGTTCTAGCTCTTCTTGACATGGGCTTCATGATTCAGGTAGTTTCAGTTGAAATACCCAAACACTTTCAGTGCATTAATAATAAAATTTTTGTTGGGAAATTTTATAAAACATCAGGGATTCTACACTTTCTTCAGGAAGGTCGCTGTAGATATTCCCTGCGGCAGCACCCTTAGTTTGATGGTTTTCTAAAAGAAGTTTGGAAATCAGAGTGGTGGCTAGCAGATATTTCTCCACTTATCTATATTTTCATTGTAATTCGGGTCTCTGGAAAGTATCAATGTATTTTGTATTTTTCTTTTTTAAAAGCAATTGAATTTCAAATTAAAATAGTTAGTAGTTTGAGATTTTACTCTTTTTAAATGATGATCTATGGACTATGAGTAACTCTGCTTCCTTACCTTCTAATGTTCTATAGTATTCTACCATTCCTGTCAATCTTAATTATGGGTATTTCCTAAAATGAGACCTTTGACGTTTTCCTCATTTCTGTCTCCTCACTGCATGCTCAGAAAACTCATCTATTTTCATAGACTGACTGTTCACCATAATACTTTTTGTACTTCTGTTTTATTGTCTGTACTCACCAAAGATTATCACAATGATAAAAAACCAGCAAGGTGAGGCCCCTACTTATAAAACTAGTTTCATAATATGTGTGTGCTCAGTTGCTCAGTCATGTCCAACTGTTTGTGGTCCCATAGACTATAGCCTGCAAGGCTCCTCTGTCCATGGAATTTTCCAGGCAAGAATACTGGAGTAGAATGCCACTTCCTATTCAGGGAATCTTCCTGACCCAGGGATTGAATGCGCATTTCTTGTGTCTCCTGCTTCTTTACCACTAGCACCAAAGTTTCTTCTTCCAAATTAATAATATTTTCCAGATTCTTTATTGTATCAATGGCTAATATGCTTAAATTTTATCCTTTCCAAAGAAGGGATTTTTTTCTCACCTTTACTCACATTATTTTCATTTCCTCTAGATCTTTGCTACTCAAGGTGTGGTCCATAGACCAACAGCATTGATGACATCTGGGAGCTTGTTAGAAATGAAGAGTCTTGGGCCCTGTTCCTGACTTTCTAAATCGAAATCTGCATTTTAACATAATATCCCAGGTAAAAGCATCGTGTCTAAAACTTTAATGTGAATTCAAGTCAACACATATCTTGTTTTGACAACTGTAACAAGGATTTAGCACAAATTTAGTTGAGGCTGATGTAACTGAAACTTGGATCACATTTTGAGTAGCAAGACTGGAGAGCAGCCCTGTCCAATAGAATTGTCTGTGATGAACCCAGGGCTTTCCTGGTGGTTCAGATGGGAAGGAATCTGCCTGCAGTGCAGGAGACACAAGTTTGATCCCTGGTTTGGGAAGATCCCCAGGAGAAGGGAATGGCTACCCAGTCCAGTTCTTACCTGGAGAATCCCATGGACAGAGGAGCCCGGCGGGCTACAGTCTGTGAGGTTGCAAAGAGTCGTCTATAGTTGCTGTTTAATAAAGCAGCCACAGGCCACATGAGGATAATGGGCAACTTAATTTATTTACATATGGCTAGTAGCTATCCTATTGGACAGTAGAATAAAATCCAAAGCACTTAGTGGGAATGTCACAAATGCTAGGAAAGTGAAATTGAAAGACAATGCTATTAAAATAAAAATATATTTTACTCTGCTGCATATATGTAAAAAAGTAAGTTGGATATGTGTAGAGTTTCTAATAGCCACACTAGTTGTCTGCCAACAAATTGTCTTCAACTGTTACCAGTGGCATGTGCTGTATTCAAACCACTTGTTCAGTTCAATTCAGTCACTCAGTCATGTCTGACTCTTTCCAACCCCATGGACTGCAGCACGCCAGGCCTTCCTGTCCATCACTAACTCCTGGAGCTTACTCAAACTCATGTCCATCGAATTGGTGATGCCATCCAACCATCTTATCCTCTGACATCTGCTTCTCCTCCTGTCCTCAATCTTTCCCAGCATCAGGGCCTTTTCCAAGGAATCAGTTCTTCACATCAGGTGGCCAAAGTATTGAAGTTTCAGTTTCAGCATCAGTCCTTCCAATGAATATTCAGGACTGATGTCCTTTAGGATGGACTGGTTGGATCTCCTTGCAATCCAAGGGACTCTCAAGAGTCTTCTCCAACACCACAGTTCAAAAGCGTCATTTCTTCAACACTCAGCTTTCTTTATAGTCCAAGTCTCACATCCATACATGACTACTGGAAAAACCATAGCTTTGACTAGATGGACTTTTGTTGGCAAAACAATGTCTCTGCTTAATATGCTATTTAGGTTGGTCATAGCTTTTCTTTCAAGGAGAAGCATCTTTTAATTTTATGGCTGCAGTCACCATCTGCAGTGATTTTGGAGCCCCCCAAATTAAAGTCTCTCACTGTTTCCATTATTTCCCCATCTATTTGCCATAAAGTGATGAGACCGGATGCCATGATCTTAGTTTTCTGAATGTTGAGTTGTAAGCCAACTTTTTCACTCTCGTCTTTCACTTTCATTAAGCAGCTCTTTAGTTCCTCCTCACTTTTTGCCATGAGAGTGGTGTCGTCTGCATATCTGAGGTTATTGATATTTCTCCTGGCAATCTTGATTTCAGCTTGTGCCTCATCCAGCCCAGCGTTTCTCATGATGTACTCTGCATATAAGTTAAATAAGCAGGGTGACAATATACAGCCTTGACGTACTCCTTTCCCAATTTGGAACCAGTCTGTTGTTCCATGTCCAGTTCTAACTGTTGCTTCCTGACCTGCATACAGATTTCTCACGAGGCAGGTCAGGTGGTCTGGTATTCCCATCTCTTGAAGAATTTCCCACAGTCTGTGATCCACACAGTCAAAGACTTTGGCATAGTCAATAAAGCAGAAGTAGATGTTTTTCTGGAACTCTCGTGGTTTTTCGATGATCCAATGGATGTTGGCAATTTGATCTTTTATTCCTCTGCCTTTTCTAAATTGAGCTTGACATCTGGAAGTTCATGGTTCAGGTACTGTTGAAGCCTGGCTTGGAGAATTTTGAGCATTACTTTGCTAGCGTACGAGATGAATGCAATTGTGCGGTAGTTTGAGCATTCTTTGGCATTCCCTTTCTTTGGGTTTGGAATGAACACTGACCTTTTCCAGCCCTGTGGCCAATGCTGAGCTTTCCAGATTAGCTGGCATATTGAGTGCAGCTCTTTCCCAGCATCATCTTTTAGGATTTGAAATAGCTCAACTGGAATTCCATCACCTTCACTAGCTTTGTTCATAGTGATGCTTCTTAAGGCACACTTGACTTCTCATTCCAGGATGTCTGGCTCTAGGTGAGTGACCACACCATTGTGGTTATCTGGGTCATGAAGATCTTTGGCAAACCACTTCAGTATTCTTGCCTTGAGAACCCTATGAATAAATCACTTGTACTATTTGTGAAAGTGGATTGTTCCTTTGTACCAAGAAGCTGACATGATTTTTTTAAATCCCACCAGACTTGGGTATTATTGGAAACAGCACAGTGCTTCTATGGAAGGGCTTTTGTGCCTTTTGTTTCAGCACTAAGTTTCCAAAGCTTTCTGTTTTTTTTTTTTTTTTTTTTTACTTCAAAGTCCCTATTTACCTATTTCCTATTTAGATTTATTTGTTACCACCCAAAATTTCATGTTATAAAGGAACTGGTATAGCTTGTTTCTCTGATTCATTTCTAAGTTTGTTATAGGCATAGAACAATAAAAAATTTTGAACAACACATTTCATTCATTTATTTATTTTTGGTTTTCTAAACTAACTAATCTGTCTGCAAGGCAGGAGACTCTGCTTTGATTCCTGGATCGGAAAGATCCACTGGAGAATGGATAGGCTACCCACTCCAGTATTCTTGGGCTTCCTTTGTGGCTCAGCTGGTCAGGAATCCGCCTGCAATGTGGGAGACCTGGGTTCGATTCCTGGGTTGGGAAGATCCCGTGGAGAAGGGAAAGGCTACCCACTCCAGTATTCTGGTCTGGAGAATTCCATGGACTGTATAGTCCACAGGGTTGCAAAGAGTTGGACACGAATGAGAGACTTTCACTTTCACTTTCAGGCCAGCTAAGGCATGTGGGCTCTTAAGTTACCCAACTAGGGATCTAACCTGTGCCCCCTGCATTGGGAGCATGGAGTTTTAACCACTGGGCCACTGGAAAAGTCCTGAAGAACACATTTTAGAGCATTATGATGTTTTGATTTTCAGTTCAGTTCATTTGCTCAGTTGTGTCTGACTCTTTGTGACCCCCACGAACCGTAGCAAGCCAGGCCTCCCTGTCCATCACCAACTCCCGGAGTCCACCCAAACCCATGTCCATTGAGTCGGTGATGCCATCCAACCATCTCATCCTCTGTCGTCCCCTTCTCCTCCTGCCCTCAATCTTTCCCAGCATCAGGGTCCTTTCAGATGAGTCAGCTCTTTGCATCAGGTGGCCAAAGTATTGCAGTTTCAGCTTCAACATCAGTCCTACCAATGAACACCCAGGACTAATCTCCTTTAGGACAGACTGGTTGGATCTCCTTGCAGTCCAAGGGACTCTCAAGAGTCTGCTCCAACACCACAGTTCAAAAGCATCAATTTTTGGGCCCTCAGCTTTCTTTAATGTGATTCAATTATTTTAAGTATGACTATTCATATGATTTTAAAATAAAATTTTATTTTTATTTTTTTAATTTAATTTAATTTTTTATTTTTTTTCTCAAACTTTTATTTATTTATTTTTTTAATTAAAAAAAAAATTATACATGTGTTCCCCATCCTGAACCCTCCTCCCTCCTCCCTCCCCATACCATCCCTCTGGGTCGTCCCAGTGCACCAGCCCCAAGCATCCAGTATCGTGCATCGAACCTGGACTGGCAACTCATTTCTTACATGATATTTTACATGTTTCAATGTCATTCTCCCAAATCTTCCCACCCTCTCCCTCTCCCACAGAGTCCATATGACTGTTCTATACATCAGTGTCTCTTTTGCTGTCTCGTACACCGGGTTATTGTTACCATCTTTCTAAATTCCATATATATGCCTTAGTATACTGTATTTATGTTTTTCCTTCTGGCTTACTTCACTCTGTATAATAGGCTCCAGTTTCATCCACCTCATTAGAACTGATTCAAATGTATTCTTTTTAATGGCTGAGTAATACTCCATTGTGTATATGTACCATCACTTTCTTATCCATTCATCTGCTGATGGACATCTAGGTTGCTTCCATGTCCTGGCTATTATAAACAGTGCTGCGATGAACATTGGGGTACACGTGTCTCTTTCCCTTCTGGTTTCCTCAGTGTGTATGCCCAGCAGTGGGATTGCTGGATCATAAGGCAGTTCTATTTCCAGTTTTTTAAGGAATCTCCACACTGTTCTCCATAGTGGCTGTACTAGTTTGCATTCCCACCAACAGTGTAAGAGGGTTCCCTTTTCTCCACACCCTCTCCAGCATTTATTGCTTGTAGGCTTTTGGATCGCAGCCATTCTGACTGGTGTGAAATGGTACCTCATAGTGGTTTTGATTTGCATTTCTCTGATAATGAGTGATGTTAAGCATCTTCTCATGTGTTTGTTAGCCATCTGTATGTCTTCTTTGGAGAAATGTCTGTTTAGTTCTTTGGCCCATTTTTTGATTGGGTCATTTATTTTTCTGGAGTTGAGCTGTAGGAGTTGCTTGTATATTTTTGAGATTAGTTGTTTGTCGGTTGCTTCATTTGCTATTATTTTCTCCCATTCTGAAGGCTGTCTTTTCACCTTGATAATAGTTTCCTTTGATGTGCAGAAGCTTTTAAGGTTAATTAGGTCCCATTTGTTTATTTTTGCTTTTATTTCCAATATTCTGGGAGGTGGGTCATAGAGGATCCTGCTGTGATGTATGTCAGAGAGTGTTTTGCCTATGTTCTCCTCTAGGAGTTTTATAGTTTCTGGTCTTACGTTGAGATCTTTAATCCATTTTGAGTTTATTTTTGTGTATGGTGTTAGAAAGTGTTCTAGTTTCATTCTTTTACAAGTGGTTGACCAGATTTCCCGGCACCACTTGTTAAAGAGATTGTCTTTAATCCATTGTATATTCTTGCCTCCTTTGTCAAAGATAAGGTGTCCATATGTGCGTGGATTTATCTCTGGGCTTTCTATTTTGTTCCATTGATCAATATTTCTGTCTTTGTGCCAGTACCATACTGTCTTGATAACTGTGGCTTTGTAGTAGAGCCTGAAGTCAGGTAGGTTGATTCCTCCAGTTCCATTCTTCTTTCTCAAGATAGCTTTGGCTATTCGAGGTTTTTTGTATTTCCATACAAATTGTGAAATTATTTGTTCTAGCTCTGTGAAGAATACTGTTGGTAGCTTGATATGGATTGCATTGAATCTATAAATTGCTTTGGGTAGTATACTCATTTTCACTATATTGATTCTTCCAATCCATGAACATGGTATATTTCTCCATCTATTAGTGTCCTCTTTGATTTCTTTCACCAGTGTTTTATAGTTTTCTATATATAGGTCTTTAGTTTCTTTAGGTAGATATATTCCTAAGTATTTTATTCTTTCCATTGCAATGGTGAATGGAATTGTTTCCTTAACTTCTCTTTCTGTTTTCTCATTATTAGTGTATAGGAATGCAAGGGATTTCTGTGTGTTGATTTTATATCCTGAAACTTTATTATAGTCATTGATTAGTTCTAGTAATTTTCTGGTGGAGTCTTTAGGGTTTTCTATGTAGAGGATCATGTCATCTGCAAATAGTGAGAGTTTTACTCCTTCTTTTCCAATTTGGATTCCTTTTATTTCTTTTTCTGCTCTGATTGCTGTGGCCAAAACTTCCAAAACTATGTTGAATAGTAATGGTGAAAGTGGGCACCCTTGTCTTGTTCCTGACTTTAGAGGAAATGCTTTCAATTTTTCACCATTGAGGATAATGTTTGCTGTGGGTTTGTCATATATAGCTTTTATCATGTTGAGGTATGTTCCTTCTATTCCTGCTTTCTGGAGAGTTTTTATCATAAATGGATGTTGAATTTTGTCAAAGGCTTTCTCTGCATCTATTGAGATAATCATATGGTTTTTATTTTTTCAATTTGTTAATGTGGTGTATTACATTGATTGATTTGTGGATATTGAAGAATCCTTGCATCCCTGGGATAAAGCCCACTTGATCATGGTGTATGATCTTTTTAATGTGTTGTTGGATTCTGATTGCTAGAATTTTGTTAAGGATTTTTGCATCTATGTTCATCAGTGATATTGGCCTGTAGTTTTGTTTTTTTGTGGGATCTTTGTCAGGTTTTGGTATTAGGGTGATGGTGGCCTCATAGAATGAGTTTGGAAGTTTACCTTCCTCTGCAATTTTTTGGAAGAGTTTGAGCAGGATAGGTGTTAGCTCTTCTCTAAATTTTTTGTAGAATTCAGCTGTGAAGCCATCTGGACCGGGGCTTTTGTTTGCTGGAAAATTTTTGATTGCAGTTTCAATTTCCGTGCTTGTGATGGGTCTGTTAAGATTTTCTATTTCTTCCTGGTCCAGTTTTGGAAAGTTGTACTTTTCTAAGAATTGTCCATTTCTTCCACGTTGTCCATTTTATTGGCATATAATTGTTGATAGTAGTCTCTTATGATCCTTTGTATTTCTGTGTTGTCTGTTGTGATCTCTCCATTTTTGTTTCTAATATTGTTGATTTGATTTTCCTCCCTTTGTTTCTTGATGAGTCTGGCTAATGGTTTGTCAATTTTATTTATCCTTTCAAAGAACCAGCTTTTGGCTTTGTTGATTTTTGCTATGGTCTCTTTTGTTTCTTTTGCATTTATTTCTGCTCTAATTTTTAAGATTTCTTTCCTTCTACTAACCCTGGGGTTCTTCATTTCTTCCTTTTCTAGTTGCTTTAGGTGTAGAGTTAGGTTATTTATTTGACTTTTTTCTTGTTTCTTGAGGTGTGCCTGTATTGCTATGAACTTTCCCCTTAGGACTGCTTTTAAAGTGTCCCACAGGTTTTGGGTTGTTGTGTTTTCATTTTCATTCGTTTCTATGCAAATTTTGATTTCTTTTTTGATTTCTTCTGTGATTTGTTGGTTATTCAGCAGCGTGTTGTTCAGCCTCCATATGTTGGAATTTTTAATAGTTTTTCTCCTGTAATTGAGATCTAATCTTACTGCATTGTGGTCAGAAAAAATGCTTGGGATGATTTTTATTTTTTGAATTTACCAAGGCTAGCTTTATGGCCCAGGATGTGATCTATCCTGGAGAAGGTTCCATGTGCGCTTGAGAAAAAGGTGAAATTCATTGTTTTGGGATGAAATGTCCTATAGATATCAATTAGGTCTAACTGGTCTATTGTATCGTTTAAAGTTTGTGTTTCCTTGTTAATTTTCTATCCATAGGTGTAAGTGGGGTATTAAAGTCTCCCACTGTTATTGTGTTATTGTTAATTTCTCCTTTCATACTTGTTAGCATTTGTCTTACATACTGTGGTGCTCCCGTGTTGGGTGCATATATATTTATAATTGTTATATCTTCTTCTTGGATTGATCCTTTGATCATTATGTAGTGACCTTCTTTGTCTCTTTTCACAGCCTTTGTTTTAAAGTCTATTTTATCTGATATGAGTATTGCTACTCCTGCTTTCTTTTGGTCCCTATTTGCATGGAAAATCTTTTTCCAGCCCTTCACTTTCAGTCTGTATGTGTCCCCTGTTTTGAGGTGGGTCTCTTGTAGACAACATATGTAGGGGTCTTGTTTTTGTATCCATTCAGCCAGTCTTTGTCTTTTGGTTGGGGCATTCAACCCATTTACATTTAAGGTAATTACTGGTAAGTACGATCCTGTTGCCATTTACTTTATTGTTTTGGGTTCGAGTTTATACACTGTTTTTGTGTTTCCTGTCTAGAGAATATCCTTTAGTATTTGTTGGAGAGCTGGTTTGGTGGTGCAGAATTCTCTCAGCTTTTGCTTGTCTGAAAAGCTTTTGATTTCTCCTTCATACTTGAATGAGATCCTTGCTGGGGACAATAATCTGGGCTGTAGGTTATTTTCTTTCATCATTTTAAGTATGTCTTGCCATTCCCTCCTGGCTTGAAGAGTTTCTATTGAAAGATCAGCTGTTATCCTAATGGGAATTCCCTTGTGTGTTATTTGTTGTTTTTCCCTTGCTGCTTTTAATATTTGTTCTTTTTGTTTGATCTTTGTTAATTTGATTAAAATGTGTCTTGGGGTGTTTCTCCTTGGGTTTATCCTGTTTGGGACTCTCTGGGGTTCTTGGACTTGGGTGATTATGTCCTTCCTCATTTTAGGGAAGTTTTCAACTATTATCTCCTCAAGTATTTTCTCATGGTCTTTCTTTTTGTCTTCTTCTTCTGGAACCCCTATGATTCGAATGTTGTAGCGTTTAATATTGTCCTGGAGGTCTCTGAGATTGTCCTCATTTCTTTTAATTTGTTTTTCTTTTATCCTCTCTGATTCATTTATTTCTACCATTCTATCTTCTAATTCACTAATCCTATCTTCTGCCTCTGTTATTCTACTATTTTTTGCCTCCAGAGTGTTTTTAATTTCATTTATTGCATTATTCATTATATATTGACTCTTTTTTATTTCTTCTAGGTCCTTGTTAAACCTTTCTTGCATCTTCTCAATCCTTGTCTCCAGGCTATTTATCTGTGATTCCATTTTAATTTCAAGATTTTGGATCAATTTCACTATCATTATTCGGAATTCTTTCTCAGGTATATTCCCTATCTCTTCCTCTTTTGTTTGGTTTGGTGGGCATTTATCCTGTTCCTTTATCTGCTGAGTATTCCTCTGTCTCTTCATCTTGTTTAAATTGCTGAGTTTGGGGTGTCCTTTCTGTATTCTGGCAGTTTGTGGAGTTCTCTTTATTGTGGCGTTTCCTCACTGTGTGTGGGTTTGTACAGGTGGCTTGTCAAGGTTTCCTGGTTAGGGAAGCTTGTGTCGGTGTTCTGGTGGGTGGAGCTGTATTTCTTCTCTCTGGAGTGCAATGAAATGACCAGTAATGAGTTATGAGATGTCTATGGTTTTGTGGTGACTTTGGGCAACCTGTATTTTGAAGCTCAGGGCTGTGTTCCTTTGTTGCTGGAGAATTTGCTTGGTATGTCTTGCCCTGGAACTTATTGGCCCTTGTGTGGTGCTTGGTTTCAGTGTAGGTATGGAGGCATTTGATGAGCTCCTGTCAATTAATGTTCCTTGGAGTCAGGAGTTCCCTGGAGTCAGGGTTTGGACTTAAGTCTCCTGCTTCTGGTTATTGGTCTTATTTTTACAGTAGTTTCAAAACTTCTCCTTCTATACAGCACCATTGATAAAACATCTACATTAAAGATGAAAAGTTTCTCTACTGTGAGGGTCACTCAGAGAGGTTCACAGGGTTACATGGAGAAGAGAAGAGGGAGGAGGGAGTTAGATGTGACCCAAATGAGATGAGGTGGAATCAATAGTGGAGAGAGTGGGCTAGCCAGTAGTCACTTCCTTATGTGCACTCCACAACTGGACCACTCAGAGATGTTCACGTAGTTATACAGAGAAGAGAAGAAGGAGGAAGGTGACAGAGGTGGCCAGAAGGATAAAAGGGGGGAATGAAAAGGAGGGAGACAGATCCAGCCAGTAATCAGTTCCCTAAGTGTTCTCCACCATCTGGAACACACAGAAATTCACAGAGTTGGGTAAAGTAGAGAGGGGTTAGGGAGGAGACACAGGCGACCTGGTGGAGAAAAAGGAGAGTCCAAAGGGAGAGAGAGCAGTCAAGCCAGTAATCTCACTCCCTAGTGAAAAAATGGGTCCTGAAGATTGGGTTCTTAAAGGTATAAAATTGGTAACATATACATAAAAGCAAAAATTAAAAATCTAGAGTTTGGAATTTCAAAAATACAATGTTAAAGAAAAGAAGAAGGAAAAGAAAGAGAGAAAAACCGAACAAAGAAAAACAAACAAGGTCGCGAAAATTATAAAGAAAATATAGGTACAAAATTGATAACAAATACCAAAAAGCAAAAATTAAAAATCTAGAGTAGAGTTTGGAATTTCAAAAATACAATGTTAAAAAAAAAAAGAAGAAGAAAAATAAAGAGAGAAAACAAACAAACAAAAACAAACAATGTCACAAAAATTATAAAGAAAATACAGGTACAAAATTGATATTAAATACCAAAAAGCATAAATTAAAAATCTAGAGTAGAGTTTGGAATTTCAGATATACAATGTTATATAAAAGAAGAAGAGAAAGAAACAGAGAAGAAGGAAAAAAAGTCACAGAAATTATAAAAAAAAACTATAGGTACAAAATTGATAACATGTACCAAAAAGCGAAAATTAAAAATCTAGAGTAGAGTTTGGAATTTCAAAAATACATCGTTAAAGAAAAGAAGGAAAAAAAAAAAAACAAGGTCAAAAATTATAAAATATATATATATGAAGTTTGCTGAAAAAGAAAAAAATAGGGTCTTTTTTTTTTTTTTTTGCAAAGTAATAGGTTATAAAAGTGAAAATTAAAGGAACAATAGAGGACTTAAAAATTTTTTTTTAATTAAAAAAAAAGAAGGAATGATCGTAAAAATAATAAAAATATATCTAGGACTTTCTTGGTTTTGTTGTGGGTATTGTGGGTTCAGTTCATTTTTGGCTAGTTCCTTGGTCTGACTTATATTTTTCAAGATCTATAGGCCCCTTCCTATGTAGTCCATAGTAACCACAGGGTTTTCATCTATTGCCTGTAGCTTCCAAGGCATTTCCCTCTGTTATAACTTCTTCTGTTTGCTAGTCTCTTCAGTATCTGGTTTCTGCCCTGACACAAAGGGGACGGTGGAGGACACGTTT
This sequence comes from Bos javanicus, assembly GCF_032452875.1. Lineage (NCBI taxonomy): Eukaryota > Metazoa > Chordata > Mammalia > Artiodactyla > Bovidae > Bos > Bos javanicus. Next base: position 11,437,918 of record NC_083868.1, read on the forward strand.
TTTTTTTTTTAGGCTTACTTGTTCAGTCGCGCTGTGAGGAGGGAGGGAGGGATGCTGCAAACAAATAACACTGGCGTGCGCTCGCAGTGTCTCAGCCACACTGGGTCTGCCCCTGCTCCCGGCGTGTGTAGCCACCCTGCCCACACTGCTCGGGCTCTAGGTTGTTCCGCCAGGAACAATCCGAGGCCGGCCCTGGGTTGCATGCACCTCCCAGGTCCAAGCCGCTCAGGTTCAGGCACTCGGGTAGTCCTCAGAGGCGCAGACTCAGTTGGGCCTGCGTTTTGTGCTTTTCCCAGGTCCGAGCAGCTCAGGTGATGAGGTGTTTGGCGAGCGCCAATGCTGCGACTTATCGCCTCCCCGCCACTCGGTTATCTGGGTGTAAAACCGGCGCACCTTCTCAGGCAGATGTTGACTGTCCAGATCCCCAAGAAGTTTTAGTTAGCAAAGAAGCCTGCTTACAGTTTTATAGATAATGTCTCTCTGGGGCTGCGATTGCCCCTTTCCGGCTCTGGCTGCCTGTCACCGGAGGGGGAAGGTCTGCAGCCGGCTATCTCTGTTCAGTCCTTTGTTCCGTGCTCGGGTCTGGCGGTGTCTTAGGTTAGGGCTGGCTTTTCGCGTGGTAGATATCCCACAGTCTGGTTTGCTAGCCCAAATTATTTCGCTCAGATAGCGCTCAGGGTATTCAGGCCAGATTCTTACTCTCAGCGATGCAGCCCACGCCACGCCTCCCTGCCCAGCCCCCACTTGCTAATGGCGGATGCAGGCGTCTGCGCTGCTTCTCCGCTGGGGGAGTTACCATAGGGCTCGCAATCTGCGAGTTTTAATTGTTTATTTATTTTTTCTCCCTGTTATGTTGCCCTCTGTGCTTCCAAAGCTCGGCACAGATTCGGCAGTGAGAAGGTTTCCTGGTGTTTGGAAACTTCTCTCTTTTTAAGACTCCCTTCCCAGGACGGAACTCCGTCCCTCCCTCTTTTGTCTCTTTTTTTTGTCTTTAATATTTTTTCCTACCTCCTTTTGAAGAGTTGGGTTGCTTTTCTGGGTGCCTGATGTCCTCTGCCGGCATTCATAAGTTGTTTTGTGGAATTTACTCAACGTTTAAATGCTCTTTTGATGAATTTGTGGGGGAGAAAGTGTTCTCCCCCTCCTACTCCTCCGCCATCTTGGCTCCTCCTCCTAAAATTTTATTTTTAAAACAATATGTTTATTTGTTTAAATGTTTATTAAATTTACTTTAAAAACACACTCATATTTGTGAAACTGTTATGTATCCTTTGTTTTGCATCCATGCTCAGTTGCTTAGCTGTGAAGGACCCTTTGTGACCCGCATGGCCGGTAGCCCACCAGGCTCCTCTGTCCATGGGATTTCCCAGGCAAAAATACTGGAGTGCATTGCCCTTTCCTCTTCCATGAGATCTTCCTGACCCAGGGATTGAACCCATGCCTCCTGTCGTGTCTCTTCAGTTCAGTTCAGTCGCTCAGTTGTGTCTGACTCTTTGTGACCCCAAAGTCCCCTTCATGTATCTTATGTATCCTTTAATGTAAATAATGTAATCTTCATTTTTGCCAATGGGGGTGCTTTCCACTGTAGAAATATTTTCACTCTAGATATTAATTGGACTGAAACCAGTGTGAGAATAAGTAATGGGCATTGATGTGAGGTAAACAGGGGCTACGAGGGCAGAGTGCTGAGTCTGAAGATGCCCTGCTCTGGCTGTTGCTAGCCAAGGGCCAGCGGAGCAATTGCCTCTATTGTTGTCCTCCTCACTCCCCACCTCCTGGTGTCTATACCTGGAGTAGAACACTGATTGTTTATTTTCTTATTTGTCTTTCCTGATATTCCATCTCTGATTTACAGTGGGGGCCCAGAACCACTTTTTAAAACCACTGCCAATGTCACATCTCTTCTTTATCTTCTTCTTTTGATTAGTAACTCCTAAATTTACAATTTTAGGGACAGCTCTGTCTCCATAAGCTTATTTCCTCTTATCAAAAGAAACACTGGGTATATGAGTACCAGACTTTAAGCAGATTAAAGCACAGTTATTAAGTCCATCTGTCAATGAGATCTGTGAGTATTAAGGATACCCTGGAGCTGAAGGGGAGCTTACTTTAGAAGTATCATTGTTTTTGTCCTTTGAGGGTTTGTTGTGAGCTTTTTTTTTCAACTTTATGTTTAGAAAGTTGGTCGCTAAGGATTGTCATTAGTTGAAAACTCAATCCTAAGTGCTATAAGTGCCTTGAAAGGAAATGAAGTAGATTTTTTAAAAGTTAGAGAATGAAAGTATCTTAGACAGTGTTTCGAAAAGACTGAAAAGAGTTTACATCTAGTACATTTTAGAAGAAACATGTGTGCTGTATGTGAGCTCAGTCGTTCAGTGATGTCCAACTCTTTGTGGCCTCATGGACTGTAGCCCACCAGGTTCCTCTAGCCTTGGAATTTTCCAGGCAAGGTTACTGGAGTGGGTTGTCATTTACTCCTTCAGGGGATCTTCTTGACTCAGGGACTGAACTTGTGTCTCTTGCATCTCCTGTATTGGCAAGCGGGTTCTTTACCACTTGTGCCATCAGAAGAGACATGAAATAAACTTATCTGTTGCCAGCAAGGCATGCCTACTACTGCCCTTACTCAGAAGAAACACTCTCATCAAATTCCTTTTTTTATAAATGAAATGTCTCTCCCTGCAGTGCTGCTGTTGATTTACTCTTCCAGGTAAGATACATTTTACAATTGGCCAAACCTGATATTAATATCATGACATTCTGTTCTTTTCATATTTAATAGTCTTATTTAATATCATGACATTCTGTTCTTCTCATTTTTAATAGTCTTATTTACTTATTTCATATTTAATAGCCTTATTTGGCCAATTTACAATTGGCCAAACCTGATATTAATATCATGACATTCTGTCCTTTTCATTTTTAATAGTCTTATTTAATTATTTATTAATTTACTTAGTATGAATACTAAGTTAAATAAAAGTACAACAAGCGTGATGTTTCATTTTTTTTCATCTTTTTTATAGAATCCTGATGTAACTGTAAAATAATGGTTATATTTTTTAGCTCGTGAATGTTAAATTACTATCTTTATCTATGCCTTTATACAATGTTACATTAGTACTACCTGTAGCTAGTACTCCTGCTAGTACCCTGTACTAGTTTGAGGTTATTAACTTTCCATGAAGACAGCTTTTAACTAGGTTATTAACTAGTTTGAACCTAGTTTAAAGCTATCTTCATGGAAAGATCATATCTGTTTAATAAACTATCAAATCCTTTTGTTCAGAATTATTTTTAGTACTTAGTAGATATTCTATGTATTTATTCTGTTGAATAAGTGAATGCATAAAAAATGAGTAAATTTTATGACTGAGTGAAGATCAGCTAGTCATTTGCCTAAAGAAAGAATTTTTACAAACATGGTTTATTCTACCAGATTCTAGTAGAAATGAGAAGTTATTTTTAATTCTCCATAACTACAACATACATTATAAATGAAATAAAAACAAAATGATTTATTGGAAAGTTTGTGTCTCCATATCTTTGAGCCTTTAGTTGGATAATATAATTTAAAACTTATTTCTTCTCCCAATATTACTTACACCAGCTATACTTTATCCTCTGAAAAATCTCTTCTGATGCTCAGTGTTTGACATAAGATTCCAATGACCTTGCTCCCTGGTTTCACTGAATTCATTGCCAAAGGAAACTGATTTTATAAACAGAAATATTATTCTCTTAAGGCAAATAGGAAGAATGACCAAGTTTCAATTTGAGGTCTTTGTAAAAAAATGTACTTAGCTCAAATCTACTAAATAATTTTAAACTGTATAATTTGCACCATTTTTAATCACAGATAAAATAATCTGATTTGATGAGCATTATTAAAATTCCCATTATTATGGCCAATTCCAAGGAAAATTGTTAAGCTTTATTTCATCAGGTTATGATTTGCTATAATCATGATCAAAATATTTAAAATTTAATGACCAAAACTCATATGGAATGAAGAATGAGAGAAGTATGTCAATACTGATTGTTTCCACTGATCAAAAATCACCAGACTCCTGCTCAAACCTCTGCTGCAGTTTACCCCATGTAAACATAAAATTTATAATATTGGCTGCAATTTGATGAGAAAGAATTGCTAGAGCCTTAGAGAATAGTATACACATATAATCTATGTTTGTACAAAACCTAACCTTTGATTAAATGTCTTTCTATTTATATCTTACAATGAAGGAACCAGAAATTACATCTAAGTAGTATAGGGGAAAATAGGCTGTATTTATCAAATGGGCACTGTTTACTCAGATCTGATGCTTTATCTTACAAATTTCAATATAGAGAAGAAACAATAATTTAATGCTTTATTGCAAGCAGTGTTTTTGGTTATAAATTCAATGATTCTTCTTGTTTTTTGTTTTTTTGTTTTTTTTTGTGAATGCCTTCCAGTTTTTCAGTTGACTGATGCCTCTTTTCTGTTTATATACTTTATCAGGGGTTACTTATGAAACCAAAGCTAATTTTACATTGCATTGCCCCTTAATCATCTCACAATTTTCATATGGAATTATACTTTTTCTTAACCTACTCAGAGTGCCTCTCTTAAGGTCTCTGATGTATTTGCAATACATCATTCTGTATTTTTCATATGAAAAGGATGAAGCAGAAAGTCAAGCATTTTACTTGAATATATTCAAACTGAGCTGTCTCATTGTCACAAATTCACTTCTTGGCCTGGCCACGGTTTGGGCATTGGCCAAAAGAGCAAGTGAGAGGGTGATTCAGTGTGAATGATACTCTTAATGCAATATTCAAATATATACATAAGCCAGTCATTTTTACCCAAACAGTATGATCATTATGAGGATTCGCATATACAAAGTTCTGGGTACACCGAGTCATTTTTACATATATTATGGTGGTTTAGTTGCTAAGTCATGTCTGACTCTTACAACCCAAGGGACTGTAGCCCACCAGGCTCCTCTGTCCATGGGATTCTCCAGGCAAGAATACTGGAATGGGTTGCCATTTCCTTCTATAGGGAATCTTCCCGACCCAGGAACCTAACCCGGGTCTCCTGCATTGCAGGCAGTTTCTTTACCGACTGAGCTAGAATTAAATTACAAATCTGTATTTCCTTCTGCATATCTGTCAGGGTCCTGGCAAGAAAGAGATGGCACATTCATTCTGGGCAATTTGAAGATACTTTATAAAGGTACTATTTATACACCTGTAAGGTAAGGCTTCCCAAGTGGTGCTAGTGGTAAAGAACCCACCTGCTAATGCAGGAGACATAAGAGACATGGGTTCGATACCTGGGTTGGGAAGATTCTCTGGAGAAGGGCGTGAAATCCACTTCAATATTGTTGCCTGGGAAATCCCATGGACAGAAGAGCCTTGCAGGCTATAGTCCATTGGGCCACAAAGAGTTGGACATGGCTGAGCATACAGCACAAGGTATGGTAAGGGTCAATACTGGAGTGGATTGCCATTTCTTCCTCCAGGGGATCTTCCCATCCTAGGGATCAAAGCTGCCTCTCCTGTGGCTCCTGCATTGGCAGGCTGATTCTTTACCTCTGCACCACCTGGAAATCCCTTATACACTTGTTTGGTTCAGTTAAGTTGCTCAGTTGTGTCTGACTCTTTGCGACCCCATGAATCGCAGCATGCCAGGCCTCCCTGTCCATCACCAACTCCCGGAGTTCACTCAGACTCACGTCCATCGAGTCAGTGATGCCATCCAGCCATCTCATCCTCTGTCGTCCCCTTCTCCTCCTGCCCCCAATCCCTCCCAGCATCAGAGTCTTTTCCAATGAGTCAACTCTTTGCATGAGGTGGCCAAAGTCCTGGAGTTTCAGCTTTAGCATCATTCCTTCCAAAGAACACCCAGGGCTGATCTCCTTCAGAATGGACTGGTTGGATCTCCTTGCAGTCCAAGGGACTCTCAAGAGTCTTCTCCAACACCACGGTTCAAAAGCATCAATTCTTCAGCCCTCAGCTTTCTTCACAGTCCAACTCTCACATCCATACATGATCACTGGAAAAACCATAGCCTTGACTAGACAGACCTTTGTTGGCAAAGTAATGTTTTTGCTTTTGAATATGCTATCTAGGTTGGTCATAACTTTTCTTCCGAGGAGTAAGTGTCTTTTAATTTTAATGCTGCAGTCACCATCTGCAGTGCTTTTGGAGCCCAGAAAAATAAAGTCTGACACTGTTTGCATTGTTTCCCCATCTATTTCCCATGAAGTGATGGGACCAGATGCCATGTTCTTCGTTTTCTGAATGTTGAATTTTAAGCCAACTTTTTCACTCTCCTCTTTCACCTTCATCAAGAGGCTTTTTAGTTCCTCCTCACTTTCTGCCATAAGGGTGGTGTCATCTGCATATCTGAGGTTATTGATATTTCTCCTGGCAATCTTGATTTCAGCTTGTGCTTCTTCCAGCCCAGCGTTTCTCATGATGTACCCTGCATATAAGTTAAATAAGCAGGGTGACAATATGCAGCCTTGATGTACTCCTTTTCCTATTTGGAACCAGTCTGTAGGCAAGGTTCAAGGAAAATAATTGTCACCATACTACATAGTACAAAACCTGGGACCGCCAAAGGATGGGGAACATTCCCACCTCAATGCCTGAAGGTACAAGTGGAGAGAGCCGTTTACAGGAATCTGAAGAATGTAGTTGGATGGAGAAGGACAACTAAAGGGAGCTGTGGCCTTAATAGAAGAGTACATTAGGGATTTAATAGGAAGGCAGTAGGGGCAATCGTCACCCCTACCCCACTCTCCCCCACCTTTCAGAATTCCAGCTAGTAGCCTACACTGGCTGAACCTAACTGGAAAAGGTCCTTCTATTGGAGTGGAAGTGGGCTTCCTAGGCACAATATGGGACATGGAAGGGTGGAGGGGAACTCAGAGAAGTAAATGGAAGGCATCCTGCATAGTCTCCAAGTGCAGTTTACATCTGTCCCCGTCCATACAGCCCCTCCATGCCTAGCACTTGGATCACCTCACCTACTATCTGTTTCATCACTTCCTTTGCTCCGGCCTTTGTATTTTTCTTCTAAGACTCAAGCTTCCAGAAACCCTAGAGCCTTTGTACCTGCTGAACCACATGCTTAGTATGCCCTCTTGGGAAGTCTGGACTTGGCTGGCTTCCTCCACCCATTTATGCAGTCTCAATTGTCACTTCCTTCTAGAGTCCATTTCTGATCATGTCATATGTCTTCTTGATTAGTCACTTTTTAGGCATAATTCCCTTTATTTTATTCATAATACATATCATGAAAAATCTCTTGTTTCTATATTATGTGTGTTAGTCACTCAGTTATGTCCAACTCTTTGCGACCCCTGCCAGGCTTCTCTGTCCATGATATTCTCCAGGCAAGAATACTGAGTGGATTGCCATTTCCTTCTTCAGAGGATCTTCCTGTCCTAGGGATCAAACCCTGGTCTCCTGCATCACAGGCAGATTAGTTACTGTTTGAGCTATAGGGAAGCCCCTTATTATAATTTATGTTTATAGGGCAAAGACAAGTTATATCTTTCTGATCACAGTGTTTTCCAGAAAATGGACCAGTATGTAGAAGCAATATGCTAATTTTTAAACTAAGCGTATATAATTAGGTCCTTAAAGGAATGTTCCTAATTTTACAAAGGAAGACAAGGGATAGATGTGTCTAGGTGGTGGTAGTTTAGTTACTAAGTTGTGTCGGATTCTTAGCAACCTGATGAATGGTAGCCTGCAGGCTCCTCTGTCCATGGCTTTCTCCAGGCAAGAATACTGGAGTGGCCATTTCCTTCTCAATGGGAATCTTCCAGACCCAGAGGTTGAACTCATGTCACCTGCATTGCAGGCAGATGACACACTGAGCCACTAGGGACTCCCATGTATAGGACCACACAGCTAGTAAATGATGGGACTAAAGTAAGAACAGAGATAGACTTCATATCAATGTAAGATGTATAAACTACTAAGTTATCCTGTCTTTTAAGAGACTGAGATGAAAAGCACTACATTTGTTCATGACCTGGCAGAGTTAGTGAAACATTGCATGATGACTAACTGCTAAAAGGAAATAGGCTAGCAATGGAGAAGAGTCTGAGTTAATGTTAGCAGTGGAGATCTGTTCAGTTCAGTCGCTCAGTCATGTCCGACTGTATGTGACCCCATGGACTACAGCACACCAGGCTTCCCTTTCCATCACCAACTCCTGGAGCTTACTCAAACTCATGTGGATCGAGTCGGTGATGCCATCCAACCATCTCATCCTCTGTGGTCCCCTTCTCCTCCTGCCTTCAATCTTCCCCAGCATCAGGGCCTTTTCAAATGAGTCAGCTCTTCACATCAGGTGGCCAAAGTATTGGAGTTTCAGCTTCAGCATCAGTCCTTCCAATGAATATTCAGGACTGATTTCCTTGAGGATTGACTAGTTGGATCACCTTGCAGTCCAAGGGACTCTCAAGAGTCTTTTCCAACACCACAGTTCAAAAGCACCAATTCTTCTGTGCTCAGCTTTCTTTATAGTCCAACACTCACATTCACACAGGAGTACTGGAAAAACCATAACTTTGACTAGTAAGATCTTTGTCAGCAAAGTAGTCTCTGCTTCTTAATATGCCGTCGAGGTTGGTCATAGCTTTTCTTCCAAGGAGCAAGTGTCTTTTTAATTTCATAGCTGTATTCACCATCTGCAGTGATTTTTGGAGCCCCCCCCCGCCCCAAAAATAAAGTCTCTCACTGTTTCCACTGTTTCCCCGTCTATTTATCATAAAGTGATGGGACAGGATGCCATGTACTTAGTTTTCTGAATGTTGAGTTTTAAGCTAACTTTTTAGCTCTCCTCTTTCACTTTCATTAAGAGACTCTTTAGTTCTTGTTCACTTTCTGCCATAATGAAAGTGAAGTTGCTCAGTCGTGTCCGAATCTTTGTGACCCCATGGATTGTAGCCTACCTGGCTCCTCCATCCCTGGGATTTTCCAAGCAAGAATACTGGAGTGGGTTGCCATTTCCTTCTCCAGAAGATCTTCCTGACCCAGGGATTGAACCCAGGTCTTCTGCCTTGTAGGCAGGCTCTTTATCGTCTGAGCCATGAGGGAAGTCTTTCTTCCATAAGGGTGGTGTCATCTGCATATCAAAGGTTATTGATATTTCTCCTGGCAATCTTGATTCCAGTTTGTGCTTCATCCAGCCCAGCATTTCACATGATGTACTCTGTATATAAGTTAAATAATCAGGGTGACACTATATGACCTTGATGTACTCCTTGGGCTTCCCTGGTGGCTCAGATGGTAAAGCGTCTGCCTGAAATGCGGGAGACCTGGGTTCGATCCCTGGATCGTGAAGATCCCCTGGAGAAGGAAATGGTAACCCACTCCAGTACTCTTGCCTGGAGAATTCTATGAACGGAGGATCCTGGTAGGCTACATGGGATTGCAAAGAGTCAGATATGACTAAACGACTTCACTTCATTTCACTTTTCCATTTGAAGCCAGTCTGTTCTTCCATGTCCAGTTCTAACTGCTGCTTCCTGACCTGCATACAGACTTCTCAGGAGGCAGGTCAGGTGGTCTGATATTCCCATCTCTTAAAGAATTCTTCACAGTTTGTTGTGATCTACACAGTCAAAGGCTTTGGCATAGTCAATAAAGCAGAAGTAGATGTTTTTCTGGAACTCTTGCTTTTCTGATGATCCAGTGGATGTTGGCAATTTGATCTCTGGTTCCTCTGCCTTTTCTAAATCCAGCTTGAACATCTGGACATACACAGTTCACATAACGTTGAAGCCTGGCTTGGAGAATTTTGAGCATTGCTTTGCTAGTGTGTGAGGTGAGTGCAATTGTGCATAGTTTGAACAATCTTTGGCATTGCCTTTCTTTGGGACTGGAATGAACACTGACCTTTTCCAGTCCTGTGGCCACTGCTGAGCTTTCCAGATTAGCTGGCATATTGACTGCATCACTTTCACAGCATCATCTTTCAAGATTTCAAATAGCTCAACTGCAATTCCATCACCTCCACTAGCTTTGTTTGTAGTGATGCTTTCTAAGGCCCACTTGACTTCACATTCCAGGATGTCTGGCTCTAGGTGAGTGATCACAGCATCATGATAATCTGGGTCATGATCTTTTTTGCATAGTTCTTCTGTGTATTCTTGCTACCTCTTCTTAATGTCTTCTGCTTCTGCTAGGCCCATACCATTTCTGTCCTTTATTGTGCCCATTTTTGCAGGAAATGTCCCCTTGGTATCTCTGATTTTCTTGAAGAGATTGCTAGTCTTTTCCATGCTATTGTTTTCCTCTATTACTTTGCATTGGTTATTGAGGAAGGCTTTCTTATCTCTCCTTGCTTTTCTTTGGAACTCTGCATTTAAATGAGTATATCTTTCCTTTTCTCCTTTGCCTTTAGCGTCTCTTCTTTTCTCAGCTATTTGTAAGGCCTCCTCAGACAGCCATTTTGCTTTTTTGCATTCCTTTTTCTTGGGGATGAACTTGAACCCTTCCTCCTGTACAATGTCACAAACTTCCATCCATAGTTCTTCAGGCACTCTCTCTATCAGATCTAATCCCTTGAATTATTTGTCACTTCCACTGTATAATTGTAAGGGAATTAATTTAGGTCATAATTGAATGGTCTAGTGCTTTTTCCTACTTTCTCCAATTTAAGTCTGAATTTTGCAATAAGGAGTTCATCTGAGCCACAGTCAGCTCCTGGTCTTGTTTTTGCTGACTGATTAGAGTATCTCCATCTTTGGCTGCAAAGAATATAATCAACCTGATTTTGGTATTGACCATCTGGTGATGTCCATGTGTAGAGTCTTGTCTTGTGTTTTTGGAAGAGAGTGTTTGCTATGACCAGTGTGTTCTCTTGACAAAACTCTGTTAGCCTTTGCCCTGCTTCATTTTCCACTCCAAGGCCAAATTGGCCTGTTACTCCAGGTATTGCTTGACTTCCTACTTTTGCATTCCAGTCCCCTATAATGAAAAGGACATCTTTTTTGGGTGTTAGTTCTAGAAGGTCTTGTAGGTCTTCATAGAACCATTCAACTTGAGCTTCTTCAGCATTACTGGTTGGGGCATAGACTTGTGATATTGAATGGTTTGCTTTGGAAATGAACAGAGATCATTCTGTCGTTTTTGAGATTGCATCCAAGTACTGCATTTCAGGAAGCAAGTTAGAACTGGACTTGGAACATCAGACTGGTTCTGAATGGGAAAAGGAGTACATCAAGGCTGTATATTGTCACCCTGCTTATTTAACTTATATGCAGAGTACATCATGAGAAACGCTGGGCTGTAAGAAGCCCAAGCTGGAATCAAGATTGCCAGGAGAAATATCAATAACCTCAGATATGCAGATGACACCACCTTTATGGCATAAAGTGAGGAGGAACTAAAAAGCCTCTTGATGAAAGTGAAAGAGGAAGTGAAAAAGTTGGCTTAAAGCTCAACATTCAGAAAACGAGGATCATGCATCCGGTCCCATCACTTCATGGGAAATAGATGGGGAAACAGTGGCGGTCCCATCACTTCATGGGAAATAGATGGGGAAACAGTGGAAACAGGGTCAGATTTTATTTTTTGAAGCTCCAAAATCACTGCAGATGGTGATTGCAGCCATGAAATTAAAAGACGCTTACTCCTTGGAAGGAATGTTATGATCAATCTAGATAGTGAAAAGCAGAGACATTACTTTGCGAACAAAGGTCCATCTAGTCAAGGCTATGGTTTTTCCAGTGGTCATGTATGGATGTGAGAGTTGGACTGTGAAGAAAGTTGAGCTCCGAAGAATTGATGCTTTTGAACTGTGGTGTTGGAAAAGACTCTTGAGAGTCCCTTGGGCTGCAAGGAGATCCAACCAGTCCATCCTAAAGGAAATCAGTCCTGGGTGTTCACTGGAAGGACTGATGCTGAAGCTGAAACTCCAATACTTTGGCCACCTGATGTGAAGAACTGACTCATTGGTAAAGACCCTGATGTTGGGAGGGATTAGGGGCAGGAGGAGAAGGGGACGACAGAGGACGAGATGGCTGGATGGCATTATTGACTCGATAGACATGAGTTTGAGTGAACTCCGGGAGTTGGTGATGGACAGCGAGGCCTGGTATGCTGTGATTCATGGGGTTGCAAAGAGTTGGACACTACTGAGCGACTGAACTGAACTGAACTTCATTTCAGACTCTTTTGTTGACTATGAGGGCTACTCCATTCTCTTCTAAAGGATTCTTGCCCACCATAGTATGTACAAAGGTCATCTGAGTTAAATTCACCCATTCCAGTCCATTTTAGTTCACTGACTCCTAAAATGTCGATGTTCACTCTTGCCATCTCCTGTTTGACCACTTCCAATTAGTCTTGATTCATGGACCTAACATTCCAGGTTCCTTTGCAATATTGTTCTTTACAGTATTGGACTTTACTGACATCAGCAGTCACTTTCAAACTGGGTGTTTTTTTTTTTTTTTTTTTTGCTTTGGGTCCATCTCTTCATTCTTTCTGGAGTTATTTCTCCATTGATCTCCAGTAGAATATTGGGCACGTACCAACCTGGGGGTTCATCTTTCAGTGTCCTATCTTTTTGCCTTTTCATACTGTTCATGGGGTTCTCAAGACAGAAATACTAAAGTGGTTTGCCATTCCCTTCTGCAGTGGACCTCATTTTGTCAGAACTCTCCACCATGACCTGTCCATATTGGTTGGTGCTCCATGGCATGGCTCATAGTTTCATTGAGTTAGACAAGGCTGTGGCCCATGGGATCAGTTTGATTAGTTTTCTGTGATTGTGGTTTCCATTCTGTCTGCCCTCTGATGGATAAGAGGCTTATGGAAGCTTTCTGATGGGAGAGACTGACTGAAGGGGAAACTGGGTCTTGGTCTGATGTGCAGGGCGGTGCTCAGTAAATCTTATTCCAATTTTCTGTTGATGGGCGGGGCTGTGTTCCCTCCCAGTTGTTTGACCTGAGGCCAAACAATGGTGGAGGTAATGAAGAAAATGGAGACCTCCTTCCAAAGGTCACATGCATGCACTGCTGAACTCAGTGCCCTGGACTGTGCAGCAGGCCACCACTGACACACACCTCTGCTGTAGACTCCTGGACACTCCCGGGCAAGTCTGGGTCAGTCTCTTGTGGGGTCATTGATCCTTTCTCCTGGGTCCTGGTGCACACAAGGTTTTGTTCGTGCCTCCAAGAGTCTGTTTCCCTGGTCCTGTGTGAGTCCTGGCGGCTCTCTGGTGGGGTTAAAGGTGACCTCCTCCAAGAGGGCTTATGCCATACCCAGGTCTGCTGCACCCAGAGTCCATACCCCTAGAACAGGCCACTCCTGATATGTACCCTCTGAATGAGACACTCAATCACTCAAGGGCATCTCTGGCTAGTCTATGTGGGGACTCCTTATGTGCATAAGGTTTTGTTTGAGTCCTCTGAGTATCTCTGGTGGGTATGGGGTTTGATTCTAAATGCAATTTCACTCATCCCAGCATCTTGCTGGGGCTTCTCCTTTGCCCTTAAATGTGGGGTATCTTTTTTTGGTGGGATCCAACATTCTCCTGGCAGTGGTTTCTTAGCATCAAGCTGTAATTTTGGAATTCTCACAGAAGATGAATATACATCCTTCTACTCTGCCATGTTGAGGGTAAATAGCAGCAGAGTAGAGAGGGAAATTTAGAATTAATAACTCCAGGTTAAGTAAATCTTCATAATGGTGGTTTAAGAATATGCCTGTGGACTGGACACATCTTCTAATCTACTATATTTCATACAGAAAGCAATTTCTTCTTCATATTGCTTTTCATGATGATTGAGAAAAAACAGAAAGAGCTTGTTTGCCAAAATTTTTGCTCTTTTTATTTAAAAAAAGTGTGTATGTGTGTGTGTGTATATAATGCAAATTCAATTTTTATTAAAAAGAAAAGATATAATTTATATCCTCTCCTCATTTTATATTTCAATTAAGCTAATTTCTCCTCCTTATCCTCTGTCTTTTGAATCAAATTCGGTTGGAATGTGGAGAGTAATGTCACCTTTGGTCAAAAATGGACATCTTTGCATTGACATAGTCATTTCCACTATCCTTCCCTGACTTCTGTTACACAAAATGAAAACAAAAGCTGATAAAGGTGTTTACCAGAAGAGGTGGAAGTGGGAGGCAGGAGGAATGAGGAGAAGAGAATGGAAGAGAAAAATACATTTTAAGCATTACAATGGTATTGTTTCCATTACTTCTTTCCATGTCTGATTCCACTGAGAACAATGCTCCTGCTGGGTGCCCTTTCTTCTGATACAGTACACTTTTCTCACTGACCTCCATTGCTCCTTGTTTTGTGACAAGCTTTGTGCAGAGGGGGAGATAAACACTGCCTTAACTATTTGAATTTCTCACCTTGACATTGACTCTCACAATTTATTCAATTTGTTTTTGGGTGACAGTGGGAGATACAGTTTTATCTCCATAATTATTCCATTTTATTCATTTTTCTTCCACACCTATTCCACTTTTTGGGTTATGTTTTTGTGCAAACTGCTTTCAAGTTAGGCTCCTGGTCCACAGATGTTTGATCATTCAGTGTCCCAACCATTGATTATGTTGGAGGGCCCTAAACTCTTGCTTAGAGAATACCATTCTTCACCTAGTAGCTGACAGTTTTCGTAGTGAACATGATTTTTGTCCAAGTTTTCAGCAACTCTCTGTTTCTTAGTGTTGTTAAACATAGAATATTTGACATACCATATTTATTGTTTTCAAACATCACAGTGATGTTGAAGGAATATTGGACCAAAATATAGGATAGCTTGAAATAAGCACTTTGGGTTTTTAGATGCAAATGAATAAAACGTTGTTTCTAAAAGAAATGTGTTGGGAGGATGTTCTTTGTTCCACTAGAGCATCACTAATTAGCATATCTATAATTTTTAAAGGTCACGTGACCTCCTTTTTTTCCTACTCATGCAGTAATTATAACTGCCTGTGCTCCTGTATAATTGAAGTAAAATCTGGTGTGAAGCAAATTGCTGCTAACCTTACCTTGGGGGAAAAGGTAATGTTAGTTACTTTGACTTGAAATGACCACCAGTGGTTAATTTCTTTGTTTGGTTGTTAATATATTTTAAAATTCCAAGTTGGGTGGAGAATTAAATAAGAAGTTTAAGGACAGCTGCATTGCTCAAATGTCATCTCAAGGCAAGACAATGAAATGAGACATGGGAAAATGAGCTATTATGAAAAGCTGTACAAATTTAAGCCATTGCTATTACTAAGCTGACTATCACCCATTCCTGGATTGTGTGACAAGAATCATTCTAGAGGATTTTTAAGGATAGCGTTTTTGATGTGAGATAGCTTGCTTTTGGTCTAACTGGTTAGATGCACTTGTATTATGAGGTTATATTTATCACTTATCCTTTGTTGTTGTTGTTTCTGAAATAGCCCAAGTGACTAATAGGATAGAATATTCTCTTCTTCCTTCATTATTCACTGGGGCCCAGATTTCACTTGAATACAAGGTTATGGATGTCCTAGCAAGTACTGTTCTCAAATTTGAATAAGGTCCTCTTGTTCAAAGGGGGAGATGCATGATTGGAATCAAGTACTGCCCCAGCCTCCCGGTAGATTTCAGAATTTAGCCACACAAAGTCTTTGAAGCTATGAAGTTAGAGACTGCTGGCTTGCTTGAGAAATTGAGGCCTTCTGATTGCAGTAACAAGCCTCCTGAGCTACAAGTCCAGAGCCTGGCATAGGACATACCGTCAGTATAGCTTTCATCGAATTTACTTTGTGAATGTATGCTAATTTTTTAAAGCATACATAAAATATTGTGAAAGCAGCAGGAACAGGCAAGTTCAACAGAAATAATGTCAGCCCACTTCTGAATGCTTCCAAGGTGGCAAGAGTGATAAAGAACCTGCTTGCTGACCCAGGAGACATGGGTTAGATCCCTGGGTTGGGAAGATCCCCTGAAGGAGGGCACGACAACCAACTTCAGTATTCTTGCCTGGAGAATTCCATGGACAGAGGAGCCTGGTGGGCTACAGTCCATAGGGCTGCAAAGAGTCGGACACAACTGAAGTGACATAGCACACAGCACAGCACTCCTAAATGCAGAAGAGAGGATTTGGGTGTTGAGGGGATAGGCTATATTTTCTTCTCCCTATTCTACTCTATTTGTCTTCTCCATCATTTATCCTCTAAAAGCCCTTCCAAAATTGAATCAGACTTCACAAGGTGAATGACCAGCAAATATGACAGGGAGGTCTCTAAGGAGATGGTCTTTGTGTCTGTTTATTTCACTCAGAAGTGTTTATTTCACACTAAGTGGAAGTTCTTAGTGAACTAAGCAGAAATGGTATCAATAGGAAGCTCATAACCGCACCAGGCAGGGAAATACCTGCCACCACAGTCTCAGGGAACTTGGGTTTTTAGACCCTTAACTCTAACTCTCCCCTCTCACATGCAACAAGCTTCTTTTTAATTCCTCAAGCAACAGAAGAGTATTAGGGGCATATTGTGCATTGTGAACTCTTTGTCCCCCAACTATTCTTTGTTCATTTATTTTTATTTTCCACTTTTTTCAACAATTTTTTTTGCTTATGTATCATTGTTCTTTTCTCTACTCAGAGTCTTTTGGATATAAGACCTTATCAATCCATGACCACTTTATTTCTTTGGATGTAATTCATGCAAAGCACAATTCTTGATTCTAAACTCTTCTATCTAATTGATGGATGGAATTGAATAAGAGGGAAGGCCCTTGAAGTAAATGTTCAGTTGGCTATGTTTTGACCTCAGAGTGGGAACTTTAGAAATGTAACTGACAACTTTTATCCTTTTATTTTTAATTAAAAAAATTTTTTTGGCCACCCTGCATGTGGGCTCTTAGTTCCACAATTAGGAATTGAACCTATGTTGTCTTGCATTGGAAGCATGCAGTCTTAACCACTGGACTGCCAGGTAAGTCTCTGTGACTGATAATTTTAAATGGAAATAATCTTGGGTCATGTAATCCATGGCATAATTATTTTTGTTTTCTGCTTCTATCTCCATTATTCTCATATCTGTTTTTCTTAGTCAACATCTTGACACACTAATTTTCTCCTGTTTTCTAACAGTCATATTGCTGTTCATACTTTGGCATTTGACTTTTGTTATAATAATGATTATGGTAATTAATAATTTTGAACTGTGGTGTTGGAGAAGACTCTTGAGAGTCCCTTGACTGCAAGGAGATCCAACCAGTCCATTCTGAAGGAGATCAGCTCTGGGATTTCTTTGGAAGGAATGATGCTAAAGCTGAAACTCCAGTACTTTGGCCACCTCATGCAAAGAGTTGACTCATTGGAAAAGACTCTGATGCTGGGAGGGATTGGGGGCAAGAGGAGAAGGGGACGACAGAGGATGAGATGGCTGGATGGCATCACTGACTCAATGGACGGGAGTCTGAGTGAACTCCGGGAGTTGGTGATGGACAGGGAGGCCTGGCGTGCTGCGATTCATGGGGTCGCAAAGAGTCAGACACGACTGAGCGACTGATCTGATCTGATCTGATCTGAACACTTATTAAACATATGCTGTATGCAAAACATATTTTCAGCATTTTATTTATATTTTCACCTAGCTTTCAAACAATTCTTTGAATTAGGAACTCTTATCATGTTCATTTTGCAAGTTAAGAAACAGAGTGCAAAAAAAGTGAACTCACTTGCCAAAAATCTCATAATAAATGATAGAATTCCAAGATTTGTCTGAATTCAGAGCCTATATACATTTAAAAAATTTATTTATCTATTTATTTATTTTCAATTATACAATACAGTGTTATCATCAACTATAGTTTCTAAGCTATCCATTAGATCTTCAGATCTTTTTCATTCTATAACTGAAAGATTGTACACTTTTACCTATTTCAGCCTATTTTCACCCCTCCAGACCCTGGTGACCACTTTTATACTTTCAGATATTCTTTATGATGATATTGTATTGTCAGTTCCACTAATGAAATACTATAACTATATCTTCACTTCCATCCTAAGGTTAGGGGGGAAGTAAGTCAAAAGTACTAACTTATTTCTTTTTGTTTGTTTTATTATATTTTTGTGTGCTAAGTGAAAATATCTGTTCTGGTAGAGATGAGCTCAAGAAATGAGAGGTGAGAATCCTCACCACGACAGGACTGGGAAGAGACAGGGCAGAGACCAAAAGCCAAGGAAAACCTGGACAATCATGCATGCCCACGGGAGTGAGTCAAGATTCACTGCTGGGACTGATAATCTGGCTGTGACTCTTCAGAGAAACACACAGATAAGTGCACAGGTCAAAATTTCCAGAAATCACTTTCCAACCATTATCATATGATTACATAATGAGAAGGATAAGCTATTCAGTGATCAGGATGTCACTGTGGAAAATTCTGCAAGAGATGGGAATACCAGACCATGTTACCTGCCTCCTGAGAATTCTGTATGTAGGTCAAGAAGCAACAGTTAGAATCAGACATGGAACAACAGACTGGTTCCAAACAGGGAAAGGATATGTCAAGGCTGTATGCTGTCATCCTGCTTATTTAACCTATATGTAGAGTACATCATGTGAAATGCTGGGCTGGATGAAACACAAGCTGGAATCAAGATTGCTGGGAGAAATATCAATAACCTCAAGTACACAGATGACACCACCCTTATGGCAGAAAGCAAACAAGAACTATATAGCCTCTTGATGAAAGTGAAAGAAGAAAGTGAAAAAGTTGGCTTAAAGCTCAACATTCAGAAAATTAAGATCATGGCATCTGGTCCCATCACTTCATGGTAAACTGATGGGGAAACAATGAAAACAGTGAGAGACTTTATTTTCTGCGGCTCCAAAATCACTGCAGATGGTGACTGCAGCTGTGAAATTAAAAGATGCTTGCTCCTTGGAAGAAAAGCTATGACCAACTTATACAGCATATCAAAAAGCAGCGACTTGACTTTGCCGAAAAAAGTCTGTCTAGTCAAAACTATGGTTTCTCCAGTAGTCATGTGTGGATGTGAAAGTTGGACTATAAAGAAAACTGAGTGCTGAGGAACTGATGTTTTTGAACTGTGATGTTGGAAAAGACTCTTGAGAGTCCCTTGGACTGCAAGGAGATCCAACCAGTCCATCCTAAAGGAAATCAGTCCTGAATATACATTGGAAGGACTGATGCTGAAGCTAAAACTCCAGTACTTTGGCCAGCTGCTGCGAAGAACCGACTCCTTGGAAAAGACCCTGATCCTGGGAAAGATTGAAGTTGGGAGGAGAAGGGAATGACAGAGGATGAGACGGTTGGATGGCATCACCGACTCGATGGACATGAGTCTGAACAAGCTCTGGGAGTTGGTGATGGACAGGGAAACTTGGCGTGCTGCAGTCCATGCAGTCACATAGAGTTGGACACGACTGAGCGACTGAATTGAACTGAGCTCACCAGGATCTCATGAGATCATAGTTTAGCAAAGTTAGATACTTCATTGACTTTGGTATGTGATTTAACCATATTTCTACCAGTTGTGTTTCAACCTTACATTAATTATAACTTATTATGTTTTTAGAGGAGTGGGGAGATAGGTCAATTGTGATTGCTTTCAGTTCTTTCATTTCTGTGTTGAGAGTCCTCAGCTTTGTTATATTCTTGGAACAACTTTAATGAAGCGATGTGTTTTGTTTCCTATTTAACATGATAAAACCAGTGGGATGTCCTACTTTCAGAAATGTTTGATAAAGTATTCTTCTTACTGAGCTGAGAGAAAAGACAATTTTTTTTCTTTCCATTTTATGAGCTCTAGGATGCAAAGTCCCAAAATATATTACACTATTCTTTATGTGACTTTCTCACAGCATCCTGTTTTCTCACATCTAGTTCTTTTGAATAATTCTCACAGTTCTTGGTGAGCCGATAATCAGTTTAGCCTGTGAAATCCAGGATGGATCAAAGTCCATTACTGGTGCAGGGAGATGAGCTTTTCAAAGTAATAGAGCATGGCTATTTGATACCTTTTTTTCATTTAATCAGAACTGAGATTTAATAATATTCTTAGTAAATTGTAGCTTTTTGCTTTCTTAAATTAATATATTGTATTAATATGAATTAACATAAGTTAATGTGTAGTATGTCCTGAAATTAAATATGGATATTTTTCAGTTTACAAGAGCAGGAGTTTCTTTTAGGTTTTTTATTAACGTATGTGGATCACTATGAGAAATAGCTCAGTCTTAACTTAGCAAACACCTGTCTCAGTACTGGGCAATCCCTTGCAGGATTTTATACATAACAAATCATAAGTAAATGACAGCCAAAACATGCTCTCTTCACTTATGTGGTTTCTGTAATTACCTATAGCATCTTGAGGATATGTGCATGTCTATCTACATTTCACTATTTGCTTTTATTATGTTGATCGTGGTCTAGTTGCTATGGGTTTAGAAGGTAGTACAAATCATATAGTAAATCATTTTGAAATTATATATAGTTAAAACAAACACCCAAGGGAGATTTTATACAGACTTCAAGTTCTGCCAGTATAAGTGAAGCTGAGCCACTATTTTCAGCACCACCATTTCCCTGATGGCTTATACCTGACATGTTGGATGGTGGATTATAATGAGTATTTTTGAAGTAATTTAAAGGAAAATTTCTTAGACTTTTATATAGCAGAGGGAGCTCTCATATGTTTTACTTTTCTAAATAACACTTGGTTTCCAGACCTTGATTGATTTCATTTTGGCCTTATTTTGAGAGTTCCAAAATTGTTATTATTATTTAAAAAATAATTTATACCTATATTTATAAAAGTATTCATTATTATTTAAATATATTCAGGTCAGTGGCTTAGCAGTGTTTGACTATTTGTGACCCCATGGACTGCAGCATGCCAGGCCTCCCTGTCCATCACCAACAACTGGAGCTTGCTCAAATTCAGGTCCATTGAGTTGGTGATGCCATCCAACCATCACATAACTGTTGTCCCTTCTCCTCCCACATTAAATCTTTCCCAGCATCAGGGTCTTTTCAAATGAGTCAGTTCTTTGCAGCAGGTGGCCAAAGTATTGAAATTTCAGCTTCAGTATCAGTTCTTGCAATGAATACTCAGGACTCATTTCCTTTAGGATTGACTGGTTTGATCTTCTTGCAGTCCAAGGGACACTCAAGAGCGTTCTCCAACACCACAGTTTAAAAGTATCAATAATTTTGCACTAGGCTTTCTTTATAGTCCAATTCTCACATCCATACATGACTACTGGAAAAACCATAGCTTTGACTAGATAGACCTTTGTTGACAAAATGATGTCTCTGCTTTTTAATATGCTGTCTAGGTTGGTCATAGCTTTTCTTTCAAGGAGCAAGAGTCTTTTAATTTCATGGCTGCAGTCACCATCTGCAGTGATTTTGGAGCCTAAGAAAATAAAGTCTGTCACTGTTTCCATTGTTTCCCCATTAGTTTGCCATGAAGTGATGGGACCAGATGCTATGATCTTAGTTTTCTGAATGTTAAGTTTTAAGCCAACATATTCACTCTCCTCTTTCACTTCAAGAGGCTCTTTAGTTCTTGTTCGCTTTCTGCCATAAGGGTGGTATCATCTACATGTCTGAGGTTATTGATATTTCTCCTGGCAATCTTGATTCTGGCTTGTGCTTCGTCCAGCTCAGCACTTCGCATGATGTACTCTGCGTATAGGTTAAATAAGCAGGGTAACAGTATACAGCTTTGATGTACTGCTTTCCCTATTTGGAACCAGTCTGTTGTTCCATGTCTGGTTCTAATTGTTGTTTTTTGACCTGCATACAGATTTCTCAGAATGCAGGTCAAGGGTCTGGTATTCACATCTTTAAGAATTTTCCACAGTTTATTGTGATCCACATAGTCAAAGGCTTTGGCATAGTTAATAAAGCAGAAATAAATATTTTTCTGGAACTTGTGCTTTTTCAATGACTCAGCAGATGTTTGCAATTTGACCTCTGGTTCCTTTGCCTTTTCTAAATCCAACTTGACATCTGTAAGTTCACAGTTCATGTATTGTTGAAGCCTGACTTGGAGAATTTTGAGCATTATTTTGCTAATGTGTGAGATTACTGTTATTTTGCAGTAGTTTGAACATTTGGTTTTGCGTTTCTTTGGGATTAGAACGAACACTGACCTTTTCCAGTCCTGTGGGCACCGCTGAGTTTTCCAGATTTGCTGGCTTATTGAGTGCAGCACTTTCACAGCGTTATCTTTTAGGATTTGAAATAGCTCAATTGGAATTCCATCACCTCCACTAGCTTTGTTTGTAGTGATACTTAAAAGGCCCACTTGACTTCATATTCCAGGATGTCTGGCTCTAGGTGGGTGATCACACCATCGTGGTTATCTGGGTCATGAAGATCTTTTTTTGCATAGTTTTCTGTGTATTGTTGCCACCTCTTCTTAATATCTTCTGCTTCTGTTAGTTCCATACCATTTCTGTCCTTTATTGAGCCCATCTTTGCATGAAATGTTCCCTTTGTATCTCTAATTTTCTTGAAAAGATCTCTGCTGCTGCTGCTGCTAAGTCGCTTCAGTCGTGTCCGACTCTGTGCAACCCCATAGACGGCAGCCCATCAGGCTCCACAGTCCCTGGGATTCTCCAGGTAAGAACACTGGAATGGGTTGCCATTTCCTTCCCCAATGCATAAAAGTGAAAAGTGAAAATGAAGTCGCTCCACTTTTCGCGACCCCATGGACTGCAGCCTACCAGGCTCCTCCATCCATGGGATTTTCCAGGCAAGAGTACTGGAGTGGGGTGCCATTGCCTTCTCCAGTCTTTCCCATTTTATTTATTTTTTCTCTATTTCTTTATATTGACTGCTGAGAAAGGCTTTCTTATCTCTCCTTGCTATTCTTTGGAACTCTGCATTCAAATGGGTACATCTTTCCTTTTCTCCTTTGCCTTTAGCTTCTCTTCTCTTCTCAGCTCTTTGTAATGCCTCCTCAGACAACCATTTTGACTTTTTGCATTTCTTTTTCTTGGTGATGGTCTTGATCCCTGCCTCCTGTACAGTGTCACAAACCTCCTTCCACAGTTCTTCAGGCACTCTGTCTATCAGATGTAATCCCTTATATCTATTTGTCACTTCCACTGTATAATCATAAGGGAATTGATTTAGGTCATATCTGAATAGAGGAGCTATACCACGCCGGAGGTCAGGGGCAGCGGCCGAGAGGAGCAACCCCACGTCCAAGGAGCGGCAACTGCACGGGCACAGAAGGGCCGAGAGGGGTTACTCCACGTTCAAGGTCAGGAGGGGCAGCCGTGAGGAGATACCCCTCGTCCAAGGTAAGGAGCAGCAGATGCGCTTTGCTGGAGCAGCAGTGAAGAGATGCCCCGCATCCAAGGTAGGAGAAACCCAAGTAAGATGGTAGGTGTTGAGAGAGGACATGAGAGGGCAGACACACTGAAACCATAATCATAAAAAACTAGCCAATCTGATCACATGGACCACAGCCTTGTCTAACTCAATGAAACTAAGCCATGCTGTGTGGGGCCACCCAAGACGGGAGGGTTATGGTAGAGAGGTCTGACAGAATGTGGTCCACTGGAGAAGGGAATGGCAAACCACTTCAGTATTCTTGCCTTGAGAACCCCATGAACAGTATGAAAAGGCAAAATGATAGGATACTGAAAGAGAAACTCCCCAGGTCAGTAGGTGCCCAATATGCTACTGGAGATCAGTGGAGAAATAACTCCAATAAGAATGAAAGGATGGGTCCCAAGTAAAAACAATACCCAGTTGTGGATGTGACTGGTGAGAGAAGCAAGGTTTGATGCTGTAAAGAGCAATATTGCATAGGAACCTGGAATCTCAGGTCCGTGAATCAAGGCAAATTGGAAGTGGTCAAACAGGAGATGGCAAGAGTTAACGTCGACATTCTAGGAATCAGTGAGCTAAAATGGACTGGAATGGGTGAATTTAACTCAGATGACCATTATATCTACTACTATGGGCAGGAATCCCTTAGAATAAATGGAGTAGCCATCATGGTCAACAGAAGAGTCTGAAATGCAGTACTTGGATGCAATCTCAAAAACGACAGAACGATTTCTGTTCATTTCCAAGGCAAACCATTCAATATCACATTGATCCAAGCCTATGCCCCAACCAGTAATGCTGAAGAAGCTGAAGTCGAACGGTTCTGTGAAGACCTACAAGACCTTTTAGAACTAACACCCAAAAAAGATGTCCTTTTCATTACAGGGGACTGGAATGCAAAAGTAGGAAGTCAAGAAACACCTGGAGTAACAGGCAAATTTGGCCTTGGAATACGGAATGAAGCAGGGCAAAGGCTAACAGAGTTTTGCCAAGAGAACGCACTGGTCATAGCAAACACCCTCCTCCAACAACACAAGAGAAGACCGTACATATGGACATCAGCAGGTGGTCAACACTGAAATCAGATTGATTATATTCTTTGCAGCTAAAGATGGAGAAGCTCTACACAGTCAGCAAAAACAAGACCGGGAGCTGACTCTGGCTCAGATCATGAACTCCTTATTGCCAAATTCAGACTTAAATTGAAGAAAGTAGGGAAAACCACTAGACCATTCAGGTATGACCTAAATCAAATCCCTTATGATTATACAGTGGAAGTGAGAAATAGATTTAAGAGACTAGATCTGGTAGATAGAATGCTTGATAAACTATGGAATGAGGTTCATGACATTGTACAGGAGACAGGGATCATGACCATCCCTATAGAAAAGAAATGCAAAAAAGCAAAATGGCTGTCTGAGGAGGCCTTACAAATAGCTGTGAAAGGAAGAGAAGTGAAAAGCAAAGGAGAAAAGGAAAGATATAAGCATCTGAATGTAGAGTTCCAAAGAATAGCAAGGAGAGATAAGAAAGCCTTCCTCAGCAATCAATGCAAAGAAATAGAGGAAAACAACAGAACGGGAAAGACTAGAGATCTCTTCAAGAAAATTAGAGATACCAGAGGAACATTTCATGCAAAGATGGGCTCAATAAAGGACAGAAATGGTATAGGCCTATCAGAAGCAGATGATACTAAGAGGAGGTGGCAAGAATACACAGAAGAACTGTACCAAAAATCTTCATGACCCAGATAATCACGATGGTGTGGTCACTCACCTAGAGCCAGACATCCTGGAATGTGAAGTCAAATGGGCCTTAGAAAGCATCATTACGAACAAAGCTAGTGGGGGTGATGGAATTCCAGTTGAGCTATTTGAAATCTTGAAAGATGATGCTGTGAAAGTGCTGCACTCAATATGCCAACAAATTTGGAAAAGTCAGCAGTGGCCACAGAACTGGAAAAGGTCAGTTTTCATTCCAATCCCAAAGAAAGGCAATGCCAAATAATGCTCAAATTACTGCACAATTGCACTTATCTCACATACTAGTTAAGTAATGCACAAAATTCTCCAAGCCAGGCTTCAGCAATACGTGAACCGTGAACTTCCAGATGTTCAAGCTGGTTTTAGAAAAGGCAGAGGAACCAGAGATCAAATTGCCAACATCCACTAAGTCATGAAAAAAGCAAGAGAGTTCCAGAAAAACATCTATTTCTGCTTTATTGACTGTGCCAAAGCCTTTGACTGTGTGGATCACAATAAACTGTGGAAAATTCTGAAAGAGATGGTAATGTCAGACCATCTGACCTGCCCCTTGAGAAACCTATATGCAGGTCAGGAAGCAACAGTTAGAACTGGACATGGAACAACAGAATGGTTCCAAATAGGAAAAGGAGTGTGTCAAGGCTGTATATTGTCACCCTGCTTATTTAACTTATATGCAGAGCACATCATGAGAAACGCTGGGCTGGAAGAAGCGCAAGCTGGAATCAAGATTGCTGGGAGAAATATCAATAACCTCAGATATGATACCACCCTTATGGCAGAAAGTGAAGAGGAACTAAAGACCCTCTTGATGAAAGCGAAAGAGGAGAGTAAAACTGTTGGCTTAAAGCTCAACAGTCAGAAAACTGAGATCATGGCATCTGGTCCCATCACTTCATGGGAATTAGATGGGGAAACAGTGGAAACAGTGTCAGACTTTATTTTTGGGGGCTCCAAAACCACTACAGATGGTGATTGAAGCCATGAAATTAAAAGAGGCTTACTCCTTAGAAGGAAAGTTATGACCAATTTAATAGCATATTAAAAGGCAGAGACATTACTTTGCCAACAAAGGTCCATCTGGTCAAGGCTATGGTTTTCCCAGTGGTCACGTACGGATGTGAGAGTTGGACTGTGAAGAAGGCTGAGCGCCAAAGAATTGATGCTTTGAACCATGGTGTTGGAGAAGACTCTTGAAAGTCCCTTGGACTGCAAGGAGATCAAACAAGTTAATCCTCAAGGAAATCAGTCCTTAATATTCATTGGACAGGCTGATGCTGAAGCTGAATCTCCAATACTGTGGCCACCTGATGTGAAGAACTGACTCATTGGAAAATACCGTGATGCTGGGCATTATTGTTGGTGGGAGGAGAAGGGGATGACAGATGGTTGGATGGCATCACTCACACGATGGAGTTGAATTTAAGTAGTCTCCGGAGGTTGGTGATGGACAGGGAAGCCTGGCGTGCTGCAGTCCATGGGTTTGCAAATAGTCGGACATGACTCATTGACTCAACTGACTGATAGAGTTTCTTTATCTTTGGCTTCAATTAATGTAATAAATCTGATTTCAGTGTTGACTATCTGGTGATATCCATGTGTAGAAGCTTCTCTCGTGTTGTTGGAAAAGTGTGTTTGCTATGACCCGTGCGTTCTCTTGACAAAACTGTTAGACTTTGCTGTGCTTCATTTTCCACTCCAAGGCCAAATTGGCCTGTTACTCCAGGTATCACTTGACTTCCTACTTTTGCATTCCAGTCCCCTATAATGAAAAGGACATCTTTTTATGGCTGTTATTTCTAGAAGGTCTTGTAGGTCTTCATAGAAGCATTCAACTTGAGCTTCTTCAGCATTACCAGTTGGGGCATAGACTTGGATTACTATGATATTGAATGGTTTGCCTTGGAAACAAACAGAGATCTTTCTGTTGCTTTTGAGATTGTACTCAAAAACTGTGTTTTGGACTCTTTTGTTGACTATGATGGCTACTCCATTCTCCATTCTCTTCTAAGGGATTCTTTCCCAGTTTAGTAGATATAATGGTCATCTGAGTAAATGATGCATTCGAGTCCATTTTATATCACTGATTCTTAAAATGCCAATGTTCAGTCTTGCCATCTCCTGTTTGACCACTTCCAATTTATCTTGATTCATGGACCTAACATACCAGGCTCCCATGCGATATTGTTCTTTACAGCATTGGACTTTACTGACATCAACAGTCACATCCACAAGTGTACAGAGCTTGGTGGAGGAGCGGGTCCTTGGCTGATGGCTCTAACCTTACTTAAGGCCATTAGCTGTCATCATTTGAGTTTCAGACCTCTCTAGAAATATTTGATGTATAAGTACACCATTAACACACAAGATGGTGGAGTAGAAGGATGTGTGCTCATCTCCTGTGAGAACTCAAAAATGGAAGGACATAGCTATGTCTTTTTAATCCTGTGTGATGATGCTTAATAATTGGGCATCAACCTATTGAATAAATTATAAAACGTTTTTACTTTATTGTGTGGATGAGGGTTCTGTGAACTTCCAAGCTCTCTCATCATCCCCAAATCTTAAAGAGAAATTCTCAACTTTTGGCTTGTATGGCATCATCTGGGGATATTGATAAAATGTAGATTTCAGGTACCCAGTCCTAGAGATTCAGATTTGGAAGAACTGGGACACATTACATGACTATTTTTTAACAAGTCCATCAGGTAATTCTGATGCCAGTAGTCCATATTCCCACTGTGAGGAACACTGCCTATATCATGATCATTAGAAAGAATGGGGAACATAAAAGCAGCTAAGATCCTGATGCTGGGAAAGACTGACGGCGGGAGGAGAAGGGGGCAACAGAGGATGAGATGGTTGGATGGCATCACTGACTCAATGGACATGAGCTTGAGTAAACTCTGGGAGTTGGTGATGCACAGGGAGGCCTGGCATGCTGCAGTCCATGGGGTTGCAAATGGTTGGACACAACTGAGTGACTGAACATAACTGAACTGAGGGCAGTTGACAAATTATAGTGGAGCATCATTATTATTATAGCCTTGGTAAACATTCTTCTTGTATAAACACTCATGTTTCATGAAATGAACAATTAATGAAATTTTGTTAAACAAGTTTATTTGAATCGAGAAACAAGTATATGTAGCATTCATCTTCTGCATTTGCTTTGAAAGCAATCTTGAGAGCCTTTATTGACAAAAAACATATGCGAGTATATTCTTTTTCACTCCAGAAGTAAAATATTTTACTTTGGTGAGTTCATTATAATAAGAAACTGCTAGAAAAGAAAAAGAATCTCAAAAATTATCTCATTAAAGATTTTTCTGCTTAGTATCATAGCAGTACTACTCTAAATTTTTTCAGTTTGGAAAAACCATGAAAACAATCAAAGGTTCTTGGGTAACATATTTAAAATTGGCCTGTACTTGATTGAAAGGTCAACCCAAAGGAAAGAAACATTTCATGCTGCAGTTCCACTAGGAGGCAGGTGGTCTCCACTTGTGCCATCTTTGTAGGCTTGCTTGCTAGCCATAAATCATTTTTCTTTTATTTAGTGCCCAGAAAAGCAAACAACTTAAATGACATTTTAAAGCAGACAGTATCAAAAGAAAAAAAAAACAAAAAAAAAACACAACCCTCTAACCTCTCTGGAGAGAACTCTCTTGTGACCAAAATCAATATTCTTTGTCAACCTGGGGAAAGAAATAAGAAATATATGGGTGCAATGGAGGGGAAACAGTACAACTTTCAAAAAAGAAACAAATTGAAAACTCTACTCAGGCATATGTATTTCCAGGCAAAACCCATTGAACGGTAGGGGGTTCAGCTTTGGTGTAAAGATTTGAACTTCTCAGATCTGATCTCAGTAGCCTTGCAGGATAATCCTCCACTGACTTCAGTGGTTTTAAAAGGCTCCTTGTGATCATCACTAGTTAGATTCATCTGTACTTTCCAAATAAAATTGCTTTATTTACTGAAATGCCAAGCAAACTTGGCTCATGTTTTTGGTAATTATACAGTGATAGTTACAATACTTTGATGCTAATATCTTGCTTAACTCCAGGATAGGTGTTGTATCATCATCTCCATTTAAAGAAGATAAAGTGAAGAATCCTAGAAGATGAAATAGTACACACAAGGCCATGTAACTAGGAAGAAGCAGACCTGGATTTTACTAAGTTTATCTGATTCAAGAGTCCATTCAAGAACTATATCATTAAAAACTTTTTGTATTGAAGAATAGTAGATTTACAATGCTGTGTTAGTTTCTGGTGTATAGAAAGTGATTCGCTTATACACACATACACACATACCCTTTCTAATATTCTTTTCCATTATGGTTTATCACAAGATGATGAATATAGCTCCTTGTGCTAAACAGTAGGACCTTGTTATTTATCTATTTTATATATAGTAGTTTGTATCTGCTAATTCCAAACTCCAAATTTATCCCTCCCCCACTCCCTTTCAATTTTGGTAACTGTAAAATTTTTTTTCCATGCCTTTGAGTTTATTTCTGTTTTGTATATAAGTTAATTTGTATCATATTTTATATTGCTCATGTGATATCATATGATATTTATCTTTTTTGTGTGTGATTTACTTCACTTAGTATGATAAACTCCATGTCCATCCATATTGCTGCAAATGGCATTATTTCGTTCTTTTTAATGGCTTAGCAATTTTCATTTTCACTATTCCATTGTATATATATGTGTGTGTGTGTGTATATATATATATATGTATATATACACACATATATAAATAATCACATCTTCTGTATCCATTCATCTGTTGATGGACAGATTTAGATTGTTTAGATTGATTCCATGTCTTGTCTATTGTAAATAGTGCTGCTATGAACACTGAGTGCATGTATCTTTTTGAACCAGAGTTTTCTCCAGATAAATAAAGCCCACATCTTAACTGCTATGGGGGATTATCTATATTTAATTCATTATAGTAGTCATTTCTAAGTCTTGATTATGCTCAAATGCTTTTGAAGTACTTGAATGGAAAAATGCATTCTACTGATCTATTTAGAAATAAGATATTGCAAATTAATATGATCATTGTTAAGACTTGATTCTGATATCCTCCATAATGTTAAAAATGTAAATTTAGCCATGGATATTCCTGTCAGTGTGCTTGGTCATGTTATTCATATCTTCTATGTCTTTGATGATTTATTGTCTGGTTGATCAAATAGACTATTATGTCCCTCCAGTAAAATTTTATTTTAGATATTGTATATTTTGGGTTATAGAATTTCTTTTAACATTTTTAAAATAATTTTTGATTATTTATTTTTTCCTGCTATGAGATTTCCTATGCTTCATTCACTGACAGCATATTTTGCTTTACTTCGTTGAGAGAATTATAATAGCTTCTTAAAAATCTTTGCCTGCTAGTTCCAATATTTGGGTAATTTTGAGGTTGATCATATTTGGTATTTTTTCTTTTGCAAATGTGTCCTAATTCATTCCTTCCCCTCCCCATTCCTCCTTTGGTAACCATAATTTTGTTTTCTATGTCTGTGAGTCTTTTTCTGCTTTGGAGATAAGTCCATTTGTGTCTTTTCCCCACCTTAGGTTCTGCATATAAACAATATCATATAATAGCTGTCTTTGTCTGGCTTAAATGTCTATCAACAGATGAATGGATAAAGAAGATGTGGTATGTATGTGTGTGTGTGTGTGTATATATATATATATATACATATATATATAAAACAGAATATTACTCAGCCATAAAAAAGGATGAGACAAAGCCATTTACAGGAAACTAGAGATTGCCAGGTGGCTTAGTGGTCAAGAATCCACATGCCAATGCTGGACATGCAGTTTCCATCCCTGGGTTGGGAAGATCCACTGGAAAAGGGAATGGCAACCTGCTCCAGTATTCTTGCCTGGGAATTCCCTTGGACAGAGGAGCCTGGCAGGCTACAATCCATAGGGTGGCAAAAGAGTCAGACACCTCTTAGCAACTAAAACAACAGATATTATCATAGTAAGCGAAGTAAGCCAGACAGGGTAACTTTATTTATTTATTTATTTTTGACACATGCAGTGACTATCACCACACTGTGTCACTGCTTGGATTTATGCTAAAGCACCAACAGGTTTACCCACCATTGCTTTTGTACAGGGAGTGCAAATATCAATATCATAAAAATGGCAAATGACAAGGGACATTTTGGTATTGTTGTGAAAGTAGGTTTAACTTCATTGACACTCTGAAAAGAACACAAGGACCCCTAGGGGTCTCTTGAGTACACAGCTTGAAAACTGCTATTCTAAGTCACAGAAAGAGCTACCAACATAGTTTGTTTCTTTTTTTGTTTGTTTGTTTGTTTCTTTTTTTTTGTTTTGTTTTTAAATTAAGGATAAACTAGATGCTTGAAGAGATTCCCAGACCTGTGTGCCCACACAATAATAAGAAAAAGGATCAGGATTTCTTTGATGATTAGTATCCCAAGGATCATTAACTCTTGGAAAATAATGTAAACATATCAAATAATTATAATATGATATCCCCCATATTAACTTTAATTTTTGTAAAATCCCATTAATAAGACTTGAGTCTTGGGTGTGCTCTGAAGCAAAATATTGGACTGAAAAATACAAATGAATGATAACTGATTTTAAAAGATATGTCAGTTATGAGAAGCATTTCCTTAAAATGTGAATAATTTTTCTCTTATCTACAAATATATCCTGAAATGTATGATGAGAATTTTCTGATAATCAGAGAATCATGGAACCTCAAGGTTGGAAATAGCTTTCAAGGTTATCATGTACAAACAATTCTAAATTTCCAGAGTCAGGATATGCTTTTCCATCCACATGATGTTTCCTGTTAGTGTTTGGACAGGTTTTGTGATGATAACCTCACTATCAGCTTAAGGTATTTGGTTAAATCTCTGGTATCTATTTCCCAGGTGTAGATATTCTTGTTTCATTGTTTATTTACATGATGAATACATTCCTAACACTGCCTTCATTCTGCTCATCTTAATCATGGAAAGATCTTGGACCATGATCTCCCTGGATTCGAGTCAAGGGGGCTCTAAATCTGATTTCTGGAAGTCAATTCTAAGAAGCTATTTACCTTTTAAATTTTCTTTACTCACTGGTTGGGAGTCTAAAATCAGGTATTTTGAGTATATAATTGGCCCAGAAAATTGATTTTGATTTAAAATGCTTTAATAATAACAATCTTACACAAAAGAGTGCATGTTTATCATCCTTCCATTTAAGTCAAAGGAAATTTCACAGCCAGCATTAATGGTATTTTTTGAAGCAAGCTACAAATTCATGACATTTTGGAAAGTGGAACAATATGATATTCACTGTTCTAGGAACACATACTAAGATTGATGTCACCAAGTCACCAATATTCCCTTACATCAGAACCCTTTTGAACACCATGTGTGAGACTGTAGCTGTCATTTTCATCTTTCAGTTAAAAGGTTACAAGTTTTCAAGGTTTAAAAAATAATCAAAAAACCTCATAAAATATTTTCAGGTAATGTACAGCAATAGCAGTCTGACTTCTGATAAATAAATTATATTTTCTCTAAAAATGAATTATTCTGACAACAAACAATATTAACAAAAAGAATCTTTCCATATCTTATGAGTCCAAGAAAGCTCAACATACCGAGAGGTTAAAATCAGCACAAAAAGAATTCAGAAATATTATAGTGGATTAAATATAGGCCTTTTCCAAATAGCCTGAAACAGAAATACCACTTTGTCTAAAATAACGCTCTGAACTGTTTGTTGTCGGGAAATGCAATTTAAAATTAGAGCAAAACTCAACATTCAAAAAAACTAAGATGATGGCATCTGGTCCCATCACTTCATGGCAAATAGATGGGGAAACAAAGGAAACAGTGAGAGTCTTTATTTTTTTAAGCTCTGAAATCACTGCAGATGGTGACTGCAGCCATGAAATTAAAAGATACTTACTCCTTGGAAGAAAAGCTATGACCAACCTAGACTGCATATTTACATTGCTTTGCCAACAAAGCTCCATCTAGTCAAAGCTATGGTTTTTCCAGTAGTCATGTATGGATGTGAGAGTTGGGCTATAAAGAAAGCTGAGAGCCAAAGAATTGATGCTTTTGAACTGTGGTGTTGGAGAGGACTCTTGAGAGTCCCTTGGATGGCAAGGAGATCCAACCAGTCCATCCTAAAAGAGATCAGTCCTGAATATTTATTGAAAGGACTGATGCTGAAGCTGAACCTCCAATACTTTGGCCACCTGATGTGAAGAACAAACTCATTTGAAAAGACCCTGATGCTGGGAAAGATTGAAGGCAGGAGAAGAAGGGGATGACAGAGGATAAGATGGCTGGATGGCATCACCAACTCAATGGAGGTGAGCTTGAGTCAACTCTGGGAGTTGGTGATGGACAGGGAGGCCTGGCGTGCTGCAGTCCATGGGGGTCACAAATAGTCAGACATGACTGAGGAACTGAAGTGAACTGTTACAATAAAAACTACTTTGATATATTAAAGTGGCATTATATGCCACTTATTGACTTCTAGGTTTAATTAATGACAACTACCCTTCTTATTTGTCTTCTGTAATGTCTTTCTTACATTCTCACATCTATCTTGCATGAAAGTATTAGATGTCGAGCCTGAGATTCAGCAGACCTTGCTGAAGGAAGAAATGAGACAGTGAAATAAATAATCATGGTATCCTGCCTTCACTACCTTGTGGGGTCATCTGGTTTTAGGTTATCCCAACAATTTCCTGTTCCAGACAGAATGGGCTATGGATGTGAATGCACATCATGAGAAAATCTGGGCTGCATGAGTTACAAACTGGAATCAAGATAGGCAGGAGAAACATTAACAACCTCAGATATGTGGATGATACCCCTCTAATGGTAGAAAGTGAAGAGGAAGTAAAGAGCTCTTGATGAGGGTGAAGGAGGAGAGTGAAAGGGTCAGCTTAAGACCAATTATTTAAAAAAAACTAAGATCATGGCATCTGGCTCCATTACTGCATGGCAAATAGAAGGGGAAATGGTGGAAGTAGTGACAGATTTCCTCTTCTTGAGCTACAAAATTATTGCGGATGGTAACTGCAGCCATGAAATCGGAAGACTGTTGTTTCTTGGCAGGAAAGAGATGACAAACTTAGACACTGTGTTGAAAGCAGAGACATTTATCTGTTGACAAAGGTCCATATAGTCAAGGCTATGTTCTTCCCAGTGGTCACATACCATTGTGAGAGCTGGACTGTAAAGAAGGCAGAATGCCAAAGAATTGATGCCTTCGAACTGTGTGCTGGAGAAGACCCCTGAAAGTCCCTTGGACAGCAAGGAGATGAAACCAGTCAATCTTAAGGGAGATCAACTCTGAATATTCCTTGGAAGGACTGATGCTGAAGCTGAAGCTTCAGTATTTTGGTCATCTGATGTGAACACACAATTCACTGGAAAAGTCCCTGATGCTGGGAAAGATTGAGGGCAGAAGGAGAAGAGGGTAGCAGAGAATGAGACGGATGGATGGCATCACCAATACAATGAACATGAATTTGGGAAAAACACAGGAGATGGTGAGGGATAGGGAAACCTGGCGTGCTGCAGTCCATGGGGTCGAGAAGAATTAAACACAACTGGTCAACTGAACAACAACAAAGTGGATGTGAAAATGTCCACAGATGTGGTCTAGAGGAGACTTTTACATTTTATTAGAAAATTAACTATTAAATTATTCTGAATTATGGCTAATGCTTATTTTAGAAAATGCATGGGGCTAGGGTTCTGGATTCATCATTCTTTCTCAGTATAGAATTATGTCTCTATGAGACCACAGAAGGAATTCAGATTCTCTGGAATATTTTGAGCTAAGGTTGCCAGATAAAATACAGATAAATTTAAACTTCAGTATAAAACACAGTTAAACTAGTATTTCAGATGAATATATTTTCAGAATGAAAGTTAAATTAGCATTTCAGATAAAGAGAGAATATTTTTCTATTGATAGAAATAAGTCCCAAATATTACGTAGGATATACATACACTGAAAGTGAATGTGCTGGTTGCTTAGTTGTGGCCAACTCTTTGCAGACTGTAGTCTGCCAGGCTCCTCTGTCCTTGGAATTCTCCAGGTAAGAATATTGGAGTGGGTTGCCTTTCTCTTTTCCAGGGGATCTTTCCAACTGAGGGATCAAACCAGAGTCTCCTGCATTGCAGGCAGATTCTTTATCATCTGAGCCATCAAGGAAGCCCATACAAATACTAAATAAATATCATTTGCTGTTTATCTGGAATTCAAATTTTACTGGGTGTCCCTTTTTTGCCTCTTAAATCTAGCTAACCCATTCTGGGCTGAGGATGTCTCCGTGCTGAACTGGATCTTGGTACTAGAGTTGAGTCTCTGGGGAGAGTGGTATGATCTAGCAAGTGATGGAAAGCATTCTACATGGAGACGCTGGAGGATGACTATTGCCTACTGGTGTTAAGCTTGATATTTACTGAAAATTAAATTTGAGGTTTTTATAGCATACCACCTGGAACTTCACTCAAATTTATTATTAAAAATAGGATGACTGATTAATAATGCCAAATATTTATTTGAAATAGAACAATATTGGCTGAAGAACTTGAGATTTTTGTGGTCATGTTGAGCCCTAGTGGGGAGAATATGAAGTGTATATAGTCAGAATAAGATTTTGAAAT
Organism: Bos javanicus; assembly: GCF_032452875.1. Lineage (NCBI taxonomy): Eukaryota > Metazoa > Chordata > Mammalia > Artiodactyla > Bovidae > Bos > Bos javanicus. The sequence goes on from NC_083868.1 coordinate 11,473,736, forward strand.
ATGGCAGTCAAGGTTCTTACCGTCTTCTGAGTCTTGACCTCTAGGTCTATAAATAAGGATAATTTAAGTCTCATTGATAAAAGAATGGTGAGTTGAAAATGAGATAATGCAGATGGAAAATTTGTAATGGGAACTCTGATGTTAAGTGTCAAACCCTACTATTGAACCAAGTCAGTTTCTCAGTCAGATGGAAAATTGGACCTCTAAGTTTTCTCTTCTCAGAGCTTTTCCTGCAACACCTCAACCTGACTGATTTCAAGATATCTTTTATCTTCAAAGCCATAGCAATATTATTAAAGTCTCACTGCATAGTGGAGGGGCCTGCTTGGCGTTATTGAGAATCAGAAATTGTGTGATAGTTGGTAGTTTGGCGAAATGACTCTGACACCCAGGGGTGTCAATGGCCTGATGCAATGATGTGAAAAATTGGCCCTCATTTTAATTTAACGAGAGAGCCTTAGTCTACTTGTGCAAAAAATGTTTTGTGCTTCAATGATCCACATACTTAGCTTGTATCAGTTTTATCTTCTCATTGAAATAGAATGGAAAGAGACGATGAACAATTGTTGTGGAGTAGACTTTTAACAGGTTTTATCATTATTTAGGTATAGGAAGACCAATACATCAGTAGACAACTGCTATTGAAAAGGTAGTTTGTTATACCCACAGATCCCAAGAGAAGGGACCATGCCATGGGGGCTAGATCAGGAAGCACTGGGTTCGGTTAGGAGATACAGAGAGAGGAGGAACTGTAGGAAAGAGCCTTTGTTGTGGTTTCCATGAGAAAGAATGGATGGAGTAGGGCAAGCAGGTTTAGGATTGGCCAGTGTAAATAATTTCAGTGGACTCTGGGGCATATGGGCTGTCCCTAGCTGTCTAGTACAAGGCCCTGGGGTGATGGGCAGTTGGATAGTGGCCCAGAGTGTATTTGCCCCATAAAGGAGGTGGTTGGGAATATGGGCTCTGGATTGGCTGATTTGCATTTGAAAAGTACACACAGGGACATGTTGTTTACCATCTCTAGGAATTCACTGATCATAGGAGGGGCAGTCCCTCCAGGGTCAGCAAGGCCTCAGATGTTAAATCATTGTTGTTATTCAGTCAGTAATTCATGTCCAACTTTGCAACCCCATGGACTGTATATAGTCCACCAAGCTCCTCTGTCCATGGAATTTCCCAGGCAATAATACTGGAGTGGGTTGTCATTTCCTTCTCCAGTGGATCTTCTGGACCCAGGGACTGAAACTGCATCTCCTGAGACTACCGCATTGCAGGCAGATTCTTATCACTGAGCCATAGGGAAAGCCCCATGGACTGTAATCCACCATGAAAGCATTAGAATACAGAAAATATATTTTCAGGGGACTTTCCTGGTGGTCCAGTGGTTAAGACTCACTCTCAGGGCAGGGAGATGGGTTAGATCCACGGTCAGGGAATTAAGATCCCATGTGCCTTGCCATGCAGTGTGGCTTAAAAATGAATTGGAATACAGAAAATATAGGACATGATTAATATACAGAGAGAGTTTGGAGGTTGACACCATTGTCACAAATCTTGGTTCTGCTTGATTTAAAAAATAGTTTTTTATCTTTTGAGGTAAATACAATTTATAGAGGTCTGTAATTTGTTTTGAAATCATCTAGGGTGGAGTGGGAAATAGGTGTAGGAAATGTATTTAGACTCCATTTTTTTCTAAAAATAATCTAAGATGATTCTCTGCCAGTAAATGGTTGTACAATGTTTCAGTAAGTTACATTAGCTTTATGAGTCTCATTTTCCTCACCTCTTGGATAGGAATAGTAATACTTCTCTCACAGATAAGGTACTGGAGAAATCTAAAATAGGGACGAAATTAATATTATTAATAATGTGGTATCTGGAAATGTGTTGTATCTTAGTGTCTGATATGCCTGGCTATGAACTAAGATGAACATAAATAGTCTGTTTCAACAAGTATCCGTTTCAGAAACAGAATTGTGGTTTTGGTCCCTGATAATTATAGTGTGTGTTTTCACTTTCATAAGGGTCTTGTTTCCAAAGTGGTGATGTCTAGACTTTTTAACTAACAAGTTCACCTTGTTTAGTTATAATATCAGGTTTTCATTTCAAACTCTTTGCTTTCTATCTTTTAAAACATGTGAATATGCATTCTTGATTAATCATGTATTTTTCTATCTGAGAAACCACAGATCCTAAAATGTATACTGCTGATATGGAGTCTTATATAGGAAAGATTTTCTGGGGTTGAAGAAGAAATAGCATAATAGAAAAATTATCCAGCTAGAAAGAAAGAACATGGACTCTTTTCAATGTAAAACATTTTTTTTTGAGAATCAGCAGGGGGCACTAAGCTTCCACAGGAGAAATATATCCCTCTAGCATTCATAAATTATTTTTCTTTTGCTTTAACTTCAAACTGATAACACCATAAACTCTGTCCTTTTTTATCTTTACTATAGCTGATAATGTATTTTTTCTTTTTAACCCTCAAGGTATACGTGCATGTAACAAATTTAACTGCCAATTAAAAAAAAACAACACTCTGATTAACTCATCTGCATGCTGGTTTACTCCTCATTCAACATTCAAACGCATGCTATTTTCCTCTCTTTGACAAACATGGAGTAATTAGGATTTTTCACAGACAAGTGATTACCTAATAAATGACCTTCTGCAGGCAGCTCCATTAAAATGGAGCAAAAAGGATATTTACTACAGGTGGTGGCCAAGAAGGAAGGTGCAGGGACAAGACAAGCTCTGCATAACCAACAGCTTCTTTAGCTCCAAGAATAATGAAGGCACTTACTGGACTAGCAGATTTGCACCAAAAATAATTATAAACCTGACAAGAAACTAAACTATGAACACAAATTATGATTGGCTATTGCAACAGTTCATTAATTCTGTGACAGTCCAAGGTTAAGGTAATAATGCGTATGTTCACGTGGGACATTGGCAAGTAAGAAAAAAATCAGTGTATAAAGTAGGGAAGAAAGACAAGAAAACTGATCAATTTTCATATATCTTCTCTGATTCTGGTACATTAAAAGGATGAGAAAAAGTTTGAACTCTAAGTGGAATATCTTTGAAGTATGTTTTTGCAAAGATGTAATTTCTTTTTATAAGACAAATTGCTTCAGGGTTCTTGGAATGGAATATTGGCCACGTATTTCTGCCTGTATCTTTAATTTATGCTTATAAACTACTTAAAAATATAGACTTAGCTTTGGGTTATATTGGCCATAACTTTAGACAACTTATAGATTTCTAGTAAATGATCTTAGATCATAGAAGTTTTCAGCTGAGAGAAGCTTTGTTGATTATCTCAGTCAGTCCTTTAATTTTATAAATGAGAAATCTATAGCACAGAAAGATCACTCAGAAAGTGTTATAAACTGAAGCGAGCTATCCACCATGGTCACTGGACTGACAGTAAAGTTCCTGACTCTAATCCAGTCTCTGCTGTGCTGTCCTTCCATTTGAAGTGTAACCTATTTGCTCACAGTTTTTATGTAAACTATGTTTATATGCATGTGCTGTGTGCTCAATTGCTCAGTCTTGTCCAACTCCTTGAGATCCCATGGACGGTAGCCTGCCAGGCTCCTCTGTCCATGGAGTTTTCCAGGCAAGAATATTGGAATGGGTTGCCATTTCCTCCTCCAGGGGATCTCCCCAACCCAGGGATCAAACTCACGTCTCCTGCATCTCCTGCATTGGCAGTGGATTCTTTACCACTGAGCCACCTGGGAAGTCCTGTCTATATACTAATTTATGTTATCTATAACATATCAAAGAGTTATATATACAGCAGATTGTATAACAGTTAGTATGCAAGTTACTATGTGTGTGAGTGCTTACTTGCTCAGTCATGTCAACTCTTTGTGACCCCATGGACTGTAGTCTGCCAGGTTCCTCTGTCCATGGGGATTCTCCAGACAAGAATACTGGAGTGGGTTGCTATGCCCTCCTCCAGGGAATCTTCCCAACCCAGGGATTGAACCCAGGTCTCCCACACTGCAGGCAGATTCTTTACCATCTGAACCACCAGGGAAGCCCAAGAATACTGGAGTTGGTAGCTTATCTCTTCTCCAGGGAAGCTTCCTGACCCAGGAATCAATCGGGGTCTCCTGAATTGCAGGTGGATTCTTTACCAGCTGAGCTACCAGGGAAGTCCTATATAACAATTAGATAATTGCCATTATGTATTAAGGGCTTCCCTGGTGGCTCAGACAGTAAAGCATCTGCCTGCAATGCGGGAGACCCAGGTTCAATCCTTGGGTTGGGAAGATACTCTGGAGAAGGAAATGGCAGCACACTCCAGTACTCTTGCCTGGAAAATTCCATGGACGGAGGAGCCTGGTGGGCTACAGTCCATGGGGTCACAAAGAGTCGGACACGACTGAGTGACTTCACTTTCACTTCACTAATGAGTATATATATTATAACATACTTGTATATTACATTAAATATATGTATAATATCATGTATTATATATGCACACAATATGTAATATATGTGTGTGTGTGCTATTTTATTCTTAATAATTTGATAGGAATGTGATCTTAAGGTAAAACAGGTTGATACCATGTGCATTTGGTAAATGTCCCTGGACCTCTTAAGTGGAAAATACTTTAGATTCTAAGAACGAATGTCCTGGACCATTAGGATAGGTCCAAAAGAATGAGCATGCTATTTATACTTTTCCAGTTGGTCCAGTTAATGGTCTGTCCCAGAGATTTCATAGGAGAAAGAATAGATAAGACTCCCAGAAAGGGAGAGATGCTTTTCAGTAAGACTATCACTCCTACCAGACAAGACACCTGAGGATGACGAAGTCAAAAAGGACCACCTTAGCTCTACACTTGAAGCATATCACTTCTCCATTATATGCAGCTGGGAGCTGGGTGCCTTGCTTGCTTTGCTTGGTTTAGTCCATCCCCACCCTCTTCTCAACATAATTAAATCATTTTTTATTATGCTCAGTCTGTGATGACTCAGCGTGGCTGTGTTAGCTGCCGGTGGAAATGGTTTCTACACATCTCATGCTGGTTCTTTTTTTATTAACAAAAATGAAAATTTCAGGCTTCATTATAAGATTATACTCCTGATAGAATTAAAGACTGTTGATCCTTCCTAGGCAGTTTTCTTCCTGGGGACCACCACCCTGAAAACTAGAGCTTCCAGCCTTAATTATTCAGGAATGTATTTTTCTCTGCCCACAGGGGAAAAGCATCACAGTATTTCACTGAACTTGGTAAAGAAGTAGATAGTGTACAAATAAGTGAATTATCTATATTTGAAATAAATGAAAGAATATTACACAACAGACTATCTCAAAATACCCATGAACTGCACATTAACTGTGATTCTAAGTATATGGATAGTTGAGATTTCTATGAAATAGTAAACAACGCCTTCCAACTTGATAAAACCATAATTTGCTTATTTCTTTTGGGTATTGAAGATGTAAGCAAACTTTCTTTTAAGTGGCCTTAAGATTGACTTCCTTCTCTCTCGTAGCAAAAAAAATCTTACAGAAACATCAGATCATTGTTTGCTTGTTTGTTTTTGCTTCATGAGTTGTCAGTACATTTTTGTCATGCTTATCAAGGAATTGAGGGGTTTGTGGCTAACAGATATAGACCCTAATGAAAGCAAAGGTACAAGATATTCATTTAACGGACAGGTTTGATTGAAGGAACATATTTCTTTGGACATCTTCTTTTTCATAATAGATTAAAGGAGAGAGTTGAATCTGAGAAAAGGCGAGAGTTCATGCATGAAAATATGTTTGGAGAAGTTTTATTATTTTATGCAACTTGTTGAGCTGATAATCTCAATGAAGAATGTTAACTAAAATTATTGATTTTTTTTCTCAAATAGCTTAAAAGTGGACCTAAGAATCTCTATTAGATTGGAGAATTCTGACTGAATCTCCATAGGTTCTTTCCTGTCCTCCTCTTATTTCTGTTAAAGGGTGAACAAATACATTAGGAAAGGGAAATTTGATCATTTCCCAATATATATACTCACTGTATCACATGTGAAGTTAGAGTGCCCAAGCAGTTTGGCTCAAATCACAAGGTAGTGAGCTGAAGAAGCAAAATTTGAATTCAGGTCTACCTGATGTCAAAAAATCTGTGTATATTTCCCCATCTAACTTATACCTCCTTTCATGTCCAATTCAAAGAGCCAATGAATCTTTAAAAAAGTGGGAGAGTTTTACCAAATAAAAATTGCCTCCATTAAAATATATCTATACACTATGTTTTGAAAAATTTCCCAAGATCCGAGATCACATTTCAAACAATCAATGTATGGTATGAATTCACTTCAAAGATAATAGCATGGAGAAGGCTTTATTTTGCTTTTTCTTTTTAAATATAGGTGCATATTTAATAAACTGATGGTATGCCAACCTATCTTCTGCCTTTTGGCTTTGTTCCTTGATTTGGTTTCTAGGCTCAATTTCTCTGTCGTAAGTTAGTCAACAAAGTCCATTTGGTTTTTTAGGAATGTGGACATAGAAAAAAAGGTTGTAGAATAAACTTTAAAATAATGATAGAGAGATGTGATCGTGTGTGTGTGTGTGTGTGTATGTTAGTCGCTCAGTCGTGTCGGACTGTTTGCGACCTCATGGACTGTAGCTCGCCAGGCTCCTCTGTCCTTGGGATTTCCCAGGCAAGAATACTGGAGTGGGTTGCTATTCCTTTCTCCAGGGGATCTTCCTAACCCAGAGATCGAACTCGGGTCTCCCACATCGCAGGCAGATTATTTAGCATCTAAGCCACAAGGGAAGCCATATTTAAAATAATGAGAGAGAGATGTGATTATGTGATTGCAAAAGGGTTTCTAATTCTTCACTTTATATATAATGTGCTTTGCTGTGTGTGACATTCAAGCTTCTCCCATCAAGAGGTAAAATCAAGTTCCCTATTCTTGGACCTAGGATAGCCTTGTGACTTGCTTTGGCCAAAAGAATGTGGCAGAATTGAACTGCATCAGTTCTAGGGTTCTAGGCTTAAGCTTCAGGAGATCTTGAAAGCTTGTGCTTGATCCTGCCCAGCTGCTGTGAGGAAAGCTCAGACTGGATGGTGAGAGACAGGTGGTCCAGTATCCTTGTTGCCCCAACCAGCAGCCAACGGTGCCAGACATATGAATGAACCCATCTACAAAGATCCGGGCCACAGCTGAGCTGCTCATATCTAAAGAAACCCACATGGTAGCAAACAAGCATGACCAGGTCAGCACAACCACTCAGTCAAGCTGCAGATTCATGGGCTACAATAAGTGGTCATTATATTAAGCCATTTAATTTCTGAGATTGCTTTTTACATAGCAATGTTGTTGTTCCGTCTCTAAGTCCTGTCCAATTCTTTGCGACCCCATGGACTGCAGCGTGCCAGGCTTCCCTGTCCTTCACTATCTCTCAGAGTTTGTTCAAACTCATGTACATTGAGTCAGCTATGCCACCCAACCACCTTATCCTCTCTGGCCCCCTTCTCCTCCTGCCCTCAGTCTTTCCCAGCATCAAGGTCTGTTCCAATGAGTCGACTCTTTGTATCAGGTGACCAAAGCCATAGCCAGCTGATAAAGAAGGCTAAGGAGCTGGGTAACTGAGCATTACATAAGGAAGTAGGAGGGAGTGGAATATATTTTGGGAAGCATAATGGAGAAGCAGGGAAAAGAGACAGAATTAAGAACTGGACTTTTGTTTGCTGGAAGATTCTTGATTACAGTTTCAATTTCCGTGCTTGTGATGGGTCTGTTAAGATTTTCTATTTCTTCCTGGTCCAGTTTTGGGAAGTTGTACTTTTCTAAAATTTGTCCATTTCTTCCAAGTTGTCCATTTTATTGGCATATAATTGTTGATAGTAGTCTCTTATGATCCTTTGTATTTCTGTGTTGTCTGTTGTGATCTCTCCATTTTCATTTCTAATTTTATTGATTTGATTTTTCTCCCTTTGTTTCTTGATGAGTCTGGCTAATGATTTGTCAATTTTATTTATCCTTTCAAAGAACCAGCTTTTGGTTTTGTTGATTTTTGCTATGGTCTCTTTTGTTTCTTTTGCATTTATTTCTGCTCTAATTTTTAAGATTTCTTTCCTTCTACTAACCCTGGGATTCTTCATTTCTTCCTTTTCTAGTTGCTTTAGGTGTAGAGTTAGGTTATTTATTTGACTTTTTTCTTGGTTCTTGAGGTGTGCCTGTATTGCTATGTATCAAGAATCTTCCAGCAAACAAAAGCCCAGGTCCAGATGGCTTCACAGCTGAATTCTACCAAAAATTTAGAGAACAGCTAACACCTATCCCGTTCAAACTCTTCCAAAAAATTGCAGAGGAAGGTAAACTTCCAAACTCATTCTATGAGGCCACCATCACCCTAATGCCAAAACCTGACAAAGATGCCACAAAAAAAGAAAACTACAGGCCAATATCACTGATGAACATAGATGCAAAAATCCTTAACAAAATTCTAGCAATCAGAATCCAACAACACATTAAAAAGATCATACACCATGACCAAGTGGGCTTTATCCCAAGGATGCAAGGATTCTTCAATATCCGCAAATCAATCAATGTAATACACCACATTAACAAAATGAAAAATAAAAACCATATGATTATCTCAATAGATGCAGAGAAAGCCTTTGACAAAATTCAACATCCATTTATGATAAAAACTCTCCAGAAAGCAGGAATAGAAGGAACATACCTCAACATGATAAAAGCTATATATGACAAACCCACAGCAAACATTATCCTCAATGGTGAAAAATTGAAAGCATTTCCTCTAAAGTCAGGAACAAGACAAGGGTGCCGACTTTCACCATTACTATTCAACATAGTTTTGGAAGTTTTGGCCACAGCAATCAGAGCAGAAAAAGAAATAAAAGGAATCCAAATTGGAAAAGAAGAAGTAAAACTCTCACTATTTGCAGATGACATGATCCTCTACATAGAAAACCCTAAAGACTCCACCAGAAAATTACTAGAAATAATCAATGACTATAGTAAAGTTGCAGGATATAAAAAAAAAAATAGCAATAAATGCATTTCTCTTGCTCTATTTAATTTACAAGCATAAGTCTTTTATTGCTCTTCCAAATAAGGCATATCTTGAATATTATTTAACCCATGACAAATGATAAAACTTTTCATCCCATGTATTATTAACCAAATTTTTGCCTAAGGACTGACAAAAAGAGAGTCAGCAAGACATGGTAAAAGAACACTATAAACTTTGCAGCCAAACACTCAGAAAACCAATCTCTTCCACTTCCTAGTTCTGTGGATGTCAAAAAAAAAAAAAAATATCCTCACCAATTTTTATTGCAAAAAAAAAAAAAAAAGAACTGGAAACTGAGGATCAGGCGAACTGAAAATACAGCTCAGTTAGTGTGTGTGCATTGCTAAATCTAAAGACTAAGATAGTTACAAATAAGTATGCATGCTTAAAATGACCAAAAAGTAATATCTAAGATTTCATAAAACTTGTCGGGAAGATTCCCTGGAGAAGGAAATGGCAACCCACTCCAGTATTCTTGCCTGGAAAATTCCAAGGACAGAGGAGACTGGCATGCTACAGCCCATGAGGTTGCAAAGAGTCAGACACGACTGAGTGTGCACACACACACACACACACAATAAAATGTGTCAATAGATATTAGCACTAGACAAAAATAAAATACCTGGCTTTCTCTCCCAATGGAAGGAAAAAAAATTCACTCCTTACATATTATTGGAATTTAAGTGGTCTGGTCTTAAGTTTCCTGCTATTTTCTGCCATCAGTTGTTTGAAATGGCTGAATAAAGTAAATCATTTTGTTTTGGTGTATGAGCTTTATGTTATTATTCTCTTTGGAGCTGAAATGAGCAGTGGAAAATAGCCTTTCTGCAGAGTTGCTCTTTTAAAATATGCACCACCCTTCCAGACAGCAGGCTAATTTTCGAGTTCATCAGATGTGTATTTATATGGTGAATGTATCTGTCACATAAACATTTTGTCAATCACGCCTTCCTTCTGTTCTGACACAGTGTGTAGAGCACCATCAAAATGTGATGGATGTTATGCTTGTTCCAAGTGAGGATTAATTATGGCAATGACAAGTGTGTTTCCAAAGCCACCCATTTCCTATGACAATACTTCATTAACAGAAGCAATTGTTGATGTTTCAAATAAAAATTAAGTCCACAGTTTGTTTAGCAAATCCTTTAGTTTGGCCCTTAAATAACTTTATCTTTTGAATGAAATTTTTGCCTAAATCAACTCAACATAAATACTTGCCATGAGTCCAAGTTCTGAAACTGATCAGCATGAGGGAAATAATCATAAGTTCAGGCAGAAAACCATTAATTTTATGTCTCCTCTGTGTGCTTTGAGACTGATTACAAAATTCAATTCAGTCAGTTCAGTTCAGTTAAAAAATTATAATGATATAAAGACCACTTAAGAATATAGGGGTCACTGAAAAGGATTTGAAGAAAATTTTCCTTGAGGATTTGATCGATGCAAATTTGAATAGATATAATTATAAATTAGAATATTTGATATGTTTGCTGTATGATATTTTAGAACGCCTAAAATATATAGATCGTTTCCTTTGAATTTATTTCCTTAAGAACTTATTAGGGTTTCCCTGATAGCTCAGTTAGTAAAGAATCCACCTGCAATGCAGGAGACCCCAGTTTGATTCCTGGGTCAGGAAGATCCACTGGAGAAGCGATAGGCTACTCACTCCAGTATTCTTGGGCTTCCCTTGGGGTTCAGCTGGTAAAGAGTCCACCTGCAATGTGGGAGACCTGGGTTTGGTCCCTGAGTTGGGAAGATCCCCTGGAGAAGGGAACAACTACCCACTCCAGTATTCTTACCTGGAAAATTCCATGGACTGTATAGTCCATGGGGTCGCAAAGAGTCGAACACAACTGAGTCACTTTCACTTTTAAGTACTTATTAATACATGCTCCCGAGGGATATATTATTGTAAAGAGGATAACATTAGTTTGTCAACATGACTGGCTATAAATGTAATCAAACAAGTTCCCTGAAGATGATAAATACTCAAACCTGGCAGTTTAAAAACAGCTTAGCATGACTAAAGAAAGTTAAATCATATGCTCAAAGATCTCACTGTAAAATGGCTATACAGGAACTTGCCTGGTTGTCCAGTGGTTAAGACTACACCTTCCAAGCAGGGGATATAGGTTCAATACCTGGTTGGGAAGCAAAAATCTCACATGACTTATGGCCAAAAAATCCAAAACAAAACAAAACATTAAACAGAAGCAAAGTTGTAACAAGTTCAATAAGGACTTTAAAAATGGCCCACATCTAAAAAATAGTCTTAAAAAATATTAAAATAGCTGTTCAAGCATTGTACCCACATACTTGAGAAGAAGACATGAAATATTACATCAGACTCTTTTTATAGACAGCACTGAATTGGTTTAATTAGTAATAATGATAGCTATGATAATAACAATAAAAGCAACACATAAAGAAGCCCTTATCTGTCAAGCAATTGGCCTACATTTGCCTTAAAAAATATTTCATTTTTTTCCAAATATACATAAATTATTGATGAGCTATCTTAAATCACCAATATTTACCATATTTTAGCAAAAAATGGTAATTTCACATAGTTTGATCTAATAGAAGTGTAGGCAAGCAAATATTAAAGTGAACAGAATCCTCTACTTTTCAAAGACAACAGTCCTTGGATGTATGAAAGATTAAAAGTAATTGGATGCCTACTAAATTAAATGGAAGAGAAACAAATTTAATAAAAAATAGGATGAATATAGCTTTATGGCCCCTGGAATAAAGAGTAGCTACAGATTTAATGACCAAATAAATGACTTTGGTGACATACAGATACAAGGTATCAAATACACTCAAGTGTAAATTGATAATCCACAAATAAGGCAGTGTGATACGTGTTATGGAGGCAGAGAAACACAGCATGATGCCCTCTAAAAAGCACTTACAAATATGTTACAAATCTGTCTCACTGCTCTATACCACATGCTTGTCACCAAAGCTTTTTTTGGGGGGCAGAAAAACATTTTATTATTAACTCTTTGAACAATAAGAAAAATCTGAAAAGCTGTCAGTTTAGCCATTGGAAATTAGGCTCCACTTAAAAAAAATCAATAAGTGATATACTCATACATCACCAATACATTTGTGTAAAAGAAAAATGAAAGGAAATAAAAGGAATGCAATAACTTATTCCTCAAACTTCTACTGTCTGAGTAAAATTAGGAAAAACCAGTGCGTTGTAGAAAACCCTGAGAAGTCTCCTATGTATGCCTGGAGATTTCCTGAAACCACTGTTTCCTGGGAAATAAATGGGATGGTAACATTGCTTAGTTTTCCTGAACAAGAGGCACCAAGGCCTTTGTGTGGTCTCTGAAAACAGGCTGAATTACAACAGCAGAGGAGAATGTATACCATCTGCTGACTGGAGATAAAAAGATCTCTATTTAGAAATTGTGTCTGTTTGATTTCTATTTTTATATAGAATAGGATAAAACCTGTTCTCTAATGCTCCTTAGACTCCCAGGGTAGGTGAATCATCATGACCCATAACTCTTGCTTGTACTAAAGTGCAAAGATGATTAAGACTAGCTTTTCCCTTCACTGGGAACTGCAGATAAATCCTCTGTTGCTTGCTCACCATCATCCATAAAATGGGCAAAGGCATCTTTGCAGCTTAGGTTGAATATCATCTCTGACTATTTCTTCCTTCAGATGACCTCTAGGCATTGTCCAGGCACCGTGTCTAGTAAAACATGTAAAAATCAAAATGTGTATTTGCCTTTTTGAGTCCTGAATTTTTTTTATCACTCTAAAAAGAATAAGTATAATCTGGTCTGGATGGGTAAGATAGCCCAAGTTCGACAGATCTGTATTACACAAACTAATTTTAGGATTCCTGTCAAATACTTTAAAGATTGTGCAAAATTTTGTGTGCATGTACTGTATTTTTATTTTTTTTTCCTGGGAAAAGGCCTAAAATGTTAGTATATTTTAAGGGTATCTGAGATAGAAATAAATAAATACAAAATAAATTAAGAACCACTGGTATAATGAAAAAGGTAGGCCAGCTGCAGAAGGAACCTGACACCATTAGCAAAAAGAAATATACCAGTACGGCAGGAATGTATTTGATTTAAAAGTGTCTGTAAAACACAAACTAAGCCAAACACCACCCCCATACCAAAATATAATCCATGGCATATTCTCTTTCTGAACAGAAACTGGGAAACTGGTTTGAAAAGTGAAAGGCAATCATAACTTTTCAGCGTATATCTAACATTTTGCCTAGAAAGAAGAGTGACCTAAAAACTCAAAAATCTGTCTGTAGAATGTTACATATGGTCATTACTTGATGATACCAACATAAGGATCATTCTCTCTTTGTGTCCATACTCACCAGGCGATATGGTAGCAATCTGTCTTTCAGTGTCGACGCATGCATGCATAGGTGCACAGTTTACTGCTCAGTGGACAGGAGTATTTACTTTTGTTGGCAGTTGAACTTCTCAATGTAAATTCATAAATGGCGTCTAATTTCTATATCCTTCCAGGAATTTGGTTAGTGACAGTCTGTTCCAAGGGTGATATTTTCCCGTCTCAGCGTACTCCAGCTGAAACACAAGGAATATGTTCAGGATCTAAAAAATCATGTTAATTAGGTTTCCCTGAAAACCTTTTCTGCTTTCCAAAGAATGATGCTGTCATGGAGAATTGTTCACCAAGAAAAGTCTTGTGAATTGCTTCCTGAAAGTTTAAAAACATGTATAAAACTTAAAATTATCAGTCACCTTCTCAGATTTTGAAGGGACCTCAGGCATTGAAAACATTTTAGGAGATCAACTCACTGGATTAAAATTTGAAAACCATTCTCTATGTATACTGATTTATCTTTCAATCAATAGAAAATATTTAAGGTGATTTGTTAAGGTTTTCTAAGGCTCTATGAACCTCTGAACATGTAGAAAATACAAGTTCAGTCAAATGCTCTGATGGTCCAGAAAATGCTCTATATCTGAAAAAAAGTGTCCTAGGTTATGGATGTGAATGACTAATGTGGTTCTATCTGGGAAAATATGTGACTTACAAGGGAAGACTAGGTACAGGGAAAAGTAGGCCTGACATGGGAGTGGGCAGCCAGACATTGTTTTATTTGCGATTCAGCAGGAGAACTCGGGGCCATATTATCCAGGCACTGTCATCTGATTTATGTTGGTAGTGGTCAATATACCATTTAAAAATACTTGGGCTTCCTTGCTGACTCAGAGGTAAAGAATCCGCCTGCCAATGTGGGAGACTCATGTTTGATCCCTGGTCCAGGTTTGATCGATCCCAAGATTCCACGTGCTGCAGAACAACTAAATCCACGTGCCACAACACTGAGCCTGAGCACTAGGGCCCAGGAGCCGCAACTACTGAGCCCACGTGCCTTAGAGTCTGTGCTCTGCAACAAGAGAAGCTTCCATGGTGAGACGCACCATAGCTAGACAGTAGCTCCCGTTCTCTGCAAGTAGAGAAAAACACACGCAGCAACAAAGACGCAGAACAGCCAATATATATACATATATATATATATATATATAATTGATACCACTACTATTGAGATGACCCATAAAACTGTTGCAATATTTTTTTAAGTAAAAAGAGTTATGGCAAATTTTAAATAGCTCTTCCAATATTTTAAACTGGTACTTAAGTCTCACAGTGCATGTTTCATAATATGTCTGAGAACTGGCTACTTGAGGTGACAAGAAAAAAAAATAAAGATTCTCTAACATCTTTGCTTATGAACACACTTATGTAAAGTTTCTGGACGTAAATGATCTGTCAGTTTCTGAGGGCCATCAAGAGAGTGGAGTGTTTTTGTACTGAATACATGCAAATGGGGTGGGGTGCCGCTATATTGAAGTGGGAAAGTTAGTGTTATGTGTGCCCATGACTGGGAATTTCCTGATTACCTGCTTCATTCTGAAATCCTGTTCCATTTCATGCTTTACAGATGATGACACCAAGGACCTGGTGGGTGGCTGAGGAATGATTACCTCCTGAAATGAACAAAATAAGTGTTGGGGAAATCATGGGCCAGAGAATTAGTGTCTCCTGAAGTAAAGTAAAAAACAACGGATGACTTATATACAATTAGAAGAGATGGTGGATTATTCATTTACTTATTTATTCAGATCTTGCATGGATACTGACTTGATATCTGGACTTTTGTTCTATGCACTACTGTAGAACATTCAGTCAATTACTTCAGAAATATGTATTGAGTTTTTACTATACAATGTGGTCATTTACCTTGGATTATAAACTTCTAGAAGACACAGTCTAAGGAAATCCTCATAATGCAATGCTTATAACATCAGCACATCTAATTTTTCTAAAACTTTTAATTTGAAGCATAGTTGATTCACAATGTTGTGTTAATTTGCTGTACAGCAAAGTGACTCAGTTACACACATGCATGCATTATTTTTTATATTCTTTACCATTATGGTTTATCGCATGTAATTTTATGTTTTGAGATGATGATTCTAATAATAGAAAATATTTAAAAATACTCTAAAATGCAATGCTGAGAAATGATATAAGAATGGAAGTGAAAAACAAGGCAACACACTTAGTTTTACATTATCTTGTAGGAAAGGGAATGATTATCACTGTGGCAAGATCATGGAGAATAAAAATGCTTTCATCATCTTTAAAAGCTTACTACTATGATTTAAAATGTTGCCTAGCAATCCATTATATGGCTGTACCGCAATTCACTTAGTCATTTCTTTAGTGTTCATCATATATTTATCTTGGTGTATCAATATTTACCAGTTTAAGCTTTAATTCAGCATACATTCTCAGAAGCAGAGTTTTGAGCCAAAGTGCATGGTTAATTTTATGGCTCTTTGGGCATACCATCAAACTGATTTCTAGAAATATGTACTCTTGGTACTCAAACCAGCAGTGTATGGTGAGGGTGAACACGGATGTGAATGACTAAGAAGAGAAAAGAAAAGTTGCGCCTAGAATATACCTACGGCTCCAGGCACACTGCTTTCACACATACTGCATTATTTAAAGATCACAGCTACCCTGCGGAAAGTTTTGTGGTTGAAGTTAAGACTTGAGAAAAAGCCTGACTGATGCATAGATTTGGAAAAGGTGAAAAGAATGAGGAAGTGCCTTCCAGATGGCAGAAACTCCGGGAACACGAAGCTGTAAATAAATAGAGTTCTGTGGTCTTTGAGGTGAGCCTGAAATAGCACCCCTGCTCCCTCGGTGTATTCTGAACTGGTTGAAAATATGAGAGTAGCAAAGCAAGGGGAACAAAAATGCTCCTTCTGTGGTCAAGGGTTTTCTAACGTGAAAATCCCCAAACTAGTCAGCAAGAATCAGCTTTCCTATTCCACACCACTTCACTCCACTACAGCTTCAATTTGGAGCAGGACCCTTTAAAGTCTAAGGCATGGATTAAGGAGGAATATGTGTGTTTACTGTAGGCAGGCTTGTTCATGAGGCAGGAGACAAGAACCTGAAAGCAGATGTCTAATGTCTCTTTCCAGTCTCAGCAATGGTATTCATAAATTCTTCCTCACTGGGGAAAAGGAGTGAGGAAGGGGTGAGGAAAGGCTGGGATCCCTACAGCTACAAGTGTTTCCTCCCCAAGGAAGACAGAATCAGGAGAGGGGTTGAGAGGTTTACCTCTGACCACAGGATGCCTTGAGGAACAACGTGGAAACTGGCCCGGTTAAGGTTCATGTTAGGAATGACTACAAGGCTGAATTGAGGGTCATCCGAAGCGTACTCTTGAGGTATCAGATTTTGCCCTTGGGGAACCTCTGGTGCTTTCTAAGCTGCAAACACGAAGCACTATCTTTCTTTCTCTTTCATGCTGTAACGGTTCCTTTTGACTGCCTCAGTTCAGTTCAATCGCTCAGTTGTGTCCGACTCTTTGTGACCCCATGAATCGCAGCACGCCAGGCCTCCCTGTCCATCACCATCTCCCGGAGTTCACTCAGACTCGCATCCATCGAGTCAGTGATGCCATCCAGCCATCTCATCCTCTGTCGTCCCCTTCTCCTCCTGCCTTCAATCCCTCCCAGCAGGAGAGTCTTTTCCAGTGAGTCAACTCTTCGCATGAGGTGGCCAAAGTACTGGAGTTTCAGCTTTAGCATCATTTCTTCCAAAGAACACCCAGGGCTGATCTCCTTCAGAATGGACTGGTTGGATCTCCTTGCAGTCCAAGGGACTCTCAAGAGTCTTCTCCAACTCTACAGTTCAAAAGCATCAATTCTTTGGCGCTCAGCCTTCTTCACAGTCCAACTCTCACATCCATACATGACCACTGGGAAAACCATAACCTTGACTAGATGAACCTTTGTTGGCAAAGTAATGTCTCTGCTTTTGAATATGCTATTTAGGTTGGTCATAACTTTCCTTCCAAGGAGTAAGCGTCTTTTAATTTCATGGCTGCAGTCACCATCTGCAGTGATTTTGAGCCCCCCCAAATAAAGACTTCCTAGGTTGCTGAATTCCACACCAATGGAGAAGATGAAAGGCCTTAAGTAACCACTCTAGTTCATCTTGATCCTTCTTCCAGGTGGTCTTCTGTCTGCCACTATATTCTTCTTTTGTGGGCCGAAAAGCAGCAACACAAAAATTGGCTGTGAAATAATCCCATTATGGAAATCATTCTGAAAATATGGCTCAAAATTACAAATTGTCAGTGGTCAGAAATAGGTAATAAAATCATTAATCTTTAGTGTGAAGTGGCAGGGTGACTCTGGTGCCACATCATTGCTATTTTGCTCACCACCCAGCCTCTCTCTCTGAGAAGAGATAATTCTATGGACAAGTCAGTGTGTCTTTTACACACAGTTCATTGATTAGGAGCATTGCTGATGGCTTCAGGATGGAACATTTGAGTAGGAGAAGGATGGTGGTTACAGAAATGAAGGGAAAGCGATGCCCACTCTGAGTTTTTGGTTAAAGGAGAAAGTTACTCTCAGCAGCTGTCAGTGGCTTCACACATGTATCCCTTGAAGAGTCAGCTGTAGGTTCTGTTTCAGTTTATGGCCTTAATGGCTGTAAACTGTCAAGACAAAATCTTTATTGCCATGGATGACTACCTGTGCTTCGAGGGTCTGTTATGACCTAAAAGTCACTGCAGGCCTTGGTCTTTCCACATTCCTGTAAATGATCAATACAATGCATTTTTTAGGGACACAGTTCAGTTCAGTTCAGTTCAGTCGCTCATTTGTGTCCGACTCTTTGCGACCCCATGAATTGCAGCACGCCAGGCCTCCCTGTCCATCACCATCTCCCGGAGTTCACTCAAACTCATGTCCATCGAGTTGGTGATGCCATCCAGCCGTCTCATCCTCTGTCGTCCCCTTCTCCTCCTGCCCCCAATCCCTCCCAGCATCAGAGTCTTTTCCAATGAGTCAACTCTTTGCATGAGGTGGCCAAAGTATTACAGCTCAAATCAGGGAACAGTGTATCCCCCACCCCCCATAGATTTAGAAATATTTTTATAGGGTATATTTGAACAAAGCATTATTTTCCAAGAGAGTAAAATGTTCTTTTTTTATTGCAGTATAGTAGATTTACAACTTCGTGTTAGTCTTTGGTGCATAGCAAAGTGATTCAGTTATATATATATATATATATATATATATATATATTCCTTTTCATATTCTTTTCCATTATCATTTATTACAGTATATTGAATATAATTTCTTGTTATTTTATCTATTTTACATATAGTATTTTGTATCTGCTAATCTCAAACTCTTAATTTATCCCTCTCCCATCTCGTTTTCTCTTGGGCAACCATAAGTTTGTTGTGTATGTCTGAGTCTGTTTCTGTTTGGTAATACGGTCATCTGTGTTATAATTTAGATTCCACATATAAATAACATCATATGATATCTGTCCTTCTCTGTCCGACTTCACTTAGTACGATAATCTCTAGGTCTTATCCATGTTGCTGCAAATGGCATTGTTTCTAAATTGTTCCTGTTTTTGATACTTGGAGGTTTCTTTAAGTGTGCAGTGAAAGCCACTCCGCTAGTGTGTGAAATTGTTGCTCGCTGTGAATGTTACTCTGCGCGGCAGATGTGGGCAGCTCTGTGGAGCCCTGGGTCAGGAAGATTCCCTGGAGGAGGGCATGGCAACCCACTCCAGTGTTCTTGCCTGGAGAATCCCATGGACAGAGGAGGAGCCTGGCGGGGTGTCATGGTGTCATGGTGTCTGTCCATGGTGTCAGAAAGAGTTGGACCGACTGAGCAACTAACACTAACACACCGTGGAAGCCTGGCTGGAGTTTCACTGAGCAAGGCCAGGGCTGTGGGTGTGGGTTGCTCCTGCTGTGCTCCAGAGATGAATCCCATCCCTCCCCCTCTTCCCCTGTGGAATGTTCTGCAGCAGATGACAGGCTGCCTACATTTGGCACTTCCTTAGTGTCATATGCATTCTCCCCACAGTAGTAGCTCATTCTACTGTTTCCCCAGCACTTTTCAGAGTATACGCTTGGGCTTCAGCCCGTGCTTCCAGAGGTCCCTGAGCAATGACTACTGTCTGTCAGGGAACAGAAAAGGGTTTGTGGTTTGCAAATACCACGTTCATAATTGGCCATAGAATGCATTTTCCTCCTCTTCCTCACCCTCCTCCTTATCCTGCTTCTGGTGAAAGAAACAACTAAAACACATTATTTTTATTCCCAAAACATGGTTAGAGATAATTTTTGCAGATAAACTATGAAAGTGGCAGAGTTTGGGTGCACTATTTTAAAACGAGAAAAGGAAGATAGTATATGAATTTTTTTATCAGCTGCTGCTCTTGAAATATTTCTTTCTATATTTGTAAAAGGAGATGTACTTAGTTACAAATGTCATCACTACATGATAAAGAAACCCAGTATGTACCCTTAACTTGGTTTTGGAACAGCTAAACATCTAAAGTGTTTTTAGTTGTGTTTCACGTAATGACATGGAGACAGTACTGACATCCGATCTTCACACCCCATCACACAAGGGAATTGGAAGGCCATTGAGCACTGAATTTCCCATTGTACTGCAATTACAGGAACACCTGTGCTACCTAACTGTGCACTGAGGCCCGTGAAATGCAGTGTTCCAGAGCTGTCAAAATGTCTCATTTCTTGCCTTTAATTCAGGGCCCTAATTGTGGTCGATCTGGTTATTATGTTGTACTATGCTTCACTGATAGGCACACAGCAGAAAGGCTAATAATTTTAGATTAAATCCAGAGGGCTCTTGTAAGTATTCACCCAGGTCTGTGTACCTTTCTTTAAATAGAACTTGTATTTGCAAAAGGAAAATTGGGCTTTCTGTAATATAAAAATAATCTTCAATCATGAAGATGCTTGAGGAGAACATGTTAATCTGGACTCAAATGCATGTTCTTGGATATCTCTTAGCTCTGAGGTCTGAGTTATGTAGTTTAAGATCTGTCCAAATACTCACAGTGGGGAAGCTGACTTTACTCACTGGCTGATATCATATAGTTGCAACATCTGAACCAATTCACATTGATTTAAAAAAAAAATCTCAAATCAGATCAAGTGATCTGGAAAGGATATCATCTAATGGATGAAATTATTTATATGACCAATTTAGAAACTTTAGATTATATATTTAAATAGGTTAGCTTTACTGAGATGACTACAACTCTTAAGGGTCAACACTATTGGAAACTCCCTTAGAAGCACCATGTGTCATCTTCAAATTTAATAGCCTTCAAGAAGATGATTAAGAAGAAAACAATACCAATTGGCAAATATGACAACAAAGTTGGATCCCCAAAATATAAGTGTTCTAGGATACAGGTGTGTACCAAGTCAAAGACTGAGCTCTTGTTATTAAATTTTTCTAACACATGTTTCCTTCTACATAGTCTTTTGTTTAATATAAAGTTTTGCTGGTCTATGAGCTCTTTGAGGCTGAGGCTGTGCTTGGTCTCTGTTATCAGCAGATCATATGAACCCAGAAGGTCTTCAAATATGGGTAACATTTGTTGAATTGAAATGGCTCGCATTTGGTCATTGAGTCTTTTTCTTGAATCTTTGTATTTATGAATTCCTCTGACACCTGATGTTTAATATTTCCTGGGTATCCAACTGAATTGTTAGATTTGCATTTGGTGAAAATTGAAACAGCGGTTCCTAAAATGCCCTTGCAATGTGCTTCATGTTATTAACACTTTATGTTTATCTCTGACTGTGAGACCATTTCATTCGCAACTGTGCTCATGTGTCTGTCTCTTCAGTTACCTGAAGGGCAGATGCTGTGTCTTTTTTTTTTTTTTTTTGTATTCTCTACCTGGCATTAAATAGTGGGCTTTTGAACTTAATTACTTAATGCTTAACATTTTGGTAATGATAGACGGTTGTTATAGTTGTTGTGATGTTGTTATTCAGTTGCTAAGTAATGTCCAACTCTTTGCATCCCCATAGACGGTACCACACCAGGCTCCATGGGGTTCTCCAGGCAAGAACACTGGAGTGTATTGCCATTTCCTTCTCCAGGGGATCTTTCCGAACCAGGGATGTAATCTGCATTCCCCTGCATTGGCAGGTAGATTCTTAACCACTGAGCCACTAAGGAAGTCCAATGATAGGTAAGTCACTTATTATTCTGTTCACTGACATAAGAGAATTTTTATGGTTAGAAGAGTAATCACATTGTATTTTTTTTTTTTTTAGATTTTTACTATATTTCAGTCTTTTTTGGTGTATGGTTTGTCAATATTCTAGAAATGCTTTAGAATTCTTAGAAATGTTGTCCTATAAGTTTAATAAGTTATTTTGCAATATCATGTTATCAAAAAAAGAAATTTTGCTGCTTAACCTTTTCAGATATTATATTATTTTATTTCTATTCTCAGGTCTAGTTCCCACTCTACTTTTGAACGTATTAAAACAAAGTCATCAGAGTCCTGTACTTTACACAATGAGCCTTTCCTGTTTCTCTACCATCAGGGAGAGTTGATGCTTCATTAGAAATAGAAGTTAAATTAAGAAATCAATTTTCTCCAGCTTTGTTTTTTTCCGTTCTGAAGGTATGGTGCAGTTTTGATGCTCGATCAGAATTT
Source organism: Bos javanicus (assembly GCF_032452875.1). Taxonomy (NCBI): domain Eukaryota; kingdom Metazoa; phylum Chordata; class Mammalia; order Artiodactyla; family Bovidae; genus Bos; species Bos javanicus. The sequence goes on from NC_083868.1 coordinate 11,495,883, forward strand.
TTTTGTAATTCATATGGAGAATCAGTTTCTCCATATGATTCATATGGAGATGGACTCTGTGATAGTAACTTTATTTACACCATTTATTGACCAACAAATTCCACTTTCTAAATGAATACATTGAAAAGTTGAGTAAAGGAAAATCATTTTGAGAACATCACAAATTTACCTTAGATTTCCTAATACTGTGGCAAATTTCAGCTGCATGCTTGGTACAGAGATCAATTTTGAAAGTAGCACCTGCTGCTGCTGCTGCTGCTAAGTCGCTTCAGTCGTGTCCGACTCTGTGCGACCCCATAGACAGCAGCCCACCAGGCTCTGCCGTCCCTGGGACTCTCCAGGCAAGAACACTGGAGTGGGTTGCCATTTCCTCCAATGCATGCAAGTGAAAAGTGAAAGTGAAGTCGCTCAGTCTCGTCCGACTCCTAGCTACCCCGTGGACTGCAGCCCACCAGGCTCTTCCGTCCATGGGATTTTCCCTAGAAAAAATATTTAGAATGGACTGGTTGGATCTCCTTGCAGTCCAAGGGACTCTCAAGAGTCTTCTCCAACACCACGGTTCAAAGAGTACTGGAGTGGCTTGCCATTGCCTTCTCCCAGTAGCACCTATTACAAACCATATTAATATGCTAATGTGGTATGAAAGGCTTCTATTCTGTAATGAAAGAGGTACCTCAGATATCCTCTAATTAAAGGATGTTATTTGACCAGAAATAAAATTAAGTCCATAGAATGGAGAGATGACAACAATATTTATATAAACATTCTATATAATTAAATATAATATTTACAAAATACGTCTAAGTCTAAAGAAAAGATTTACTATGTCTCTAGAGTTATATCAGCCCTTCCTGTTAAGCTTACCTTTGTCCTTCTCATAAAGCAAATGTTGTCATCCGTGCCACTTTTAATTTTCAAGCGTATAGTAAGAAGCAAGGTGATTCCTGAAGCCACATGTGGTGTGAAAACCAATGCTATGAGGTCTGTGAAGTGGCTACTTGAATTCAAGGCAAATGAGACTAAGTCTTCTCTGCCTTTTGGATGAGCTTCAAGCATCCTAGAGAACTCTCTCCTACCCTCTAACTTCTGCCCATCTCTTTGGCCTTCTGTCCACCAACCCCCTTTCACTTAAACTTCAGCCAGACTGATTTATTTGCTGATTACTCAAATCCCCACAGTGTCCTTTGGGTCTGGGCACTGGCATGTTTTGCCTCGCCTGGAGTGCTTCTATCATAGTTTGACAAAGTCCTCATCTAATCTAGAAGATAATTTTTCTAAGAGTCTCTGCTCATTTTCAAAACCATGGTTAGTGCTCCTACCATAGCCTCTCGCAGATGCTCAAGTGCACTGCACTCAAAGGGAAATTGATTGCTTCTTTTCTCCTCTGATTTTCTTGCTTGCTTTCACACTTCCTGAGAGCAGGAACCCTATCCACCTTAACTCTATTGTATCCCCAGTAGCAAGCACACTTAGTGCCTGGCAATTTGAAGGTTCTCAGAAAGTATTCTTGAATGAATGAGTGATTGAATACATGTGAGCTGTTATAGGTGTGGTTCTCTGGTGCATCAGTCGGTAAAGAATCTTCCTGCCAACGCAGGAGACGTGGGTTCGATCCCTGGGTTAGGAAGACCCCCTGGAAAAGGGAATGGCAACCCATTCTAGTATTCTTGCCTGGGAAATCCCACGATCAATGGAGCCTGGCAGGCTACAGCCCATCAGGGTGGCAAGAGTCGGACACGAGTTAGTGACTAAATCACCACCACCACAACCTGTTTCAGGTATCTGTATTTTTTTCTGAGAAGGGTTCCATTACAGTTATAAGTGTAGCTAGTTTAGCCTGGTAAGATATTTAATAATGGCTATTACTGTGCTTATTTTTGAAGGATTAAGACCAAGGTTCAGTTCAGTTCAATCACTCAGTCGTGTCTGACTCTTTGTGACCCCATGAATTGTAGTACGCCAGGCCTCCCTGTCCATCACCATCTCCTGGAGTTCACTCAAACTAATGTCTGCCGAGTCAGTGATGCCATCCAGCCATCTCATCCTCTGTCGTCCCCTTCTCCTCCTGCCCCCAATCCCTCCCAGCATCAGGGTCTTTTCCAATGAGTCAGTTCTTCACATCAGGTAGCCAAAGTATTGGAGTTTCAGCTTTAGCATCAGTCATTCCAAAGGACACCCAAGACTGATCTCCTTTAGAATGGACTGGTTGGATCTCCTTGCAGTCCAAGGGACTCTCAAGAGTCTTCTCCAACACCACGGTTCAAAAGCATCAATTCTTCGGCCCTCAGCTTTCTTCACAGTCCAACTCTCACATCCATACCTGACCACTGGAAAAACCATAGCCTTGACTAGATGGACCTTTGTTGGCAAAGTAATGTCTCTGCTTTTGAATATGCTATCTAGGTTGGTCATAACTTTCACTTACCTATTATGTATGTAGACTTTTAATGTCTTACTAATGCTGATTTTTGAAATTAGAAAGAAAAAAGAAAAAGTCAGTCCAACTCTGTCATTTGCCTAAGATCAATATTCCACATTAAATAAATAAAATGTGGACACAGCTCACCACAATTTGCTTGCTTTTGTAGTTTGACATTACGCATGTAGCTATCTGAATATATCAATACATAAAGGATCTCATTACACAAAGCAGTCCTTCACATAAATGACCCTCCAGCTTTGGCTCTCCAAGCACTGTGATGGAACAAAGACCTACTACAGTTAATTTTGGAGCTATAATAGATGAACAAATTACATTTTAAAACACAACTGTTGTTACAATTTTCACTGTATGAATTTCTTTTGAAATAAAGGGTACTGATATTTTCATGCAGATTTTTAAAAGGGAGTGAGCTGAGAAACCTACCATCATTCTGTGGCACAGTAGGAAAGGGTATTAAAGACCATTTTGGTACTCATAACATCATTTTGCACTCAATGGAGTTCTTTTGAAGTGACTTTTTTATATTAATTTCTTACTTCTAACAAAAATATTAATTTCTCAAATACTTTGATTTTGCAGGAAAGAACCTTAGACTGAAAATTTCTAATTCTCACTTGCCCTTACCTTTTGGGCAAAATAGAAAGAAAAGGTGTAAATATAATTTTTCCAGTGAAAAAATAAATTATTTTGAATGTCTTTATCTTCTCTGATAGAAATCTGCCTTTTGGAATCAGCATTAACTTAGCACCCTAGGGTCTCTGTCCATTTGTATCTGTTCTACATTGTATGGCATTAATGTCCTCAGTGTATACTGGGATGGCCTCTCCTCTCCCAGCATTTCTATCCATTATTATCTCCTTAATATATAGTATAATATTCTCAGCTTATATTGGAATTACCTTGCCTCCTAAACATAGTTTGTCTGGGTGGAACAAGCAACACATAGCCAGGGCATTTTGATCCCACATGAGAAGATCAGCCTGAATTCTTGCTTTCTTTTCAAATTAACTTTAAAACCTGTCATCTTTATCTTGCATGACTGTGAAAGCAGTTATTGGGAACAAGTAAGTTAAGTTAGTTTTTTTATACCTATTTTTTTCATAATATATAACAAAACTGTTATACAACTACTATAGCTATGAGATTTTAAATTCATTGAACTTAATTTTGTACTCTCCTATTAAAGCTTAGGCTCATTGTCCTTATTAGACAAAGTTATTCTGTTTTGAAAGTGAGAGTGAAAGTCCCCAGTCATGGTGGACTCTTTGTGACTTGGAATTCTCCAGGCCAGAACACTGGAATGGGTAGCCTTTCCCTTCTCTAGGGGATCTTCACAACCCAGGGATGAAACCCAGGTCTCTTGCATTGCAGGCGTATTCTTTACCAGCTGAGGCACAAAGAAAGCCCAAGTCAAGAAACATAGATATTGCTAAGAAACCGGTAACTGTAAGTTTATTACTGAATGAAGGCAAGGACTACCCAATAAGGATTGGAATATTCTTGGCCTAAATAACACTTCTTATCGGCAAGCATGATGTGTTTAAAATTATTTGTACTGAGGGTTTAGTAAGTTAAGTTAGTAGTGGCCTTTTGATATAATATATATGTTTTCTAAAGGACCCAGGATACCAGTTTTTTACCCTGATTCTTTAAATAAATGGACATATCTTGAGCTATGCTTCACAGAACACTAGTGTCCTGAGAACTGCTAATAGGTGTTTTGGGAAAAAAGAATTTCTTGGCTAAATTAGATTGTTAAATGTTGCAAACTAAATTACCATCCTAACTATTCACAATGTGTAGTGGCATTTTTAAAGTTTCTGAGAGGTCCCAAAGTAAAGAAACCTGTTTAACCATGTTCAGTCCAGTATTTCTTAAGCTTTAAAGAATTTTTAACCTTAGTGGTCATCATTATATAAATTCATAAGATCACACAAATGTACAGCTTAAAGTTAATGGCACCCCACTCCTGTATTCTTGCCAGGAGACTCCTGCGAACAGAGGAGCTTGGCAGGCTACCATCCATGGGGTCACAAAGAGCTGGATATGCCTGAGTGTCTCAGCACACAATGATTACAAGATGTACACCCTTGTAACCACCATCCAAGATAGGAAACAGAACAGTTCCAGCCATCTTACACACTTTTAATGTGATTCTGCCTTCCCCTTAATCAAACTTTACCTCTAACACCCCCATCAAAAGGAACTACCATCCTGGCTTCTTTGGTAATCTATTACACTTTTTTTCCACACAAACGTCACTGTAATTTAGTTTAGTTTAAATTTATTCTTTTAATATATGTCTTTGAGCATTTAATAATCCCTCTTTCTCTTTTCTGATAAATGTATATGTAATATTTGTAAGTATAACTGTAAATCAAAAATGTATATCCAACATCTTAGATCAGCTGTCCAGTTCAGATGGCATCTTCTTGTCCTGATCTGGTAGTGCTGGTCTTAGTGAAAGTCAGTTTGTCAGAGACAGGAGTTGCACTCGATTCTGGAGAGGAGCCCTGATGTGACTCTTTCCAAGTCAGCAATAAAGAGTCCTTTGTCTGCTGTAGTTTCTGATATGCATAATCTCCCAGTTTTAGGTCATGGGGCATCTGATCTTCATGCAAAGATAGATTACTGTGATAAGCTTTAGGAACAAACTTAGAATGTCCTTACAATAATTTAGTTAAGTTTTATGATAACGTAATATCACAACAAGGAGCCATCTGGGAAGTGTCTTAGACAGTAAAAACAAAAAAATCTCAAAGACAACACAAAACCTTAACACCAACCAAAATCTAATTTCTTCTCTATACAATTACCCAGTTCAGTTCAGTTCAGTTGCTCAGCTGTGTCCAGCTCTTTGCGACTCCATGGACTGCAGGATGCCAGGCTTCCCTGTCCATCACCAACTCCCGGAGCTTGTTAAAACTCATGCCCATCGAGTCAGTGATGCCCATCCAACTATCCCATCCTCTGTCGTCCCCTTCTCCTCCTGCCTTCAATCTCTCCCGAAGTTCCCCCAAATTACCCAAAGTTCTACCAAATGTAGCCAAATTAAGACTAATTTGTTTGCAAAATAAGTCTAGTTTCAATAAACTTGGCCAGATTATTTACATATGTGCAATTGATCCTACAGCCTCTTAAGTTGGCTATGCTGGAGCTTTTTATAAAGAATCTCAAACTGAACTTTTAAAAGGACTCTCAAGACCAGGAAGGACTTGGCATCAGATTCTACAAGTGATATCTATAGATTTAGGTGAATTCCTCCTTTCTTGAGATTCTTCAAATATCTTGAGATTCTGCCACCTGTTAGGTGTTGGTATTTCTTAATCATCTGATAAGCCTGCTGGGAACCTAAGGGTTTTCAGTTTCTGGAGCAATCCATTAAGGGGAAAAGATAAATATTTTAATTCTGCTTAGAAAATATATACTTTACCAAACTGCTGTAAGTCATAATTAGCATCAGGCTAAAGATCTCTTTACCTCTGGAAAATAAAGATTAAACAGCCCTTTGCAACTAATTCTTGTTGATTTTTTTTAGCAGTTAACAAAGCTATCGGGTTTTATTCTTTACTTTCTTACTCAGTTTGGTAGTATGATCTGAAAGTTATTAGAAATATATACTTGTCCTTTCTATGAATTTTCTAGAAGATAAAGCATTTTTGGCAAAAGCATCAGAGTACAACAGTAATTGTCTATAAATGACAAAAAAAGAAAGTAAAAAAACCGCACTGTTAAAGACCTGATTACAATGCATTTGACAAATAAACTTGTTTACCACTGTGACATATAACATTTTAAGATAACTGGAATTATGACTAAAAATATACCAGGGCATATTTAAATTTTAGAAATGTAATATAATTTCTAGAACTTTTATATTAATGGCATTTACCCATACAGTACAACCAAAGAAGGTTTATCACCGCTTATTTGACAATGCTTCCCATGTAATTTAACATATCAAATAAACTTAATTAATTTAATATATCATTCTGGCTCTCAGAAACATCCCCAAACCAGTTAGGGGGTCAAAAGAACTCAGACTGTGATGCTTGGAAAGTTTATCAAATATATCAAAAAAGTTTTAAAACAATTGGTCAAATAGGATCATAGGACACTGTGAAATAATTCTTATTCATTTAACTAAAGTGACGATAAAAGATTTCAAGGAAAAATACAGAAACCTACAACAAATTACTTAAAAGGTAAAGAACTTTACAACCTGTTATCAAAAACACATCAATATTCTAAGAAAATTTTGTGTTCTTAACAGAGAAAGAAACCAAATTCACGGTTTGCCCCATCTCATCTTGGCTTTATGACAAAATTAACTTCTTTCCCCCTAACACAATGCATTTCCATTTCTTGTATCTTCTTTTCCCTTGTACTGAAAGATGTTCTCCTCATTAATTTTCAGAAGCTTTAGGTACACATTTTAATTAGAATTCTAAACTGTTAAAAAACTTCATTTCTTAAAAAAAATTAAGAATGCAATTATGAAATGTCTTAGCTGGTATTTTGTAGATTGGCAAATTTATAAATACTATTACGGTTTCTAAAAAACATGTTCCTTTATAGGGTTTTTTCTTTTTCAGTGTGACACTGAACAAATTAATAATCCCAAATCTCTTTAGTTACTCTGTAAAAGGAAACCTATGTTCAATAATAATGTTTCAGTATCTTATTTTATTTGGGACTGACCTAGATATTTATTGGGCTTCCCTGGTAGCTCAGCTGGTAAAGAATCCACCTGCAATGCCGGTTTGACTGCTGAGTCAGAAAGGTCCCCTGGAGAAAGGATAGGCTACCCACTCCAGGGTTCTTGGGGTAGCTCAGATGGTAAAGAATTTGCCTGCAATGCGGGAAATCTAGATTTGATCCCTGGGTTGGGAAGATCCCGTGGAGGAGGGAATGGCTACACACTCCAGTATTCTGGCCTGGAGAATTCCATGGACTGTATGTGAAACAATACTTATTCATTTAACTAAGTGACAATAAAAGATTTCAAGGACAAATACAGAAAGTTACAACAAATTATTAAAAGATAAAGAACTTTACAACCTGTTATCAAAAGCACATCTATAGTCTAAGAAAATTTTGTCTTTCCTAGCTGTATTCCATGGGGTTGCAAAGAGTCAGACATGACTGAGTGACTTTCATTAGATATTTAATAAACTTCCATCATTTAACTTAATTTAGCAAGACTCTAAAGTTTAAAGCTAGCAAAATTCTGGAAACTATTTTTAGGCAGACATACCATAAACCATGGTTATGGTGGAGGTGATGGAATTCCAGCTGAGCTATTTAAAAATCCTAAAAGATGATGCTGTTAAAGTGCTGCAATTAATAGGCCAGCAAATTTGGAAAACTCAACAGTGGCCACAGACTGGAAAAGGTCAGTTTTCATTCGAATCCCAAAGAAAGGCAATGCCAAACAATGTTCAAACTACTGCACAATTGTACTCATTTCACATGCTAGCAAAGTAATGCTCAAAATTCTTCAAGTTTAGCTTCAACAGTAAACTGAGAACTTCCAGATGTTCAAGCTGGATTTAGAAAAGGCAGAGGAACCAGAGATCAAATTGCCAATAATCTGTTGGATCATAGAAAAAACAATAGAATTTCAGAAAAACATCTGCTTCTGCTTCACTGACTACGATAAAGCCTTTGACTGTGTGGATTAAAACAAACTGTGGAAAATTCTTAAAGAGATGGAAATACCACACCATCTTACCTCCCTCTTCAGCAACCAGTCAGGTTCTCTTGATCTGTTGTAGGTCAAGAAGCAACATTTAGAAGCAGACCAAGCTGAACATTAACATTTCAAAGGCATTAAAGGAGAGATTTAAGTTCCTCCTGGGGAAGTTTTGTTACATTAAGGCCATCTTTTTTTTTTTTTTTTTTAAAAGCTTCTTAAGATGTGGCTCAACTGGTTAACAATCTGCCGGAAATGTGGGAGACCTCTGTTGGATCCCTGGGTTGGGAAGATCCCTTGGAGAAGGGAAAGGCTATCCATTCCTGTATTCTGGTCTGGAGAATTCCACTGACTGTACAGTTCATGGGGTTGCAAAGAGTCAGACATAATTGAGCAACTTTCATTTCACTTCACTAAGATAAATAGTAGGGGTTATTTCAGAGTGGTAAAAGTAGTTAATTGGAATTTAAATTGTTTCTGAGACATTCTACTAGTCCTGTAAAGACCAGATATGTTAAAAAACAAAAAAAGTACACCTGTTTTTAATTTCTCAAATAATTGGGTGATATCAATTGACCCTAAATGATATCAATGGACTGACATACCTATCCACCTATCAGTACAGTTCAGTCGCTCAGTCATGTCTGCCAGTTTTTTCACTCTCCTCTCTCACTTTCGTCAAGAGGCTCTTAGGTTCTTTCTCGCTTTCTGCCATAGGGTGGTGTCATCTGTGTATCTGAGGTTATTGATATTTCTCCCGGCAATTTTGATTCCAGCTTGTGCTTCATCCAGCCCGGCATTCCACATGATGTACTCTGCACATAAGTTAAATAAGCAGGGTGACAACATACAGCCTTGACATACTCCCTTCCCAATTTTGAACCAGTCTGTTGTTCAATGTCCAGTTCTAACTGTTTCTTCTTGACGTGCATACAGATTTCTCAGGAGGCAGGTGAGGTGATCTGGTATTTCCATTTCTTTAAGGATTTTCCACAGTTTGTTGTGATCCACACAGTCAAAGGCTTTGGCATAGTCCACCTATAGTAGAATGTTTTTCTTTCTCTCATTTAGCTTATTAGAGAAGACCAAAAAAAAAAAAAAAAAATCTGTCAGGCTTTGAATATCAACTATGGCCACAAGTTTAGTCATATTGGTATCCTCTCATCCTGATAATCTTTTTACAAAAACTTTTGGGATTAAAAAAAAAAATAAAAACAAACAAACAAACAAAAAAAACTTTTGGGAGTCCTTTCAAGGTTTAAGAAGTTCTTTAACTGTGGCCTTCTATTCAGCCTTAATCTGAAGAGGATCTCCTACAGCCTTACTTGGCTCCATTTCTATAGGTAACTTTTAATAGCCTTTTCAGACAGAGGATTACTAGAATGAGTACTCAAAGGATAGAGGGCAGTAGTAGTTATGTCAGGTTATAGATTTTTATTTTAGATGCCTCTTATTTCATTAATCTTCCTTTCAGTTCAGTTCAGTTCAGTCACTCAGTCGTGTCTGACTCTTTGCGACCCCATGAACCACAGCACGCCAGGCCTCCTTGTCCATCACCAACTCCCAGAGTTTACTCAGACTCACGTCCATTGAGTTGGTGATGCCATCCAACCATCTCATCCTCTGTCGTCCCCTTCTCCTCCTGCCTTCAACCTTTCCCAGCATCAGGGTCTTTTCATATGAATCAGCTTTTCGCATCAGGTGGCCAAAGTATTGGAGTTTCAGCTTCAGTATCAGTCCTTCCAATGATTATTCAGGACTGGTTTCCTTTGGGATGGACTGGTTGGATCTCCTCACAGTCCAAAAGACTCTCAAGTCTTTTCCAACACCACAGTTCAAAAGCATCAATTCTTTGACACTCAGCTTTCTTTACAGTCCAACTCTCACATCCATACATGACCACCGGAAAAACCATAGCCTTGACTAGACAGACCTTTGTTGGTAAAGTAATGTCTCTGCTTTTTAATAAGCTGTCTAGGTTGGTCAAAGCTTTCCTTCCACGGAGCAAGTGTTTTTTTAATTTCATGGCTGCTGTCACCATCTACAGTGATTTTGGAGCCCATCTTGCATTAGCCTTCTGCAAAAAAAATCATTCAACAAGGTGAATGTGAAATTTCAAAACCTTTTGGGGGTTCTGCACATTAATTAAATAATTTATTTAAATTATAAATAATAGTTAACTGTCTCCACATATTTATCCTTCCCAAGTGGCTCAGATGGTAAAGAATCTGCCTGCCAATGCAGAAGAGGTAGAGTCCATCCCTGGGTTGGGAAGATTAGCTGGAAAGGGAATGGCTACCCACTGCAGTATTCTTGCCTGGAGAATTCCATGGACAGAGGAGCCTGATGGGCTACAGTTTATGGGGTTGCTAAGAGTCAGAAATGACTGAGCAACTAACGCTATATACCCACTACACCACTATAGTAGTTTAAAATGAGAATTCTCTAAAATTTTAAGAATTTTAAAATCTTCCCATTTCAAAGGATCCAAAGATCTAACTCTACATTTTTTTTTCTTCTGCTAATCTAATTTTAGAAAACAGAAAAGTTCTTACCACTATTTGTTATGGTCTTTAAAGACTGGGACCTGGGTACGACAGTCAACGAAAAGAAGGATGTGGGGGACCCAAGTCTCAAGTGAAACAAGGGTGCTTTATTCATGGCAGCATGTGCTTATATATTGTTATACAAGGAAGCTTTAGGCAAAAAATAAAGTTGAGCAAAAACACCTAAACCAGATGCATAACAACAGTAACGAGGGGAATAACAAGCATCACAGGGCCAGAAGACAATCCATGTATTGGAAATAGGAACATGACTAAGTAGTTTTACAGAAAAGTAAAAGGTTACTGAAAGGAATCCACGTATGCGCTCCATCTCATGACCTCAGTCCTGAGAACTGTGTGCAGCTCTGCTCGTTCCTGTTTTCCAGGAATGGGTAAGGAACAGAAGGCCCTTGAGAAACAGAAAACAACATATAGGATTCCTTAAAATTAAATGTTCCCTGACAACTATTGTTTCCATTATACCCTGCAGGCAGGGATCCAGAAGATTGGTAAGAATGATAAGAATTCTTACCATTGGTTGATTTTCTCTAACTGCACATGCAAAAATCAGTTTTGGAATGGCCAAAAGAACCCCATCATGGCAGTTTCAGGGTAGGATTTTTTTTAAGTCCTAATTAATTACTTAATTAGGTGTAAAGTGAAAGTGAAGTCGCTCAGTCCTGTCCAACTCTTTGTGACCTGGTGGACTGTAGCCCACCAGGCTCCTCTGTCCATGGGATTCTCCAGGCAGGAATACTGGAGTGGGTTGCCATTTCCTTCTCCAGGGGATCTTCCCAACCCAGGGATCGAACCCAGGTCTCCCACATTGCAGGCAAATGCTTTAACCTCTGAGCTACCAGGGAAGCCCAATTGTGGTGTTGGAGAAGACTCTTGAGAGTCCCTTGGACTGCAAGGAGATCCAACCAGTCCATCCTAAAGGAGATCAGTCCTGGGTGTTCATTGGAGGGACTGATGTTGAAGCTGAAACTCCAATACTTTGGCCACTTGACTGCTGACTCATTGGAAAAGACCCTGATGCTGGGAAAGATTGAGGGCAGGAGAAGGGGACAACAGAGGATGAGATGGTTGGATGGCATCACCGACTCGATGGACATGGATTTGTGTAGACTCTGGGAGTTGGTGATGGACAGGGAGGCCTGGCATGGTGCAGTTTATGGGGTTTCAAAGAGTCAGACATGACTGAACGACTGAATGACTGAACTGAAACTGAACTGGTACAAGTTACTGAACTGGTACAAGATACAGATACTACTACAAGTATCAGTTTTGTAAGTGTTATATATAAACTCAGCTTGTACCCTAATAGATAGTTATCCATCAGAGAGCTGTTTGGTCTTTGAGATACAATTTCCTATTATTAACTTGGTAACCTAATTTAGATAGGAGATATGATCTGAACAACTTTCTGAGGACAGTGTGGTGGATTGGATATGTCCTGCTTCTGGGCTAGATTCCAAGGAGTTATCTGTCAACTAAAAGAATGCACAACTTTAGAGTTGTGAGTTGTGTTTTATTTAGGGTAAAATGAGGACTGTAGATTGGGAGACACCACCTCAGATACTTCTAAGAGACTGCTCCAAAGAGGCAGTGGGTCAAGGTCAATATATATAAGATTTAAGTGAAGGAGGAGTTCCATGCAATCAAATACTTATTTACAAAAGGTTTTCTGCTAGTCACAAGGAGTTGACGTCACCATGAAGGGATTTAGTGAATTTCTAGATATGAGGAGATGCAAAGATTAGGATCATGAAATGAGTTCCTGAAAATGTCTAATTATCTAAAGACCTGTTCCACCAGATTCCCTGAAACATAGAGTGCCCTATTACACCCTGAACTCCCACAGAAGGTGTTGAAGGTCAATAGCTACAGATAGCAAATGCCCTTGGCAAGCGCCAATTTGACATATCCTTGTGTTGGTTTGACTCTTTTAGAAGAGTTGATTCCTCCTTCCAACAGTCTAAAACTGCTGTGGGTTCTTGGAGTGGTAGGTGATTAGTCTGTCTTGTGTGTCCTCAGAAGAGCATTATTTTCTTAATGATTGTGGTGGGGGTCCCTGTGTGACTACTGCACATGACAAAGATTGATCCTCAGACACTTTTACTGGGTTTTCAGTCACCAAAGAACACCTTGCTGTCAGTAGCAGCTAATGTCTCTTGTTTTTTGGAGCTGAGTGATTCAATTCTTCATCTCCTTAGGAAACGGTTTGTTCAGACCACATATCAACTTGCAATTTTTGCTGTTACTATTGTTGTTGTTTTCAGTTGAAGCCAAATTTAGCAAAAACCTAGCCGCCTCTTACCCTTAGGTCCCTGACTGGGAAATACACCAGTGTTTTTGAAGACTCCAAGTCTTAAGTAAAATCAGCTTAAATAAAATTTGTAGGATTATCACTTAAAAATGATGAGATCCAGATATCAGGAGAACTCACCAGAACACCTGAGGAGTACAGAGAAGATGGTGGGACTCAAACAGCCTGTGCTATTACCAAGCTCTGATTTCATGTAGACTTCTAATGTCCTCTGGAGGGCATTGCTGATATCCTGTTGACTATGCCATGCAATGTGGATGAAAAAAGTTAGTAATGAATCTCAGAAAGAAATGGAAAATTTTATTCAGGCCAACCTGAGGATTATTACTTGGGAGACAGTCTTTCAGAAAGCTCTGAGAACTTTTCCATCTATTAGAGGTCAGACAAAGCACAGTTATATACATTTTTGAGATAAAGAGTTTTACAACAGATGATGTATTGACAGTTGACAAAATCCAGGTCTGTATGTACAAAGCAAGTAGTGGATCATCATAACCCTTTACCCCTTACAAGATTAAGAATGATTATTATCTCCTAAGGAGGTTTGGTTAGGGAATTCTCTGGTGGTCCAGTGGTTGGGACTCAACATTTTCCCTGCTGGGGCCTGGTTTAAGTCCCTGGTCAAGGAGCTAAGATTCTGCAAGCATGTGGCACATCAAAAAAAAAAAAAAAAAAAAAAAAAAAAAAAACAAAAAAAAGGAAAAAAGAAGAAAAATGCATTAAAAAAATCTAAGGAGGTCTCATTAATGTAGATGCAGAATATATACTAAAGGGAAAGGAGGAGGACTGAATGGGTGGAGAAAAATTTTAATTTTTTCTTGTCTTGCTGTAAAATATAAAGTTTAATTATCACCTAGTCTCCATCTCTTCCAAGTTATTTTGTAAGTTGAACAGAATTAAAGAAATGGAAGAAAGTGCTTGTAATTATTATAGTCTTTCTTGTATTTTGTTGAAATGATTAGTTGTTGAATGACAAGATATGTGTGTGTTCAGTCACTTAGTTGTGTCCAATTTTTGCAACCCAATGGATGGTAGCCCACCAGGCTCCTCTATCCATGGGATTTTCCAGGAAAGGATACCAAAGTGGGCTGCCATTTCCTTCTCCAAGGAATCTTCCCAACCCAGTGACTGAACCTGCAACTCTTACATCTCCTGCGTTGGCAGCCGGATTCTTTACCCTTGAGCCACCAGGGACGTCTTCTAGGTACTAGGTACCATCCTGTAATAAAAGACAGATTAAAAGAAAAACTTCAACAGAAGGTTAATAACATATATATCTCCTGTATGCAGGGGAAGCACCTAAGAAAACTAACTCTCCAAAATAACTGGGCTTCCCAGGCGGTGTTAATGGTAAAGAACCTACCTGCCAATGCAGGAGACATAAGAGATGTGGGTTTGATCCCTGGGTTGAGAAGATCCCTTAGAGGAGGGTGTGGCAACCTACTCCAGTATTCTTGACTGGAGAATTCCACAAACAGAGGAACATGACAGGCTACAGTCCATATGGTTGCGAAGAGCTGGACATGACTGAAGTGACTCAGCACTCACGCATGCACATTACCTTAAGTAATGTCTTCAGAAAGCTATTGGAGGGGAGGTGGGAAAGAACTATTATTTGTAGGTTACCAGGAAAAGCATAGTGATGAGTAACAAGAGTAAGGTTGTTATGCAATTCTAAATCATTGCCCCTTCCATTGATAAGAGTTTCTAAAGATTTTAGTCATCCTTCTATTTCTGGTACAGAGAGGGAAACTCCTTTATTAATGGAGATTTCCCTTATAAATGTAAATGTCACATATGTTGATGGAAAACAATAGACTGCTAGATATTTCTTCAGCTAAGCTTGATTTGTTTGGGGTCAACAGAGAGTTGCAATTCAGGATCTGCAATGATAGGGAACCATGTGCAAGTGTCAGCATGGCAGAGGAACAGAGGAATCTTTTACAGAGGGGACAAGCAAGTTGAGAGGGCTCTAATAGACAAAGAGGTCATGACCTCTCATTGGCTGAGTTCTTGCCAGAAAAGAAGAAGAATTTTCTTTCTGTTGAGCTGTGCTATCATGGCAGGGCAGGACAGCTCTCCCTTCTGCTTTCCCAACTCTATTTAATTGAGGTTTCTGTTTAATCTTTTTACACTTACAAAATGGTAACTTCCACTCTTTTCAGGTTTGCCTTTGTCTGTAGCCTCTCAAAAATAATCAGCTCAGAATAATAAATTTGCCAAACAAACATATTTTTCATGGCTTATTTTGCTCCCCTACAATAGTGACTGAGACAGTTATTGCTCCCCTGAGCTTGACTAGACCTTAAGATTTTTCTCTTCAGTCTATACCCTGATCTCTATTTTCTTAGAACAATTACTTTAGAAAACATTAACTTCTTCTTTGATCCTTTGAAATGTAAACCTTTTAAAAACCCTCTTGTTAGCTTTGTAGTTTAGGATTGTCTTTCAAAGGGATCTGTGCCTCTGAAATGTATTAACTGAGGGAGATAGTGCTATTTCTCAGTACCTGTGGGAAGCTAGGAGCTTAATTTCAGCAGGTGCTTCACTTCCAGTGAAACTTAGCAGGACCCTGTGGGGCTCTAAAGCACAAGTCCTTTTTGTGACCCACTTCTTATTTGTTGGAAATAGGTTTCATTCAGCCTCCAAGACCTTTTCTGTATTTCAAAAGGCAGATTCAAACAATTGCTAATCAGGGAAGGGAGGGAATGCAGAAACAAGGGAGGGGCAGCTAAGAAATATTTGTTCAATCCCTCAGTTGTGTCTGACTCCTTGCGATCCCATGGACTACAGTATACTAGTTTTCCCTGTCCTTCACCATCTTCCAGTTTGATCAAACTCATGTCCATTGAGTCAATAATGCCATCCAACCATCTCATCCTCTGTCACCCCCTTTTCCTCCTGCCTTCAATCTTTCCCAGCATCAGGGTCTTTTCCAGAGAGTAGGCTCTTCGCATCAGGTGGCCAAAGTATTGGATCTTCAGCATCAGTCCTTCCAATGAATATTCAGGGTTGATTTCCTTTAGGATTGACTGGTTTGATCTCCTTGCAGTCCAGGGGACTCTCAAGAGTCTTCTCTAACACCACATTTCGAAAACATGTTTCTTTAGCACTCAGCCTTCTTTATGGTCCAACTCTCACATCCATATATAACTACTGGAAAAGCTATAGCTTTGACTATATGGGCCTTTGTTGGCAAGAAGTGGAGCAGCTATCAAAGTAGGGTCCTGGTTCCTCCTCAAGGAATATACATAAGATTATCTTTTAGTTTTTTTGCCCCCCCGCCCCCCGCTCCCTCAAATGGAGGGTGCCTGAGCACAAGATTCTTGAAGCACTGCCCTGTTGCCTCACCACCAACCAATCAGAAGAAAATCCCACACCTTTAAAGCTCTCATGGCAAATTCTGCATATCAAAAACTTTACCCCGCAAACCATCAGTGAGTTTGGAGTTTTTGAGCTTGAGTCACCTGTTCTTTTTGCTTGGTCCTGAAATAAACCTTTCTATGTTCCAAACTCTGATATTTCAGTTTGTTTTGGCTCACTGTGCTTTGGGCACATGGACTATGTTAAGTAACACAAATTGTGAAATTATCTCTTAACAAGAAGATATGAGAAAACTTACTTTTCCTTTGAGTAAAGAATATTAGCAAATATAGATGGTCTTTGATTCTCCCCAACCGTCCCCAGTTCTTAAAAGATTTCCCATTCTTAGTTTCAGCAAGACTGAGTGCAAGAACTGGATCTGTGGGCTGTCTTTCCTGTTGCCAATTTTGCTCATCTTATCCAGTGTGATTTTTCTTTAATACTGAGATTTAGAACCGGACATGGAACAAAGGACTGGTTCAAAAGTTATGACCAACCTAGATAGCATATTCAAAAGCAGAGACATTACTTTGCCAACAAAGATTCGTCTAGTCAAGGCTATGGTTTTTCCTGTGATCATGTATGGATATTAGAGTTGGACTGTGAAGAAGGCTGAGCGCCAAAGAATTGATGCTTTTGAACTGTGGTGTTGGAGAAGACTCTTGAGAGTCCCTTGGACTGCAAGGAGATACAACCAGTCCATTCTGAAGGAGATCAGCCCTGGGATTTCTTTGGAAGGAATGATGCTAAAGCTGAAATCCAGTACTTTGGCCACCTCATGCGAAGAGTTGACTCATTGGAAAAGACTCTGATGCTGGGAGGGATCGGGGGCAGGAGGAGAAGGGGACGACAGAAGATGAGATGGCTGGATGGCATCACTGACTCGATGGATGTGAGTCTGAGTGAACTCTGGGAGTTGGTGATGGACAGGGAGGCCTGGCATGCTGGGATTCATGGGGTCGCAAAGAGTCGGACATGACTGAGCGACTGATCTGATCTGATCTGAAGGCTGTGTATTGTTACCCTGCTTATTAACTTCTATGAAGAGGACATAATGCAAAATCCTGGGCTGGATGGAACACAAGCTGGAATCAATATTGCTGGGAGAAATATCAATAACCTCAGATATGCAGATGACACCACCTAAGGACTTCCTTGGTAGCTCATTTGGTAAAAAATCTGCTTGTAGTGCAGGTGACTAGGTTTGATCCCTGGGTCAAGAAGATACTCTGGAGAAGGGAATGGCAAACCACTCCAGTATTGTTGCCTAGAAAATCCCATGGACAGAGGCATCTAGTGGGCTCCAGTGCCTTGGATCGTAAGAGTCGGCACAACTTAGTGACTAAACCACCACCACCAGGGGCAGAAAGTGAATAGGAACTGAAGAGCCTGTTGATGCAGGTGAAAGAGGAGAGTGAAAAAGCTGGCATAATACTCAACATTCGAAAAAATAAGATCATGGCATCCAGTCCCATCAGTTCGTGGCAAATAGATGGGCAGAGTGAGAGAGTGGAAAGAGTGGAAAGAGTGAGAGACTTTATTCTCTTGGGCTCCAAAATCACTGTGGATATGACTGTAGCCATGAAATCAAAAGACACTTGCTCTTTGGAAGAAAAGCTATGACCAACCTAGACAGCATATTAAAAAGCACAGACATCACTTGGCTGACAAAGGTCCATCTAGTTAAAGCTTTGGTTTTTCCAGTAGTCATGTATGGATGTGAGAGTTGGACTATAAAAAAGGCTGAGTGCTGAAGAATTGGTACTTTCGAACTGTGATGCTGGAGAAGATAACTGAGAGTCTCTTGGACAGCAAGGAAATCAAACCAGTCAATCTTAAAGGAAATCAACCCTGAATACTTACTGAAAGAACTGATGCTGAAGCTCCAGTACTTTGGCCACCTGATTTGAAGAGCCAACTCACTAGAAAAGACTGTGATGCCAGGAAAGATTGAAGGCAGGAGGAGAAGGGGACAACAGAGGATGAGATGGTTGGATGGCATCATCAACTCAATGGAAACGAGTTTGAGCAAACTCCAGGAGATGGTGAAGGAGAGAGAAGCCTGGCAGGCTGGAGTCCACAGGGTCTCAAACAGTCAGACATGACTCATTGACTGAACAACAGCAAATAATATTTCATAATTATGGAGAACAATGGTAGTGCAGTTGTTAGTGTTAAAAATCAACCCCAGTTGTACATGTGTCTAAAATTTGAATTTTAGAGTCTACATATTTGCTTTTAGTAAATATGGTGGGACTCTGTTCATGTAGTGGGATTTGGATATGGAAGATAAGCCTTTAATCAAATGATACATTTACTCATGTGTGTGTGTGTGTGTTACTCAGTTGTGTTCAGCTCCTTGTAGCCCCATGGACTCTAGCCCACCATTCCTCTGCCCATGGAATTCTCCAAGCAAGAAAACAAGTGGATTGCCATTCCTTTCTCCAGGAGATCTTCCTAACCCAAGGATAGAAACTGGGTCTCCCACACTGGCAGATTCTCTACCTTCTGAGCCACCAGGGAAGTCACATATTTGCCCATAAATAAAAGTAAAAATATACATATGATGTTAGGGTTCAAAAATATTAAAATGTGAAAATTCGAAACTTATGGTCAAAGAATACTGGTTTCAAAAGCAGTAACAACAGGGAAACAACCTATTACTACTTATCAGATCAGTCGCTCAGTCGTGTCCGACTCTTTGCGACCCCATGAATCCCAGCATGCCAGGCCTCCCTGTCCATCACCAACTCCCAGAGTTCACTCAGACTCATGTCCATCGAGTCAGTGATGCCATCCAGCCATCTCATCCTCTGTCGTCCCCTTCTCCTCTTGCCCCCAATTCCTCCCAGCATCAGAGTCTTTTCCAATGAGTCAACTCTTCGCATGAGGTGGCCAAAGTACTGGAGTTTCAGCTTTAGCATCATTCCTTCCAAAGAACACCCAGGGCTGATCTCCTTCAGAATGGACTGGTTGGATCTCCTTGCAGTCCAAGGGACTCTCAACAGTCTTCTCCAACACCACAGTTCAAAAGCATCAATTCTTTGGCACTCAGCCTTCTTCACAGTCCAACTCTCACATCCATACATGATCACAGGAAAAACCATAGCCTTGACTAGACGAATCTTTGTTGGCAAAGTAATGTCTCTGCTTTTGAATATGCTATCTAGGTTGGTCATAACTTTCCTTCCAAGAAGTAAGCGTCTTTTAATTTCATGGCTGCAGTCACCATCTGCAGTGATTTTGGAGCCCAGAAAAATAAAGTCTGACAGTGTTTTCATTGTTTCCCCATCTATTTCCCATGAAGTGATGGGACCGGATGCCATGATCTTTGTTTTCTGAATGTTGAGCTTTAAGCCAACTTTTTCACTCTCCACTTTCACTTTCATCAAGAGGCTTTTTAGTTTCTCTTCACTTTCTGCCATAAGGGTGATGTCATCTGCATATCTGAGGTTATTGATATTTCTCCCGGCAATCTTGATTTCAGCTTGTGCTTCTTCCAGCCCAGTGTTTCTCATGATGTACTCTGCATATAAGTTAAATAAACAGGGTGACAAAATACAGCCTTGACGAACTCCTTTTCCTATTTGGAACCAGTCTGTTGTTCCATGTCCAGTTCTAACTGTTGCTTCCTGACCTGCATACAAATTTCTCAAGAGGCAGATCTGGTGGTCAGGTATTCCCATCTCTTTCAGAATTTTCCACAGTTTATTGTGATCCACACAGTCAAAGGCTTTGGCATAGTCAATAAAGCAGAAATAGATGTTTTTCTGGAACTCTCTTGCTTTTTTCGATGATATAGCAGATGTTGGCAATTTGATCTCTGGTTATTCTGCCTTTTCTAAAACCAGCTTGAACATCTGGAAGTTCACGGTTCATGTATTGCTGAAGCCTGGCTTGGAGAACCTTGAGCATTACTTTACTAGCGTGTGAGATGAGTGCAATTGTGTGGTAGTTTGAGCATTCTTTGGCATTGCCTTTCTTTGGGATTGGAATGAAAACTGACCTGTTCCAGTCCTGTGGCCACTGCTGAGTTTTCCAAATTTGCTGGCATATTGAGTGCAGCACTTTCACAGCATCATCTTTCAGGATTTGGAATAGCTCAACTGGAATTCCATCACCTCCACTAGTTTTGTTCGTAGTGATGCTTTCTAAGACCCACTTGACTTCACATTCCAGGATATCTGGCTCTAGGTGAGTGATCACACCATCGTGATTATCTGGGTCATGAAGATCTTTTTTGTACAGTTCTTCTGTGTATTCTTGCCATCTCTTCTTAATATCTTCTGCTTCTGTTAGGTCCATACCCTTTCTGTCCTTTATCGAGCCCATCTTTGCATGAAATGTTCCTCTGGTATCTCTAATTTTCTTGAAGAGATCTCTAGTCTTTCCCATTCTGTTGTTTTCCTCTATTTCTTTGCATTGATCACTGAGGAAGGCTTTCTTATCTCTTCTTGCTATTCTTTGGAACTCTGCATTCAGATGTTTATATCTTTCCTTTTCTCCTTTGCTTTTCGCTTCTCTTCTTTTCACAGCGATTTGTAAGGCCTCCCCAGACAGCCATTTTGCTTTTTTGCATTTCTTTTCCATGGGGATGGTCTTGATCCCTGTCTCCTGTATAATGTCACGAACCTCATTCCATAGTTCATCAGGCACTCTATCTATCTAACAAAGCATTTGACCTGGATTCTTCAGATGGCTCTAGTAACTGTGTATTGTTTTTACATAACACCTTTCACCTGGGAATTTCAGAGGTGTCTGAACTAGCAAGAATTATGGTTGACATCTGGCAGGTGAGGAAAATGAATGCTTAAATAAATCTTCCAAGGTCACAAAATTAATTAGTGGTAGTCTTGTGCTATTTTACATCATTTGTAAACTTAATGACAAAGCTCATCTTGTACACAATATTTCCATATGATGGCTTGGGGGAAATTAAACAATTAAGGAAATAACTTTTTAGTCAAAAAAGGAAACGTCAGAAAGGAAATCAGTGTAGGAAAAATCGTGATAAAGACTTCAAATAGATGTATATAAAAAAACAAAAACAAAACCCAAATGCTTGTCTGTGAGTATTAAAAGTCAATTTTCTAGCTTATTATTCCTTCTCATTTTGAATCGCTTTTCTTGATTGTTGTTTTCTTTCTTTTCCCTTGTAGCACCTCTCTGATATGCTGATTACTTAATGAATGTTTATCTTTGTGTATACAACTCAAGAATGTTTGTATTGTGGAATGTTGCCTTTGTAGTCTTGCTTTTAATTGAGCTACAGATGTTACACTTATGAAAGTAATAATAATCTCATTAGACATGAATGTGTTTGCAATACAAAAACCTAAGAATTGAGGATGTAAAGTTTTTTTTAATAGAAAATGTGATATTATTTGTAAAAACAAACAGCTATTCATGTATTTTGCAATAATTATAAAAGTCTTTGAACAGTCAGTGTTGCTCACAAGTTAAATTAGAAATTTCTTTACAACTTTGATTTCAAATTCTATCATAGGATGATTCATTATTACTGACCGAGGTCTGTTTTGTTTCTGAATGTGAATCCTTTTATGGTCACACTTATTTTGCATTATTGGAAAAGAATTTAAAAATCCTAAAAATGTGGGGGCATTGGCTACACTGCCTTTGTTCCTCATGTCTTTAAAAGGGTTGTTTTATTTTCAAGAACATCAGTAGCTTTGTAATATATTTTATCACTTTTTCAACTTGTGATAGTTAAGTGTTACAGAATAGGTAACTTAGATTTGTTTTTTCCAAAATAGTTCCACAGGATGATCTTTGAAAAAAAGAGTCCAATATTTTATCAGAAACCTATGTGCAGAGTTGCATGTCCTCCTGACGTCACTTCTTTTCCAGAAGGTGCTGCAGCCACCAATTCTGAGCATTCCCTGGATAACTTAGAACAGGTGTAATCTGACTGTCATTCTCCTCAAGCTCTGTCCACATACTTCTCACTGCAGTTGGCCTTCCACATCCTCAGGTTCTACATCCACAGTTTAAACCAACCAATGATCAAAAATATTTGACAAAAATATCCCAGAAAATTCCCCCAAGCAAAATTTGAATTTGCAACTATTTATGTAGCATTTGGGATTCCCTGGTGGTTTAGTGGTAAAGAATCCACCTGCAACACAGGAGACGTGGGTTCGGTTCCTGAATTGGGAAAATCCCCTGGAGAAAGGAAATGACACCCACTGCAGTATTCTTGCCTGGGAAATCCCATGGATGGAGGAACCTGGAGGGCTACAGTCTATGTGGTTGCAAAGAGTCGGATATAGCTTAGTGACTAAACAACAACAACAATGTACCAATTACATTGTATTTATAATTATTAATATAGCATTTTCCTGGAGGAAGGCATGGCAACCCACTCCAGTGTTCTTGCCTGGAGAATCCCTGTGGACAGAGGAGGCTGGCGGGCTACAGTCCATTGGGTTGCAAAGTGTTGGACACCACTGAAGAGACTTAGCACACACACAGATAGCATTTACATTGCATTAGGTTTTGCGTAGACATACATAGTGTAGTATGCACTACACTATTTTATAGAAGGCATCTGAGCTTTTGCGGATTTTGGTATCCACAGGATGGGGGAGGTAAGGGCCTGGAACCAGTCCCCTGTGGATACTGAGGTGAACTGTATATCCTCTGTGCTCCTCTGATATTATGGGGTGGACTATTTGAGGAAACTCACTCTTACACATGCAAATTTTGGGAATACTGGGGAAGTTGATACCTGTGAGGTTACCTTAGACCCCAGGGTCTGCAATTAGGTCTGGAAGATCAGGGCTTGCCCCTTAAATCCCTTAGGTGTAGAGTTTTAAAACTCATTTCATAAGCCGTCTCAAATGCCAGAGAAAGCTACCACCAGTTATCCACAATAACAAATTTGTAATGAGATCTTTTATTAGTGTTTTCTAGTCATTCATACTGGCCTCCTGAGATTAAAGCCTAGCTTTGGAGAATGAGGATAAAATTTATCTGTATATATTTTTGGCAGATGCTGTCCTATATTTCTGAATTAATTCATAAAATGAGTTTATCACACTGTAAACTCTGAATTATCCTATACTAAATAAACATGTTTAGCTTTGTGAATTTCTGAAGGTTAGCACTTCATAAATGCCCACTTTCACCACATAACAGCTACTTCTATTGTAACTCCTTGAGAAATGTTGACCTAAAGATGAGCAATGGAATGCTATGTGAAAAGCATGGATATCACTGGGCAAGTGCTAACTCTACTTATATTTCAGTTTAATATCAATTACACCGAAACATGAGAACCGCTCACCCTGATGCTTACTCTGTTGTGAGAAACAACCTTTCCATATAGCCTAGACCTAATCTTGAAGGCTATTATCTGAAAGGCTGATGATTCTGATTTTAGCTCTTATTATCTGACCCTAATAACTCAATAAAGATGGTAATTTTAGAGTAATTGATAAAAATAATACTGAAATAATTATGCTGTGTCATCCATTATGGAGAATTCTTTATAAAATGAGACTATTTCTGCCTTCAAGAAGCTTAAAAAATACATATGTGAAAGACTTTTTTGTTTGTTTGTTTCCTATTTATAAACATCATTTTCCTTGACTTCCAAACATGTGGAAGATGACAGTTCTGTACCCCTTATGGTCAGCTGGGTACCTTCCTTTGATCAATTGAAGGTGAGAGGAAGTGACATGTGACCCTCATGGGGACAGCATCTGAATTTCAGATGCTCAAGTCCCGAGGCAGTTATTGCTCAAAAATTGTGGCAGCAGCAGCTTATGTGCAGAAAACATATGATGGAAACTGCCAGAATACAGAGCCAACAGATGAGAACAGTTGTCCTGGAGATTCACTTGGAACAGGTGCAGACTTGGCCTGAATGAAATACTGTGATCAAATATATTTTCTGTTACTGCAGCTTGACTTAGCCTACGCTATGAAGAGGATAACATAGAAGCAATTAGGTTGTACCTGTGAAGAACTGTGAAGGCTTGAGATTTTTATCTTTTATAGAAGCTAACAAGTTAGCCAACTACAGTCTCATGGATTCAGGCAGAGGGTACCAGATTCCTAGGTCAGAAACAATGGCAGTAACCAGAGTATAAACAGGTGCTCCAATTCCCCAAGCATCAGTTCCCACCAGGAAGCACAAAGGGCAGAAGACAATACCTGTACACACAGTGGGATTTGTTATAGGACCAGAGCTCTGAGTTTAGAGTCTGAATCTTTTCTAGTGGTCAGTGGGCTGCTTGAACTTGGCCCTGGAGAGAGACATTATTATATTAGCAATGAGTATGTTCTATGTTTCACCAAGGGGAACCACTATCCCCATATTCCAAGTCTGGCAGCAAACTTGCTCTTGGCTCCAGAAGGAGATGCTGTGTCTATCTTTCCAAGAGTGTTCTTAGCTTAACTTGCTTGAAGAGATAGTCTAGCATAAAGACAATCAGTGTCTCTGATTATAAGATGTCTGGGAGCATGGGAGACCCACAGAGAACTGTCTCCCAACAGTACTTGAGGTAATTTCTTCAAGTTATTTATTATTTTATATATACATATCTATTGGGCATTTAGTATGGACCAAGTGCTCTTCCAGGCTCTGGAAGTTGATCTCAAAATGGTTCCTGCTCTCAGGGAGCTTGCATTGAAGTGTGGAGACCAAAAAACAAACAAACAAACAAAAAAAAAACAAAAAAGCAAAACAATGATAAATAATCATTCTTTTAAAAAAACAAAGATAAATGGAGAGTCATTTGAAAGCAAGAACGGCAACTTTAAATGGAAAAGAAGGTGTCTCTAAGAGAAGGCAATGCTGGACTAAGAACTGAATGACACAAAAGATCTAAGTAGGGGAAGATCAGGGGTAAGATCACTCCAAACAGTGGTGGAATGGGCTTGGCTTTCATCAGGAGAGGAATTCTGCTACTGTTATCACTAGTACTACCGACTGCTACAACTGCTATAATGGCAGCAAGGTGGTGGATCTCTTCTAATCATTTTACACGTTGACATGAGAAGTCCAAGGCTCAAAGAAGAAGAAAGGTGGGGATGCTTAAGGAAACTGTGAAGGAGGAGAAAGAGGTGTGAAATAAGATCAAAATCATGGTAATGGCTAGAGGTGAGATGACAGGTTTGAGGCTGTGGTGATGTCAAAGCTTTGCAGGACAAGTAGATTTCTGAGCAAGGTTTAACGAGGCAGAGAGGAGATGAGGATACAATGGATGTGGAAATCTTATAAACAGAAATGATGGGCAAAGGGAAAACCCCAGGCAGTGCCAGGAATGACAAAGGGTAAATTAAATATGTATTTGTACTCCCTTCATGGTTCAGGTGTATGATTGTATGGGTTGATTATGGAAGACAGGGCTGGAAAGAGGATTTAATGGAATTTAGAAGGAAGCTTAGGTACCACTCAGAAGGCTGCTCTGATTTCTGACACTTTTCTGGAAAGGTAAGCATTCTGTGGAATGGCTTGAGTAAGCTTTGCTCTTAGAAGTAGACAAATTTTGGAATGCTAAAAATTGATAAATCATAAATTTTGGCCAAAGTTTGAGCTGGTGATGATTCAGTCAGAAATGCGTATCGCTGCTAAACAATTTGTCAGTGGAGTGTTGGCATAATCTCTTTCTGTGGATTTTTCTTGAAAACAAAGTACATTTTTCATGTGCTCCATGTCCATGGTCATTGAAAGACTTCATTAAAGAAAAGTTTGTTTTCAGAGAAGACTGGAAGCAAAGATGAACCTTAATTTAAAGTTTCTCAGTCTTCCTCATTGCTCTTATCCTAAAGTGAAAGGAAAAAGAAACACACTATCTTTTTTTTTTTCTTTCCATTTTGGAATGTGTGTTTGTGTGTGTGCTCAGTTGTGTCTGACTGTTTGTGACCCATGGACTGTAGCCCACCAGGCTCATCTATCCATGAGATTTCCCAGGAAACAATCCTGGGGTGGCTTTCCATTTCCTTCTCCAATTCATTTTGGTAAGAACACTTAACTTGAGGTCTACCCTCTAACAAATATTTGTGTTCAACATATTACTGTTGACTATAGGTACAGTGTCA
Source organism: Bos javanicus (assembly GCF_032452875.1). Classification (NCBI taxonomy): domain Eukaryota; kingdom Metazoa; phylum Chordata; class Mammalia; order Artiodactyla; family Bovidae; genus Bos; species Bos javanicus. The sequence goes on from NC_083868.1 coordinate 11,522,327, forward strand.
AATAGCAGATCAAATAGCAAGCTTATTTCTCTTGCTTGATTGAAGATTTTGTAGTTAATAACTTTCTCTTTCCCCCTCCTCAGAACCCTTAGCAATCACCAATTTCACTCTTTGCTTTTATCAATTTGACTATTTTAGATACTCCTGTAAGTGGAATAAGGTGGTATTTGCCTGTCTGCGACTGGATTATTTTGCTTACCAGAATATCCTTAAGATTCATCCTTGTGGTTACATATTGCAGAATTTCCTTCTTTTAAAAAAGGTGAATAATATTCCACTCTGTATATATACTACATTCTCTTTATCCATTCATTCATTCATTGATGGACATTTAGATTGTTTTCATATCTCAGTTATTGTAAGTAGTGCTGCAATGAACATAGGGAGTACTTATATCTCTTTGATAACCTGAATCAGTTCTGGTGGATAAATACTCACAGGTGGGAATCTGGATCATATGATAATTTTATTTATTTTTTAATTTTTTGTCTGGGCCAAGGCTTCATTGTGGTGTGTGGACTTCTCTAGTTGCCACATTCAGGCTTAGCTGCCCCTCAGCCTGTGGGATCTTGTTTCCGTGATCAGGGATGGAAACTTCATCCCCTGGGTTGGAATGTGAATTTTTAACCACTGGATTGCCAGGGAAGTCCTGATAGTTCTATTTTTAAGATTTTGTGAAACCTCCATACCGTTTCCCATGGCTCCTGCATCATTTTGCATTCCTACCAATAGTGTGTGAGGGCTTCAATTTCTCCACATCCTTGTCAATATTTGTTGTCTTTTGTTTTTTGATAATAGCCATCCTGACAGGTGTAAGATACCTTATTGTGGTTTTGACTTACATTTCCCTGGTGATTAATGATATTGGTCACATCAGTATAGATTAGATGAGACGCATTCACATCGTAGAGGGCAATCTGCTTTACTCAGTCTACCTATTTTCAAAGGTTAATCTCATTCAGAAATACTCTCACCGATATACCCTAAATAAGTTTAACTAAAACTTCGATACCTCATGAACCAGTTATGATGACACATAAAATTAACATCATAGTTCCTAAGAAATCTCCCCTGATTATTTCGCAGAGAAGTGCTGCCTCATTTCTGTGGACTTCCACACCATGTGGAGCTTATCTCCTTTTTATTTTTGTGCATAGTCAATGCATTCATCTCTTATATATGTGACCTATCTTAGCTGACTGTACTTAGTATATTGTTATTATTATCCTTGTGTTTGAATATTCATTTGAAATCCAATATTCTCTCGAGTTTTCTGCCCAGAATGCTGTGGAAATTTGGCTATTGTGAAAGCAGCTGTAAAATGGATTGATTTCTTTATTTTTGAATGTTAGCCTGAGTATGTATGAATATGCATATGCAATTCTACTCCTATGGTTCAGATACTGGATTTTCACTATTGGGAGTAGAGATACTATATGGTTTATAGCCTATGGAAAGATTTCTTATACTTTCAAATCCATGCAAATTCTTTTTTCTTAAAAAAAAATTACCTCCATTTAAATGTGTGACATAACTAGATATTGTTGTTTAGTTGCTAAGTTGCATCCAAGTCTTTCCCACCCCAACATCAGACTCCTCTGTTCATAGGATTTTCCAGGCAAGAATACTAAGAGTGGGTTGCCATTTCCTTTTCCAGGAATCCAGGGATCAAGCCTGAATCTCCTCCCTTGGCAGGGGAATTCTTTACCACTGAGCCACCAGGAAATTAGAAGAGAGCTAAATAAAATAAAGGAAAAACTTAAGTGATTCTTTATCACTGAATTTTTGAAACGACAGTTGTTTTTTTTATTCATTTGAGGCATTACTTTTATGCAGGAGCACAGTTAAAAGAATTTCAAATAGCAAAGGATAAATCTTCTATCAGTTCAGTTCAGTTCATTTCAGTCACTCAGTCATGTCCGACTCTTTGCGACCCCATGAATCACAACACGCCAGGCCTCCCTGTCCATCACCAACTCCCAGAGTTCACTCAGACTCACGTCCATCGAGTCAGTGATGCCATCCAGCCATCTCATCCTCTGTCGTCCCTTTTTCCTCTTGCCCCCAATCTTCCCAGCATCAGAGTCTTTTCCAATGAGTCAACTCTTCGCATGAGGTGGCCAAAGTACTGGAGTTTCAACTTTAGCATCATTCCTTCCAAAGAACACCCAAGACTGATCTCCTTTAGAATGGACTGGTTGGATCTCCTTGCAGTCCAAGGGACTTTCAAGAGTCTTCTCCAACACCACAGTTCAAAAACATCAATTCTTGGCACTCAGCTTTCTTCATAGTCCAACTCTCACATCCATATAAGACCACTGGAAAAACCATAGCCTTGACTAGGCAGACCTTTGTTGGCAAAGTAATGTCTCTGCTTTTTTTTTTTTCCAGATCTTAATTTTATTTTATTTTTAAACTTTACATAATTGTATTAGTTTTGCCAAATATCAAAATGAATCCATCACAGGTATACATGTGCTCCCCATCCTGAACCCTCCTCCCTCCTCCCTCCCCATACCATCCCTCTGGGTCATCCCCGTGCACTAGCCCCAAGCATCCAGTATCCTGCATTGAACCTGGACTGGTTTCTCGTTTCATACATGATATTTTACATGTTTCAATGCCATTCTCCCAAATCTTCCCACCCATGCTATCTAGATTGGTCATAACTTTCCTTCCAAGGAGTAAGCATTTTTTAATTTCATGGCTGCAGTCACCGTCTGCAGTGATTTTGGAGCCCAGAAAAATAAAGTCTGACACTGTTTCCACTGTTTCTTCATCTATTTCCCATGAAGTGATGGGACCAGATGCCATGATCTTAGTTTTCTGAATGTTGAGCTTTAAGCCAACTTTTTCACTCTCCCCTTTCACTTTTTCTTTTTAGTTCCTCATCACTTTCTGCCATAAGGGTGGTGTCATCTACATATCTGAGGTTATTGATATTTCTCCCTGCAATCTTGATTCCAGCTTGTGCTTCTTCCAGCCCAGTGTTTCTCATGATGTACTCTGCATATAAGTTAAAAAAACAGGGTGACAATACACAGCCTTGATGTACTCTTTTTCCTATTTGGAACTAGTTTGTTGTTCCATGTCCAGTTCTAACTGTTGCTTCCTGACCTGCATACAGGTTTCTCAAGAGGCAGGTCAGGTGGTCTGGTATTCCCATCTCTTTCAGAATTTTCCACAGTTTATTGTGATCCACACAGTCAAAGGCTTTGGCATAGTAAATAAAGCAGAAATAGATGTTTTTCTGAAACTCTCTTGCTTTTTTCGATGATATAGCGGATGTTGGCAATTTGATCTCTGGTTCTTCTGCCTTTTCTAAAACCGGCTTGAACATCAGGAAGTTCATGGTTCACATATTGCTGAAGCCTGGCTTGGAGAATTTTGAGCATTACTTTACTAGCGTGTGAGATGAGTGCAATTGTGTGGTAGTTTGAGCATTCTTTGGCATTGCCTTTCTTTGGAATTGGAATGAAAACTGACCTTTTCTAGTCCTGTGGCCACTACTGAGTTTTCCAAATTTGCCGGCATATTAAGTACAGCACTTTCACAGCCTCATCTTTCAGGATTTGAAATAGCTTAACTGGCATTCCATCACCTCCACTAGCTTTGTTTGTAGTGATGCTTCCTAAGGCCCACTTGACTTCACATTCCAGGATGTCTGGCTCTAGGTGAGTGATCACACCATTGTGATTATTTGGGTCATGAAGATCTTTTTTGTACAGTTCTTCTGTCTATTCTTGCCACCTCTTCTTAATATCTTCTGCTTCTGTTAGGTCCATACCATTTCTGTCCTTTATCGAGCCCATCTTTGCATGAAATGTTCGCTTGGTATCTCTAATTTTCTTGAAGAGATCTCCATTCTATATGAGATCTCATATTCTATAAGTCTTCTATAGAATAAATGAAAGTCATAATTTTTTTTTAAATGTAGGCAACTGGAGACTTATAGACGTATTATTATGCTCTTATAAGATAACTGAGGAAAAGAAAGTATTGAGATTTCAAAAGCATATTTATAAGTGTCCTTTATAGTGATTTTATAAAATAGGAGAAAATCATGCATACCATCCTCTATATGTGAATATATATGTAAATACACCATTGCTGTCAGGGATTATTTTTTTTTAAAGATGTTTAAAAAAGAAACTACTTAGAAGAAACTACTCGGACACTCTTCTCAAACATTTGAATTGGATTCTTGGAGTTCAGATATCTAGTTAACTATAAACACGTGCTTTGATGGCTAATTTTTTTGATCCTAACCAAGATTTGACTTACAATCTTAGATATGAATTGAAAAACCTTTTGAGAACTGAAATTTAAATATTTTAATGTGTACACAAATGATGTACAGAAAATATATTATTTGTAGATACATTATGTTTTTATTCTTATTCAGTGTGAACCAGACATTCCATCTCTTTTGTGTATGTGTATGTGTATGTGTATATACTCTTTGGGGTATGCCTAGATTTTAAAGTCAGTGTAATCACTGATCTTAAAATGATAAACTGAAGAGTGCAGCACGCAGCATCATATTCTGGACACATGAATGTTACAGTTCAATTCATTGTAACCCCAGGGATGCAGGCTCAGTCCTGTGTGATCTTTAAGTTTCCTACCTAGGAAGTTAGAAGGGATACTCAGCTGCTGCACCATAGGTGGCCTAAAAAATTATACTTTCAGATCACACATCTGCTGGAGATGAGTAAGAAGTTTGATCTTAAAGATATAATTATTTGATACTTCCTTGTGCCCATTCATTATGATGCATTCGCAGCAGGAAACAGATAGCACAACAGATACAGAGTTGAACAGAATTCGCCCTAGGTTTCTTCCAACAGGATGCTTAAAAGTGGTGCATGATTCAGAAGCTTATCAAATGGTCTCTTCTGTCAGTCCATTGAGACAAACACTTGCAGACTTCCTTGAAAACTTTGAAAAAATAATCATCCCACTTGATTTCCTATTCTTGAGTTATTCAGCTAAAATATTTTCAATATTCAAATTGGAAAAGGTAAAATATTGCCTGTATTTTCATTTCTAGTTTGGATTGGAGCCTATTATTAAACCTAAATATATTTTTCCTTTTCTTCATCGAGCTCATAACCAAAATTATAACTGTGGCCATGACTACAGGGATCATGGAGATAACATTTAAAGATCACTTACTATGTGACAGGCACTGCTTCCTGCTTCATATACATTTTCTCACTTAAACATCCAAGCTACTCTGTGCCTAAGATTCTATATTTTACAAAAGAGAAAACAGTCTCAGAAAAATGAAACACTTGACTGAGTTGTTCAAAAGTGGGAACTGGTGAAAGTGAAATTTAAGCCCAAGTTTATCATGTCAAACTCCTGCTTTAAAACCCTTCTGCCTCTAAAATAGAAATCTTTAAGGAGATGAAAATGTTAGTTGCTCAGTCGTGCCCAGCTCTTTGGGACCCCATGGACTGTAACCTGCCAGACTCCTCCATGGAGGAGAATCCATGGAATTCTCCAGGCAAGAATACTGAAGTGGGTTGCCATCTCCTTCTCCAGGGGATCTTCCCTACCCAAGGACTGAGCCCTGGTCTCCTGCATTGCCGGCAGATTCTTTACTGTCTAACCCACCAGGGAAGCCTCAAGGTTTTCATTGGAAGAAAAGCTATGACAAACCTAGACAGGGTATTTAAAAGCAGAGACATTACTTTGCTGACAAAGGTCTGTAGAGTCAAAGATATGGTTTTTCCAGTAGTCATGTATAAATGTGAGAATTGGACCATAAAGAAGGCTGAGGGCTGAAGAATTGATGCTTTTGAATTTTGGTTTTGGAGAAGACTTTTGAGATTCCCCTGGATTGCAAGGAGACCAAACCAGTCACTCCTAAGGAAAGCAATCCTGAATATTCATTGGAAGGACTGATGTTGAAACTGTAATACTTTGGCCACCTGATCTGAAGAGCTGACTCTTGGGAAAGACACTGATGTTGGGAAAGATTGAAGGCAGGAGGAGTAGAGGACGACAGAGGATGAAATGTTTGGATGGCATCACCGACTCAATGGACACGAGTTTGAGCAAGGTCCAGGAGATGGTGAAGGGATGCCTGGTGTGCTGTAGTCCACGGGGTTGCAAAGAGGTGGACACAATGAAAGCTGTATATAGAAAGGCAAAAGAAATCACATGTACCTAAAACTTGTATGCTCAAAACAAGGAACAATGGGAGAATATTTGTTTATAGAGCTTAGCTTCAGATACACTGTAGGAGGAAGATTGAGAATAGGGAGGATGAAAGTAAAACTTTATTGCCGCTTTTTGGTGCACTGGTGAATGTGTTCCACCTCTAGAGGTACTGATTGGTACTTTTCATAGTGAAACAACATGAACTCATATCTTACAGGGTCATCAGAGAACATTATAGAATTATAGATTGCAAAAATGTGGAAATAAAAATATAATTTAAAACATCACGTCACGATACTTGTGGCCCACAACGTGGTTTAAAAAGGTGAAAAACACCACGAATGTCTTTTATTTTGTGTCTAGTTTTTAAAATCCTTACTAGGCTCGTTTTATTTTTCTGTCAGAATTTAGAAGCAATTCCAATCTGAAGAGCATACACTGTATTTTCTTCTATCATCATTGTATCACAAATTAAAAGTTGTAGTTTTCATTATTGCAATGTCTTGCAAAAAATAATAAGTTGAAAGAACCACAGGCTGGAAAAGAAATGGCAAGATGTCACAGTGCTGACAATGATAATATAGTGACAGGATGGGCGACATTGAGGGTTCTGGTGGCAGACATAGTTATCTCAAATTGCCAGGTTAACAAACTGAATTACTACCTGGACTGCAAACGTGTTACTTAAGTCTTAGAAACCCCACAGTAGTTTTGTATTTATTGAGTATTAGAAAAAGGGAAGCACACAGTTTGTTATAATGCAGGAAATCTCTCTTTTTTCTTTCTTTCTTTCACCCACAGCTCACTTCATAATATAAATGTATGTTCATATATTTTGTAAAACAATCAGAGGAGGGAACTTACGTGAAAGATCCTAAATTTTGCTTAAGGGCAAAACCATATTTCCCTGGTTGTTGTTGTTCAGTCACTAAGTTGTGCATGGCTCTTTGCAACCCTGTAAACTGCAGCACATCAGGCTTTCCTGTCCTTCACCATCTCCTGGAGTGCTTAAACTCATGTCCATTGAGTTGGTGATGCCATCCAAATATCTTGTCTTCTGTTACCCCTTCTCCTCCTGCCATCAATCTTTCCCAGCATCAGAATCTTTTACAATGAGTCAGTTCTTCATGTCATGTGGTCAAAGTATTGGAGCTTCAGTTTCAGCATCAGTCCTTCCAGTGAATATTTAGGAGTGATCTCCTTTAGAATGGACTGGTTGGATCTCCTTGCAGTCCAAGGGACTCGCAAGAGTCTTCTCCAACACCACAGTTCAAAATCATCAATTCTTTGGTGCTCAGCCTTTTTTATGGTGTAACTCTTACATTCATATATGATTACTGGAAAAACCATAGCTTGTGACTTTACAGACTTTTGCTGGCAAAGTGACATCTCTGATTTTTAATATGCTATCTAGGTTTGTCATGGCTTAGATCAATGGAATAAAATAGAAAGCCCAGAGATAAATCCACGCACATATGGACAACTTATCTTTGACAAAGGAGGCAAGAATATACAATGGATTAAAGACAATCTCTTTAACAAGTGGTGCTGGGAAATCTGGTCAACCACTTGTAAAAGAATGAAACTAGAGTACTTTCTAACAGCATACACAAAAATAAACTCAAAATGGATTAAAGATCTAAACGTAAGACCAGAAACTATAAAACTCCTAGAGAAGAACACAGGCAAAACACTCTCTGACATACATCACAGCAGGATCCTCTATGACCCACCTCCCAGAATATTGGAAATAAAAGCAAAAATAAACAAATGGGACCTAATTAAACTTAAAAGCTTCTGCACAACAAAGGAAACTATAAGCAAGGTGAAAAGACAGCCTTCAGAATGGGAGAAAATAATAGCAAATGAAGCAACTGACAAACAACTAATCTCAAAAATATACAAGCAACTCCTACAGCTCAACTCCAGAAAAATAAATGACCCAATCAAAAAATGGGCCAAAGAACTAAATAGACTTTTCTCCAAAGAAGACATACAGATGGCTAACAAACACATGAAAAGATGCTCAACATCACTCATTATCAGAGAAATGCAAATCAAAACCACTATGAGGTACCATTTCACACCAGTCAGAATGGCTGCGATCCAAACACCTACAAGCAATAAATGCTGGAGAGGGTGTGGAGAAAAGGGAACCCTCTTACACTGTTGGTGGGAATGCAAACTAGTACAGCCACTATGGAGAACAGTGTGGAGATTCCTTAAAAAACTGGAAATAGAACTGCCTTATGATCCAGCAATTCCACTTCTGGGCATACACACTGAGGAAACCAGAAGGGAAAGAGACACGTGTACCCCAATGTTCATCGCAGCACTGTTTATAATAGCCAGGACATGGAAGCAACCTAGATGCCCATGAGCAGATGAATGGATAAGAAAGCAGTGGTACATATACACAATGGAGTATTACTCAGCCATTAAAAAGAATACATTTGAATCAGTTCTAATGAGGTGGGTGAAACTGGAGCCTATTATACAGAGTGAAGTAAGCCAGAAGGAAAAACACCAATACAGTATACTAACGCATATATATGGAATTTAGAAAGATGGTAACAATAACTCTGTATACGAGACAGCAAAAGAGACATGTATAGAACAGTCTTATGGACTCTGTGGGAGAGGGAGAGGGTGGGATGATTTGGGAGAATGGCATTGAAATATGTATAATATCATATATGAAACGAGATGCCAGTCCAGGTTCGATGCACGATACTGGATGCTTGGGGCTGGTGCACTGGGACGACCCAGAGGGATGGTATGGGGAGGGAGGAGGGAGGAGGGTTCAAGATGGGGAACACATGTATACCTGTGGTGGATTCATTTCGATATTTGGCAAAATCAATACAATATTGTAAAGTTTAAAAATAAAATATAATTAAAAAAAAAAAGATCAAGTGTCTTTTCATTTTGTGGCTGCACTCACTACCAGAGTGATTTTGGAGCCCAAGAATATAAAATTTGTCACTGTTTCCACTGTTTACTTGTCTATTTGCCATGAAATGATGGGACCAGGTGCCATGATCTTAGTTCTTTGGATTTTGAGTTTCACATCCATCAAGAGGCTCTGTAGTTCATCTTCACTTTCTGCCAGTAGAGTGGTATCATCTACATATCTGAGGTTGTTGATATTTCCTCTGGTAATCTTGATTCCAGCTCGTGTTTCATCCAGCTCAGCATTTCGCATGATGCACTCTGCATATAAGTTAAAAAAGCATTCCTGACATACTCCTTTTCCAATTCTGAACCGGTCTGTTGTTCCATTCTGGTTCTAACTGTTGCTTCTTGGCCTGCATACAGGTTTGTCATGAGACAGGTTGTGATCTACACAGTCAAAGGCTTTAGAATATTCAATGAAGCAGAAGTAGATGGTTTTTATTTTTTTTTAATTCTCTTGATTTTTCTGTGATCCAGCGGATTTTGGTAATTTGATCTCTGCTTCCTCTGCTTTTTCTAAGTCCACCATGTACATCTACAAGTTCTCAGTTCATGTAAATTTTGAAGCCTAGCTTTCCCTGGTACCTTTCTCTTTTAGGTCAAAATTATATAAGGATTAGTGTTTGCCTGGGAATGGAGGCAGGGAAGAGGTATTTGGAAAAGATTTAAAAATGACAATAGGAAATTTTGGAGGATAATGGATATGTTCATTGTCTTGATAGTGGCGATGTTTTCATGGGTGTAAATGTGAAACATTCTTAAAAAAGTTACATTTCAAGTATTTGGAATTTATTGTATATTAGCTATTGTTGAACAAAGCTGTTCAAAAAAACCTACATTAAAAATATGGTAGATAAACTATATTTCTCAATCATAGCTAATCCACCTTTGTATATGAAAGACATAGTTCATATGTATATAGCCCCTGCTGTGTTCTCTAAAGACAGAATCTTTCATTCTTTAAATGCATATCTCCCCAGCTGGATGGTGGCCATTTTGAAGTCCTAAAATTCTAGCACATGCCTAAGGGATATACATCAGGAATTCATATATAGACTAATAACAACAACGCCTTATATTTACACAGTATTTAAAAATTTCTTACATGCTGTTTCATTCGCTAACCCATTTGGAACCTTCACAACATTTCTTTCAGGAAGTTTATTATATCCATTTTCCATGTAAAGCAAGAGAAATGTAGTGGTTTAAAGAGACTTTCCAAAGTTGTTATGCTAGGTATACACATCATTTACCCACTATTATGTCCATCCAGTTTCTTCTCTCTCATATCCTCCATTTAACATTGAGCTACTCAATAGATTTGTTCATTAGTACAATATTATGGTCCCTATCTGTGTCCTCAAATAATTATTTTCCATAAGCTTTTTATCATAGCTGAGTGACGACAGTCAATTAACAAAAGGTGTAAGTTTTGTTATCCCACTTGAATGGTTCATTGTGATAGGGGACTGTGATAGGCTTCTTGCTTGTCTTTGTTAAGCAGAAAGTGAATTCTTTGGCTTGTGAAGTTGGATGCAACTGATTCGAATAATTTCAGCAGATTCCACATGCCTCTGTCCTTCTTTTTCCTTGATCTGGTTCCTTTTATAGCCACAAGATGGATATCTGCACTTGAAGATTGTAATTTCTCTCTACTTCTGATTCTAACAAGAAAATGGAAAGTTTTCTCTGCCTCGATATATCATTATTATCTCAAAGTACCTGCACAGACACTTCTGCTGTGTCTTTCACTAATTTTAAGCATGTGCTCTTTCAGTGATGCTATGGGATTAGGAAAAAGTCTGCACCTCAACTTTTTAAAATTTTCCATTTTGAAATAATTTTAGATTTATGCAAGTCCTGAAAAGATAGGACAGATTTCCCAGATACCCTTTACTCAGATTCCTGTAATGTTAATATCACACATAATAGCACAAATAAGAAATTAACATTAGTACAATACTACTAACTATAGACTTTATTCAGAGTTTATAAGCCTTTTTCCCCCTCATTCTGTTCCAGAATCCAGTGTTAGATCTCACATTGTGTTTAAGCATCATGTTTTCTTAGTCTCTCTTCCAATCTGTGAGTTTCTTATTTCTTGTCATTCATGACCTTGATATTTTGAAGGCTGGTTATGGATTTAGAGGAAGAATAGCAGAGAGGTGATGTATGCTTCTCTTCATATCATCTCAGAGTGTTCGTATCAACCTGAATTATCACTGGTGATGCCAACCGTGACCACTTGGGTAAGGTGGTATCCGCTAGGATTTATCCCTCGTAAAGTTACTCTTTTCCTCTTTCCACACTCCATTCCAGAGGCCTGGAAGAAAGCCAGTTAGTAAACATTTTAGGCTTTGTGGGACATACGGTGTCTGTCACAATGCCTAAACTGTGCTATGTAACTGTGAAGCAGACAGAGACAATACGTAATGTTCCAATCTGTTCCGATGAAACTAGCTGACCCCTGTTGTTTTCATTAGAAGGGAGTCATCAAGTCAAGCCACAGTGAAGGAGAGAGGAATTAAACAATCTCTCTTGGAGGGAGGAATATCAAAGAATTTGCGGAGATAAGTTAGAACCATTCAATAATTAATAAATATTTGAGGGAAGATACTTGGAGGCTCTACAAATATCCTCTTTTCTTAAATTTTCTTCCACTAAGCATTTGGCAGCGGATCTTGCCTGATTCAATTGCTGCTTTTCTTTTTTTTTTTCAAGTTGAAGTATAGTTGCTGTACAATATTACATGAGTTACAGGTATATTAATACAATATAATGATTCACAACGTTTAAAGGTTATACTCTATTTATAGTTATTATGAAATACAATATATTCTTGTAGCTTATTTTACACCTAATAGATGAAACTCTTACTCCTCTACCCTTATTTTCTGTTTTATTTTTTAAACACTTTATTGAAGTAAAATTGACAGAATAAACTGCACATGTTTAAAGTATACAATTTGATAAGCTTTGACCTAGGCATGTTTGTATATGTCTGTGAAACCATTACCGCAGTCAAGGTAACAAACACAACCATCACCCTTTTAAATCTTTGTAATCTTTTAAATTTTTTATTTTAAATTTATTTATTTTTAACTGGAGGATAATTGCTTTATAATATTGTGCTGATTTCTGCCACATATCAGCATGAATTAGCCATAAGTATACACATGTCCCCTCCCTCTTGAACTTCCCTTCTACCTCCCATCCCAGGCCACGCCTCTAGGCTGTCACAGAGCATCTCACCTGTATTGTGTTTTAATGGTGATTTTCTGTTTCCCATATTAATTGCAGTTCTTTTGTAAAGAAGAGTTGTCTCTTCTCTATTTACTCATTATTCCAGTGGATGCTTTGTACCAGTATGGCATCTTGGATATAAAATCACTATATTTTTCTTTATTTTATTTCTTATTTGTTATTTTGCAGTCGGGAGTTCTTCTAGGTTGGCTCCTGTGTTCCTGTGACATGCACTCATCCCTTTGTATTTAGAGCATCTCCTTAGTTTCTGACACTACAAAATTCTCCAGGTGCATCTTATGTTTTTCCAGCCCCAGTGCTGCTGCTGCTGCCAGGTCGCTTCAGTCGTGTCCGACTCTGTGTGACCCCATGGACTGCAGCCCACCAGGCTTCTCCGTCCATGGGATTCTCCAGGCAAGAACACTGGAGTGGGTTGCCATTTCCTTCTCCAATGCCCCAGTGCTAGACTCAGCTATTTCTCCAAGGAACACTGGTTCCTTTTGCTGAAGAATTATATTTAAAAAAAACCATACCTGGAGATAGATGTGCTCATGACTACAGATGTTGCTACTCGGTCCTTTCAGCAAATAAAGCCAGGGAGTATTATATGTTTGCTGACCTATCTGATCCCTTCTCCAGTGGATCTTCCAGACCCAAGAATTGAACTGGGGTGTCCTGCATTGCAGGCAGATTCTTTACCAACTGAACTATCAAAGAATCCTTGCTGACCTATATATAAGCCTATATCTATGTTTATTCCGTTATCTATATATTTATTAACATAAACTTGAACTCATATTGATATATACAACTTCAGTATGGCAGCATGATTTTCCTCTAACATTCTCATTTTTCTTGTAACTTCTTTTTCCTACAGTGGTGAAAAATAGCTCTCAGAAGTTGACAATATGAAGTTGTTTCAGAATTTTGAATGTGTACTCCTATGAGAAATGTTACCAACAAGAGTACAGTGTTTGTATAAAGTTCTTTTTGTCTTCAGATTTACAGTATAAAAATAAAAACACTATTTTTTTTCCAAAATAACTTAGGAAATGTTATTCTCTTCCCCTTCAGTGAGGCTATGTCATGCATACAGTTATATGCATCTGTCATGGTCTGCATTCTCTCTAGTGTTCCCCTGAGATCTTGGTTGATATATATTAAAAAAAATATTGCTTACAGTAAAAATCACTGTTTGCGACATACAGTTCTATGTGCTTCATGACAGCATAAAGTCATGTATGCACCATTCCAGCACCATATAGAGCTGTTCTGTCACCTTAAGAAAGCTCTGAATGGCCCCCTTTCCACAGTCTCCAACCCCTGACACCCAGCAATCTGTTTTCTGTTTATACCTTTTCAAATTTTCTGAAATGTCACATTGATGCAGTCAAACCATATGTAAACAATTTTTGCCTGCCATCTTTTACTTAGCTAATCACATTAAAAATCCTTTTGTATTTTTGTGTGAATTTAGCTCATTCCTCTTTGTTTCTGAATAGTATTACATTGCAGGAACATATCACAATTTACTTCCCTGTTCACCTGTTGAAGGACATCCAGGTTGTTTTCAGTTTTGGGTGATCATGAACGATGCTGCTATAAACATTTGTGTAAAGTTTTATGTGAACATAAATTTTCAATTCACTTGGGTGAGTATCTAAGAGTGGAATTGCTGGGTTGCATGAGAATGTATAAAACTACTAGCCAGGTTGGGGAATAGGAAAAGATATAATAAAGATAAATGGAAAAACCGCTGTAGGCTTCCAGCCTAAAGCAGGTCTGAAACTGGTGAGGAGAGAAAAACTAAATCAAGATCAGATTTTCAATTGCTATTTTAAGTTGGGCACGACTGAATTGAGAATGTTTTTGTGACTGCTTTGGTTGAATGAGCAGATAAGTCAAGGGACATGCTAAGCTTTTACCCTAGGGGTGAATACATTTTAAAGGGGCATAGGGAAGCACAAAATGCTCACTTAATATCATTATAAATATTGTCTTTCAGCATGCCCAAGTCATCCAACAAACCAAATTACATGTGATGATTAATTTACTGTTTTGTTATTGGATATGATAAAATTAAGTCAATTTCTCATGACTTTGCTATTATGACAACAACAACAATGGTTTCAGGTAAGGCAATGATAAAAAACACAGTACTAGTTCTGAAACAAAGGTTACATTAGACTTTGTTTTGAAATCAGTGAAATAGGGACTAAATTTTTGGTTCTTGCAGGTAAGAAATTTAAGGGAGAACAATGATATCTTTTTACCCCTTGTAATATAGCACACTAGTTTATGTAAATGGCTCTGAAATAAATATTTATTGAATGAATGAATAAATTGAAAACTTATAAAAGTGATGCTCAGTAAATACTAACATTTTTATATACAAATATCCTCCAACTCCAGTACTTTGGCCACCTCATGCTAAGAGTTGACTCATTGAAAAAGACTCTGATGCTGGGAGGGATTGGGGGCAGGAGGAGAAGGGGACGACAGAGGATGAGATGGCTGGATGGTATCACTGATGCCATCGACTCGATGACTCATCAGACTCACTGACTTGATTGACGTGAGTCTGAGTGAATTCCCGGAGTTGGTGATGGACAGGGAGGCCTGGTGTGCTGCGATTCATGGGGTCGCAAAGAGTCAGAAACGACTGAGTGACTGATCTGATCTGATCTGATCCTCCTTTGGGTTTCCTATGTGGTGCAGTGGTAAAGACCCTGCCTGACGATGCAGGAGACTTAAGAGACACGGGTTTGATCCCTGAGTCAGGAAGACTCCCTGGAGGAGGATATGGCAGCCTGCTCCAGCATTCTTGCCTGGAGAATTCCATGGACAGAGGAACCTGGTGGACTACAGTCCATGGGGTCAGAAAGAATCAGACATGACTGAGCGACTAACACGTCTACACACTTCTACACTATACTTGGTTTACATGAATATCATTCTAAACTACGTTATTTCCTGACATGATGTTTCTAAGGCAAAAAAAAAAAAAAAAAGGATACAGAATCTCACAGTTTATTCTATTTAAAAAATGAAGTGTTAATGATCAATAATGTGGCAATTTATGTGTGTGGATTTTATTTTTTTAAATTAATTTTTATTGGAGTTTAGTTGGTTGACAGTGTTGTGTTAGTTTCTACTGTACAGCAAAGTGAATCAGCTGAATGTATACATGTATCCCTTCCTCTTGGACTGCCTTTTCTCATTCAGGTAACTAGTGAGAGTGTACTGTATAGAACATGAGTGCAGATTTTAGAGAGATTGGAGTTTGGATCTCTGGATTCATTGTTTACAGCGAGCCCTATGTTATGTATTATGTTTATGTTTTTATGTTCAGTCACTCAGTCATGTCCGAAGCGGGTACATAACTTCTCTGAGCTTTTCTTTCCTTGTCTATAATAACAATGCTGATCTCAGAGGCTGGGCTTCCCAGGTGGTGCTGGTGGTAAAGATCCACCGGCCAATGCAGGAGACACAAGATACCCAGGTTCAGTCCCTGGGTCGTGAAGATCCCTTGAGGTAGGAAATGGCACCCCACTCCAGTATTCTTCACTGGAAAATTCCATGGGCAGAGGAGCCTGGTGGTCTACAGTCCATGAGGCCA
This sequence comes from Bos javanicus, assembly GCF_032452875.1. Taxonomy (NCBI): domain Eukaryota; kingdom Metazoa; phylum Chordata; class Mammalia; order Artiodactyla; family Bovidae; genus Bos; species Bos javanicus. Next base: position 11,538,315 of record NC_083868.1, read on the forward strand.
CAAAGAGGTGGACACGACTGAGCGAGCCCACAGTCAGAGGTTATCGAGATAATTAAAGGAGAAGTCACTTTTCACTTTTATGCATTGGAGAAGGAAATGGCAAGCCACTCCAGTATTCTTGCATGGAGAATCCCAGGGACAGGGGAGCCTGGTGGGCTGCCGTTCATGGGGTTGCACAGAGTCAGACATGACTGAAGCGACTTAGCAGCAGCAGCATATATAAAGAAGACCTGGGCTGCGGTAAATCTTCCACAAATGCTCATTCTTAGAGCTCTTATTACATTATTAATTCAAACCATAGTTTTCCTATCTGCTTTGGTAGACTATACATGTGAACAAAAATAATTACTTCTTCATAGAATTCTCATTTTGGCCACACAGATCCTGGGACTCTTGTTTGCAATCAACCTATTTGCTATTTGAATGAGGTCCTTTGCAGCTCACTGATCCTACAGAGTACACACGTCAAACATACTGATTAAGTGGTAATTACAAGTTTTGACTAGAATGGTCTATTCAATATGGGAGAAAAGATCATTTGGAGGCAAATGTTTTATTGAAACGTTTCCTTAGACCGATCTGATTCCTTTGTAAAGAAAAGTTGGGCAAATGTAAATGCTAAAAGAGGCGCATTTGTGAGTAGAGAAACTCTCTAAAAGGCTTCTGCTAAATCAAGAAAAATGAGGATTACTTGGACAACATAAGACATTTTTTTGATACATTTGCTCTTACAGTAAAAATGCATATGTATATTATTTAAAATTTAAAAATAATAGAAGAACATGGATTGCATATAATTTGTATCCATGTATGAAACAAAACATTTCAAACATATACAAAAGTAGAGCAATTAATATAAGAATCCTCCTTATCTACACCCCTACCCTCCACCAATACCTGACCTTAAAAATTCAATACCTGACCTTAAAAATGATCTCCTCATGGTTAGTCTTGTCTCATCTATTACCTTCTCAACTCCCTCCCCTACTTCTGGATTATTATGAAGTGAATTTCAGAGAATTTGTCCTGTCAGGTCCATTTCTTTTAATCTCAGGAAAATATGATTCTATAATTTTTATAGATAATCTTGTGTCATTCATTCCATCATTGTCAAACAGAGAGTGCTTCAGAAGCTATGTTTACATTTTAAAGGAATGAAATATTTTATTAGTATAATTGTTAAGTATTGCAAGTTTTTTTTTAACCAAAATATCATGGCTGAAAGCTTTTGGAAAAAGTGTACAGATAAAATAGTTTTACAAATCAGCATATCATCTTTTAAAATGGATCTCTAGTGGCAAAAAAAAGGTCATATATTGTTATTGCTTAGTGTATCAGTTGTGTCTGACTCTTAGTGACCCCATGGACGGTAGCCCTCAGGTTCCTCTGTCCATGGGATTTCTCAGGCAAGAGTACTGGAGTGTGTTGCCATTTCCTACCTCAGGGAATCTTCCCAACCTAAGGATCAAACCCACATTCCCTGCACTGGCAGGTGGATTCTTTAGCACTGAGTCACCGGGGAAGCCTATGTTGTAAATAGTTTCACATAAAAATTATGTATAAGTGTATTGGAGGCATCATGTTTTTAAAAACCTAAGTATTAATTTCTGTTTGAAATGTAAAGAAACAAATCCAAATATGATTGTCTATTTGCCCTTAAATGGAATACATTCTTTTTTCTCAAAAGCCTACAGCTGTTTAGAAGATCAAGTGGTTTGACCTTTCAGTTCTTTGTGATTATATTTTCCTGGTTGTAATCATCTTTGGTGGTAAGTAGATTTCCAATTGGATTTTATGAAATGAATATTGGTAATATTAGTTATATTAAGAGATTTCAGATTTCAGGAATACATAGAACTTAGGGTAAATATTTGACCAGGATAAAGATGGCATTTGAATTTTAGAGCATCATGTATTAATATACAAAGAAAATTAATGTTATCCAAATAGCAATCATTCCATATAGTTGGGATTTAATAGAGCAAAGAATTATTCTGAAGGGCATAGAGCTTTACTTTGCTTTGATATGATAGTGAACACATACAATATGAACTAATTTATTTAAAGCACGTATTTTGAGAAATATTGAATCATCTTTCCTAAATACCCAGTATTCAATGAGATTTTAAAAAGCAAAAGCATTTCATTTGAATTAGCATTTATATTTATCTTCCTTATAACTAACCTCTCATTTTAGGGAAAATAAAGATTTACATATATACTTGCAATTCCAAATTTCTTGTGAGATGGAAAAGACCTTTTTTTTTTAAAGATCCCAAATAGTGCCTTCAGTTCAGTTCAGTTCAGTTCAGTCACTTAGTCGTGTCTGACTCCCTGCGACCCCATGAACAGCAGCACACCAGGCCTCCCTGTCCATCACCAATTCCCAGAGTCCACCCAAACCCATGTCCATCGAGTCGGTGATGCCATCCAACCACCTCATCCTCTGTCATCCCCTTGTCCTCCTGCCCTCAATCTTTCCCAGCATCAGGGTCTTTTCAAATTGAGTCAGCTCTTTACATCAGGTGGCCAAAGTATTGGAGTTTCAGCTTCAGCATCAGTCCTTCCAATGAAAACCCAGGTCTCATCTCCTTTAGGATGGACTGGTTGGATCTCCTTGCAGTCCAAGGGACTCTCAAGAGTCTTCTCCAACATCACAATTCAAAAGCATCAATTCTTCGGCGCTCAGCTTTCTTTATCATCCAACTCTCACATCCATTACATGACCACTGGAAAAACCACTTCACTCTAAACCCTTGATAGTTTTTGTGTATGTAACTTTGATGATAAAGTATTCAGTAAGTGAAGAATACGTTTTGATTTGGACAGTAAAGAGAAAAACAAAATGATGAATTTGAAACTGGAGCAAGAGAATACAAGTATTTGCCAATTTAGCTACATTAATTTTGAATCATCCTTGAAGAGTTTGCATTTGTTGAAAACAGAAAAGAGAGTAAGTTTAGAATTCTCTTTGGATTACCTTTTTAAGTCAATATTGGGATCATTACATTAAACAATTACCAAATTCCTATTTATTGTTAAAATAAAACTTTTATAAATTATATCAGCTAGATAAGACCACTTGAGTTAATGAAATGAACAGCTGAAACCTTGGAAATAAGAAATTCCTCAATTAAATGTTGTTGATTTTGATCATTGAAGTTGAGGGGAGAATTAGAGATTCATTTTGTGATTCCATGTGCTTATTTGGATGGGTTAAGACAGGAAATGGAAGGTTAAATTTTCAACGTCATTTTTGTAAATTTGTCTGCAGTATCGTGCATCGAACCTGGACTGGCATCTCGTTTCATACATGATATTTTACATGTTTCAATGCCATTCTCCCAAATCTTCCCACCCTCTCCCTCTCCCACAGAGTCCATAAGACTGTTCTATACATCAGTGTCTCTTTTGCTGTCTCGTACACAAGGTTATTGTTACCATCTTTCTAAATTCCATATATATGTGTTAGTATACTGTATTGGTGTTTTTCCTTCTGGCTTACTTCACTCTGTATAATAGGCTCCAGTTTCATCCACCTCATTAGAACTGATTCAAATGTACATTTAGATTTTAGAATAGCTTTGGTTGATATGATAGATGCTGATTGTGTGTGTGTATGTGTGTATTGTCAATACTAATTAAACCAAACTTCAAACCTTTAAGATATGTGCTTTTTATCTCAATTTTTTAAAAAAATGTAGGTTTGCAAAGCATGAATACTATTAACCTCTTCATGTATAGTGATTATATACAAATATCCATTTGCAAAGAAGAAAGTAAGTTATCACAGTTCCCACAACTCAGAGGTAACCACTAGTACTCGTTTTGCTAAATATTCTTTCAGGGACAACCATTTCTTGTGTGTGTGTGTATATGCAGATCAATGATTCTCAATCAGGTCATTTGCCCAACACCTCCCAGCCCAGGAGATATTTGCCGATGTCTGAAGTAATTTTGGTTGTCGCAACTGGGAAGTGCTACTGACATCTGGTGGGTAGGGGCCATGGATACTTATAAACATCATACAAAACCTAGGACAAATTTCCCTGGATCCCCAGAAAAAACTTACATAGTCCATAATGTCAGCAGTGCCAAAGTTGAGAAGTTCTGAAGTAAACAGATATATGTATATTATAATACACATATTACATATGTGTATTATAGATAGAGATATTTGTATATTATGCATGGATGAATTCATGGCATAAATGCTTTTGCAGATTTACTTTTTACTTATTTATTTTTTATTGTGGTAAAATGCATAAACAATGAAAAATTACCCATCTTAAATGTTTGTCTATTTAACATTTGGATACATCCATGTAACCATATCAAAAATAACATATAGAAAGCACTTTAATCACTTGAAAAATCTATTAAGTGTTCTCCTAGTTAATTTCCTCTACCCACAGAGGTAAAATTTCTGACTTCTATCATCGTACTCTTGGAAGTCTTATAAATGTGTCTGTGCAGTGTGGATCTGTGTGCATGTGTTCCTTCAGTAAATGTCTTTTGGAGCATCTCATTAAATGTGACATTTATCCATGTTCTTAATAGAGTTGGACACAACTGACATGACTTAGCAGTAGCAGTATGTTAATTGATAATTAATTCTTATCTGTCATCGAGTGATATTTTGCTGTATGGATATAACAAAATTTTATTCATTTTTTGATTCATTAAGGATATTAAGGCTGTGTTGTGTTGCACAATGCCTTAGAACAAATAGAAAATGCAAAGGAATATGTTAATGAGACTTACCTGGTGGTTCAGTGGTTAAGATTCTGCCTCCTAATGCAGGGGCACAGATTTGATCCCTCGTAGGGGAACTAGCAGCAGCAGGGGAACTAAGGTCTGTCTAGTCAAAGCTATGGTTTTTCCAGTAGTCATGTATGGATGTGAGAGTTGGACTGTAAAGAAAGCTGAGTGCTGAAGAACTGATGCTTTTGAACTGTGGTGTTGGAGAGGACTCTTGAGAGTCCCTTGGACTGCAAGGAGATCCAACCAGTCCATCCTAAAGGAGATCAGTCCTGAATGTTCATTGGAAGGACTGATGTTGAAGCTGAAACTCCAATACTTTGGCCACCTGATGCCAAGAGCTGACTCATTTGAAAAGACTCTGATGCTGGGAAAGATTGAAGGCAGGAGGAGAAGGGGACAATGGAGGATGAGATGGTTGGATGGTATCGCCAACTCAATGGACATGAGTTTGAGTAAATTCCAGGAGTTGGTGGTGGACAGGGAGGACTGGAGCGTTGCAGTCCATGGAGTTGCAAAGAGTCGGACATAACTAAGCAACTGAACTGAAGTGAGGGGAACTGATTTCCCACATGTAGCTGGGTGTGGCCAAAAATTAAAAAAACAAAATGACGTTTAAAAAAATCTAACAAATATTTGAGCTAAATTACCTTAACATAAAATAATATTATAGCTTTGATTACATTATTAGTTGATCATATGATAGTATCTTTGTGAAACAAATCAAATTGTGCAAATAGTCTAAGCATTATAAAGGTGAAACAACTTGTTTGATACAAAAAATTGCTTCAATAAAGAAATTTTGAAGGAAGGAGTGGATGGTAGTAACAAACAGGAAAATTAGGGATTAGTGAGATAGTCTATTCATGTGTATATTATAAACATTTATTTTTCGGAGTTTGAACATCATTCTTTCTGATGGCCCGTTAAAAGACAAGTAATGTTGAGATGCATACAAGTTTAAATGCCATTAAATCAGCCAGCAAGTTCTTGAGGAAAATTCTTTCTTTGCTACTCATTGGACATGCATCAACTGAGCAGTCTCTTACAGAGGAATTGTTTCGGCTATCTGAGCAAGAGCAACAAGCTCAGACTATTTGCTTTGAAAAGCATTTATTTAGAACTAGCCAAGCTTAAAAGTAGCCTGGGCTTTCAAATGTTACTTATGGAGCAAATATTTGATCTAATACAGAGCAAAGTGCAGTAACATACATGCGAAGCACTAGAGTACTACCCTGAGGGCACTAGACTGAGGTGGTTTTAAGTGTGAACTCTCCAGCTTGGCCATCCCGGTTTGAATCCAACTTCACTATTAGCTCTGGGATGCTGGGCATTTACCTCTCAGTGACTTAGTTTCCTCAAGAGTGAAGTGGAAAGTTGTCATGAGACTACAAGTTTAAAATGAGAAAGTGCTTGTAAAATAAACAATGCTGAGTATCTAGAATAAATAAGACATAATAGGTGTTTGATAGAAAAAAATCTGTTTTTTAAACGAACATCTATGTGTTTTAAATTGGGATTAAAATTTAGATCAGCATCGGTGTGTGCTTGCTGCTGCTACTGCTAAGTTGCTTCAGTCGTGTCCGACTCTGTGTGACCCTGTAGCTTACTGAATGACAATTAACTTCCTCAAACCCACAAGGTTGTAAATTGTCAGACATGAGAGTCAAACCAAGGTAACAAGGAGCATGAAAATGGTTTCTCAGGCTCCTGTGCCCCCTACACATTCTCCTCACCTCTGCCCCCAGCCTGACCAAAACCCGAGAAGGAAACTTCCTAGTCAATCAGCATTGGAATACAGATTTAAATGCACTTCCCCAAAATATGTAGCTCAGTCGGTAAAGAATATGCCTGCAATGCAGGAGACCGGGGTTCAATTCCTGGGTTGGGAAGATCCCCTGGAGAAGGAAATGGCAATCCACTCCAGTATTCTGCCTGGAGAATCCCATGGAAAGAGGAGCCTGGCGGGCTACAGTCCATGGGGTTGGATTGCAAGAGTTGGACATGAATTAGCAGCTAAACCACCACTAAGTTATATTTTATAATAGCAACATCATAGAGACCTGATTTCTTTCCTCCTCCTCTTTTTCAGCTTTGCCTTATTTTAATTATATTTCTTTTGTGGTAAAGGTGGCTCAGATAATAAAGAATCTGCCTGCAATGCAGGAGACTTGGGTGCAATCCCTGGGTCATGAAAATCCCCGGAGAAGGGAATGGCCACCCACTCCAGTATTCTTGCCTGGAGAATTTCATAGACAGAGGAGCCTGGCGGTTACAGTCCATAGGGTCACAAAGAGTCGGACACAACTGAGTGACTAACACACTCAGCATGAAACACAAGTATTATTAACAAGCTACAACAGCTGGCTGCCAAACCAATCAATATCTCTTCCTGCCATCTTCCTTACTAAAAGAATCAGACCTAGCTGAGCAACTAACACACATTATATTAATTTATTTTCTTTCATGTCCTCTTTTCTAGACTATGAACTTAAAGATAGGGATCTGAATCTTGCTCATGTCTGGATTCAGGGCTTGTGGAATAATAAACTGAAGATAATTTTGAATAAAAATATATACATGAGATTGATGTAATGCTTGAAGTGTGGGCCAGTTTGAATACTGCCTTTGGAACAAGGATCAGATCTGCCTATCTATCTATCGATCTGTCATCAATCATCTGTCATCTCTCTCCATACACTCATCTGTCCATCCCTCTGTTATCTTTCCATTCAAGCATTTTCTGTTTTTATTTTGTTTGTTTGTTTTATTGTTCTTACTGACAAGACCACAGCTCTTACTACCAGGTGGTGCTAGTGGTAAAGAATCTGCCTCCCAGTGCAGGAGACTTAAGAGCTTTGGGTTCAATCCCTGGATCTGGAAGATTGCCTGGAGAAGAGTATGGCAATCCACTCTAGTATTCTTGCCTGGGGAATCCCATGGACTGAGGAGCGTGGCAGGCTACAGCCCATAGGGTCATAAAAGAGCTGGACTCAACTGAAGTGAGTTTATTTTCTAGGGCTCCAAAATCACTGCAGATGGTGACTGCAGCTATGAAATTAAAAAGACACTTGTTTCTTGGAAGAAAAGCTATGACAAACCTAGACAGCATATTAAAAAGCAGAGACATTACTTTACTGACAAAGGTCCATCTGGTCAAAGCTATGGCTTTTACAGTAGTCATGTATGGATGTGAGAGTTGGACCATAAAAAAAGCTGAGCACTGAAGAACGGATGCACTTGAACTGTGGTGTTGGAGAAGACTCTTGAGAGTCCCTTGGACTGCAAGGAGATCCAACCAGTCCATTCTAAAGGAGATCAGTCCTGAATATTCATTGGAAGGACTGATGCTGAAGCTGAAATTCCAATCATTTGGCCACCTGATGAGAAGAACTGACTCCTTGGAAAAGACCCTGATGCTGGGAAAGATTGAGGGCAGGAGGAGAAGGGGATGACAGAGGATGAGATAGTTAGACGGCATCACCGACTCAATGGACGTGAGTTTGATCAAGCTCTGGGAGTTGGTGATGGACAGGGAGGCCTGGCGTGCTGCAGTCCATGGGGTCACAAAGAGTCAAGACACGACTGAGCGACTGAACTGAAGTGAATGAGCACAGCACGCACTGATGCGTCTGGTGATGACCTTGACTTGCTCTATATTTGAGACACTCTAGTAAGCATGAATCTCTGAAGCAAGATAATAGGGATTTCAGTCCAGGCGCCTACTCTTATTACCTGTGGGAGAGAAATTTGTTTCTTTCACTTCATCAATAAAATAAGAGAATAATGGTACCTATACTACAGGTTTATTGTGAAGACTAAATGATTTAATGCATTCTTACCTTTAGGAAGAGTGGGAGGCATAAATTAAATGTGCTTAATAAATGTTAATTATCAATAAATAACTGTTGCTTCTTGTAGTCAATATTTAGCTGTCCAGATGGTTCTAAAGTACTGAATTCATGTTTCTGGTTATATTTTATCAGTTTTTTCATTGAAGAGTCTTGTATGTAATGTAACAAAGTTTTCCAGAAATGTAACATAGAAAATCTATTATCTTCAGACTTGTTCACTGTATCCTGTTAAGTTTTGTTTCTGTATTAAAAAAATACACAACACAATTTTAAAAGGCTTCCCTGGTAGCTCAGATGGTAAAGAATCTGCCTCTAATTCAGGAGACCTGAATTTGATTCCTGGGTTGGGAGGATCCTCTGGAGAAAAGAAGGGCAACCCACGGCAGTATTCTTGCCTGCAGAATTCCAGGGACAGAGAAGCCTTGGGGGCTACAGTCCATGGTGTCACAAAGAGTCATTCACACCCGAGGAACTAATATACTAATTTAGAACTAAAACCTGGAAGTTTCTGAATTTAGGTATTGAAAACCTAAGTTGAGCAAATAAAAAACGTATGCAAGATATTTTTTTGACTGACCAGAAGGAAACACTCAGTATTTTTCCTAACATGCTTTAAAAATATTTGGAGAGAGCAGTGCATCACAGGGATAGAGGAAACACCAAAGAATCCTGAGAGAGAAAGAAGCATCCCAGTGGGTCTCAGCATGTGGCTCGCCTCCACTCTGCACCTTTCGGCAGAAGAATGTTGGCATGATGACACACAGGTTCCACATGTGACAGTCCGCGTGGGGACCTATGAGGAGTGAAAGGGAAGCATATTTTATTGAAACCGGCCCCCTAGTTACATGGAACAAAGGATAGAAAGTAAAAATTGTTTTGAGATCAGATACATTTTTCTAGGAATGGATATGACAGGGTTGTCTGAGGAAGTAAGCAGAGAAATCTGTGGAATGCTCCAGCCTTTCCTAGGTGGACAAAAATGTGAAATACTTTACACCCATTTGAGCATGATGTATTACATGATGAATTCACTAGAGGGACACAGCGAGGGATGGCACAGTATCTGACCACATCAATGAGTTAAAATTCTTATAAAAGAGACAGAAAGAAATAAAGGAAATGAAGCCATTGCACACAGGTGGGTACTGGTGACTTATTGTTGGTTGCATTTGTTAAGACTCTGGTCTACTGATGTGACATTTACATCTTTCTGAGTTCTGCTTTTTCACAGCCCAGAAGAAGCTCATTCTTTCTTTCCTTTTTAAAATGTGAAGCAAATAATTATTCCTTTCAAAAGAAACAATGATTACGTTTACTTAGATAATTCAACTGTTAAAATCTAAAATGAAACGAAGAGATCCAATGATGCAATTGGAAGAAAAATTGCTTCCACCTTGCAAATTAGCAAATAAACTTCCCCATGAAAAATATCAAATGTGGAAAATGGCTTGTGGAAGCTCATTTTACCTACAAGTTATAATAATATTTGTTTTAAGCTACACATGCATTCCACCCCCACCCCCACACCCCCGCTCATCAAGCAAAAGATTTTCTTTTTTTCAGTAAGAAGACTACATTAAAATTGTTTTCCTTCAGGAAATTTACATAAACTACTCAAACATTTCAAATTGAAAACAAATTATGTTTTTGTCCATAGACTCTCTTTGGTTATAGCCCTTGCTGTGGAGGTAAGATTTCAGTATTAAAGCTTAGAACATTGTTATGAATGAGATCAGTGAGATCTCATCCTCCCCCTTCACACTGCAGCTGAACAAGAGAGGAACGAGTCCATGGGTTTGCTCTTGTCAAAAGAAGGAAAGAAAAGATTGTGAAACAATTGAGAAAATTCTTGTAAAAGAAAAGATTTGTGGATGATTAGCAAGGATGAGGGACAGAGATAAGCAAAGGGTATGGAGAAGGCAATGGCACCCCACTCCAGTACTCTTGCCTGGAAAATCCCATGGATGGAGGAGCCTGGTGGGCTGCAGTCCATGGGGTCACTAAGAGTTGGACACGACTGAGCTACTTCACTTTCACTTTTCACCTTCATGCATTGGAGAAGGAAACGGCAACCCACTCCAGTGTTCTTGCCTGGAGAATCCCAGGGATGGGGGAGCCTGGTGGGCTGTCGTCTATGGGGTCGCACAGAGCTGGACACGACTGAAGCGACTTAGCAGCAGCAGCATAGATGGGCCACTGAGACTGTATGGTTGTCTGTCTGTCCTTGAATCCTTTAGACACACATTATCCCATCTAGACAATGAACACGGTTCCATGTAGGTCACTCCTGTGTTTTACTTCTTTTCCAGTCTCATAAACCCACAAGATCTCTCTGGACTCCTTGTCAGTTCAAGGAGATCATTCTACTGCTTCCTTGCCCCACACTGGGCTTCCAGCCTGTGTGGCATCATCTAAAGTCTGTACTTGTGTCATGCTGTTCCAGGTGCTGGGGAACTGTTTCACTTTTGCAGGTCCTACTGAGGCTTGAGGAATTCTATGAGGCTGTCTCACCCTCTTGACCCTGATTAACACCACCACTCCCCCACTCCACCACCTCACCCAGGCATTTCTGCTCTGGGATTTTATTGCTTCCCAAGATTCTATTCCTGGTGACTCAGAGGGTAGAGAATCCACCTGAAATGCAGAAGACCCCAGGTTTGGGGCAGGGAATAGCAAGCCACTCCAGTATTCTTGCCTGGAAAATCCCATGGGCAGAGGAGCCTGGTGGGCTACAGTCCATGGAGTTGCAAAGAATCAGACACAACTGAGTGACTTTCACTTTTCAAGGTTCTACTCAAGAAAGGGGGCAAATAGAGGATGGCAGTTTGTGCTTTCAAATACCATACTCCTTTCTGCTTAGCTCACTTCCATGCTAGGATCAGAAGATGAGGTGGGCAAGTGACCTTTCTCAGGGACTCACACCGTCTACTCACCTTTCACTTTTCTTCTATCAGTCCTCCACTCCAGTCCAGGGAACACTTATTGCATCTGTGGAGCCCAGAATCTTTCTCTTACACAGTTTGTTTTCAGTTTGCTTTCATAGTTTGTTCCTTCCAACTATTAGTCATACATGATAGTCTTTGACTTGTTCCTGGAAACTGAATTTATAAATTGAAAGCAAGGAAAATGTTTGCGTTTTCCATTTGCTATGTCATCATTTTCTAGAGATAAAAACATCCTAAACAGGGAGGGACAGACAGGGATAAGTGGAATTTTAAACAAAAAAATCATTACCACACAAAGCATATTGGTCAATATTTTTGAAATTTTATAGTAGCCCAGAAGACATGATGTGTTTGAACTTGCCTGCTGCTCTGAAAGTGGACTAGTATGGGAGGAAAAGTGATGTCAGTGAACTGGGACTTAGTGTGAAATGCAAGGATAAATTGTGTTTTCTTGCATAGGCTACACTCCTGAAATGGACTTCCCAGGTGGCTCAGTGGTAAAGAATCCACTTGCCAATATAGGCGATGCAGGTTGGATCCCTGGGTCTGGAAGATCCCCTGGAGAAGGAAATGGCAACTCACTCCAGTGTTTTTGGCTGGGAAATCTCATGGACAGAGGAGCCTAGTGGGGTACAGTCTATGGGGTCAAAAAAGAGTTGAACACAACTTAATGACTGAACAACAAACACATTCCTGAAATACTTAGAGTATTAATATTCACTTTCTTTCTCTAAATTCTGACATTTCTTTTTAGTCATTGGACTAGAACTGCTTAGAATATTAAAATGAGGCATTACTAATTCTTGAGCTTTTTGGCCAGATGTCAATTTCAAAGGAAAGAGTAAATTTTTAAATACAGATATATTTAATGAAAATGATTCTTTTGCTCAAAAGTAATTTTTAGAATTCATTCATTTATCTATTTATTGCTACTCTGAGTCTTAATTGCTGCACATGAGCGTTCTCTGGTTGTGGCAAGCAGGGCCTACTCTCTAGTTGCCGAGTGCAGGCTTCTTATTGTGGTGGCTTCTCTTGTCTCGGAGCACAGGATTTAGGATGTGCAAGCTCAGTAGTTGTGGCATGTGGGCTTAGTTGCTCTGAGGCAAGTGGGATCTTCCTGAACCGGGACCAAATCTGTGTCTTCTGCACTGGCAGGAGATTCTTTACCACCAAGCCAATGGGAAGTCCTGCTCAAAAGTATTTATCAATCGTTAACAATATGCATCAGTTCAGTTCAGTTCAGTTGCTCAGTCATGTCCGACTCTTTGCGACTCCATGAATTGCAGCACTCCAGGCCTCCCTGTCCACCGCCAACTCCCGGAATTCACTCAGACTCACGTCCATTGAGTCAGTGATGCCATCCAGCCATCTCATCCTCTGTCGTCCCCTTCTCCTCCTGCCCCCAGTCCCTCCCAGCATCAGAGTCTTTTCCAATGAGTCAACTCTTCGCATGAGGTGGCCAAAGTACTGGAGTTTCAGCTTTAGCATCATTCCTTCCAAAGAAATCCCAGGGCTGATCTCCTTCAGAATGGATCTCCTTGCAGTCCAAGGGACTCTCAAGAGTCTTCTCCAGCACCACAGTTCAAAAGCATCAATTCTTAGGAAGTGTAAAACTTCATTGGATGTTTGAAACTGCCTAGGAATTGCCTTGATAAAGTATGTTGCCTGTTGTTGTTTTTTAATTTATTGTGGACTTAAGAAGGAATTTGTGATTCATATGTTTTAAAGAACAAACTTAGTTAATTCTCATAGACTTGTGATTTCACTGTGACTTTGTTGAAACAGGTTGGACCTCTAGCTCCTATAAATTGGATCTAAATGTTCTTTCTTATTGCTTAGCTCAGAATCACATGCATTTTTAGAATCTAGATAATAAGTACCCAGTTCTGCCTCCTGCAAATAATAATTCACAATAGATACTCACTGGTGTTGATTTATTTATGATGGTGACTGCTGCACAAATCTCATGTACACTAAATGTTGAACAAGCATTATCATTATTTTGACAAATATCCTCAGGTCTTTGGCACTAGTTTTGACAAATGGTCACGAGGAAGCTGATTCAGATGAATGACAGGCAGTTGTAGTGCAGTTCTACCAGTTGATTCTTCATCATGGAATGATTTAAAAAAAGCGAAGGAAAGTGCTCATCTGACTTGACAGCAGAGGGTCCGTCTGCACTGTGGATGGTGGGTGATTGTTAATGGGCTGGAAATACTCGGTAGAGACTATCTTCACCAGAGCAAATCAAAGAATTATCTTTGTCAACTCCCTACATCGTAAAACCTTGGACTATATGATTGTGTTTAAAAGTGTATTTATATAAAAATAAAAATAAACTTTATATGGACTTGTCATATAAAATGGATTAGCCAAGTCATTAGGGTTCATCTAGATAAGGTGTACATGTGTGGGCCTGAATTCATTATATAGAAAAGGGTTAGTAAATTTTGAGTGATGTTTTAAATAGTGAAACCAAATAAAAAGAAAATAAAATATACAGAAACATCCTCATGTAAGTAAACCTTATGTATTATTTAGGTTTTCAAAGAACATATATTTGTAAAATTTCTCTCCATTTTATTTTTTTAACTGCTAAAATGTCTATACCATGAAAGAAAGAAGAATGAACTGAGTCACAAAATCTGCATTGGAGTCCTGCCTCGATAGCTTTACCCAATTCATTTAACACAATGTTTTTCAACCTTTTCTCATTATTATTCTTCCAAAGTGGTTTATTAAATATTTTATCTTAATTAGCTTACCTCCACTGAAATGTTTATTTCACAGATAAAAGCTGGCTTAAAACTCAACATTCAAAAAACTAATATCATAGCATCTGCTCCCATCACCTTATGGCAAACAGAAGGGGAAACAGTGAAAACAGTGACAAATTTTATTTTCTTGGGCTCCAAAATCACTATGGACAGCTACTGCAGGCATGAAATTAAAAGATGTTTGCCCCTTGGAAGAAAAAGCTATGACAAACCTAGACAGTGTGTTAAAAAACAGACACATTACTTTGCTGACAAAGGTCCATATAGTCAAAACTATGCTTTTTCCAGTAGTCATGTATGCATGTGAGAGCTGGATAATATAAAAGGCTGAGCACTAAAGAATTGATGCCTTCAAACTGTCGTGCTGGAGGAGACACCAAGAGTCCCTTGGACAGCAAGGAGATCAAACCAGTCAATCCTAAAGGACATCAACCATGAATATTCACCAGAAGAACTGATGCTGAAGCTGGAGCTCTAATACTTTGGCCATCTGACGTGAAGAGCCAACTCATTGGAAAAGACCCCGAAGCTGGGAAAGATTGAAGACAAAAGGAGAAGGGAGTGACAGAGGGTGTGATGGTTAGCTAGCATCAGTGACTCAATGGACATGAATTGGAGCAAACACAAAGGAGAAAGAGAGAAGAGAGGGCAAAATCTAAGGAGACAGCAGGGGACAGAGGATCCTGGCATGCTACAGTCCTTGGGGTCACAAAGAATAGGACAGGACTTTGAGTGAGTAACAGCAACAACAAACCTGCCGTGGGAGGTGTATCTAGACCTGCCAGAGAGAGAGAGAGAGAATAGAAAGAGACAGGGCACATTGCTTTGGGGATAACCTGATGAAGGGAACATCTGCGTTTTCTATGCCAACACAGAGCCTTGAAGAGCGTCTGGAGGAGTAAGCCACCAAGTCCAGCCACTGAGGCAGAAGAGAGAGAAGAAGCCAGTAGAGGGCGCATTACTGCTTTAAGAGAATTGCTATTGGAGAACTGAAAAACTCTGGAAGAGTTTGAGAAGAAAAGTTTCAGCTTGAATGTCTGCCAAATCCAGAGGACACTATAGAACCTGATCCAGCATGAGTCCTCTAAAATCATACCCACTATCCTCTAATCCTTTCACATCTTGTGACCCTATATATATGAGTCACAGAAGAAAAGTGAACTCGGGCAAGAAAAACTGCCCACATATCTCTCCTCCAAGAGAATCTCTGAAGCCAGGATTTCAAAACTAAGGAAAGGAGGCGCCTCCACGTTAAATTAAGATGCTCACTGATTATTTCTTGAGGAGTAAGAGAGTGGACGGTCTTTTAAGGGTACATCACAGGCATGAGGGAGAAGGCAATGGCACCCCACTCCAGTATTGTTGCCTGGAAAATCCCATGGGTGGAGGAGCCTGGTAGGCTGCAGTCCATGGGGTCTCGAAGAGTCGGACACGACTGAGCGACTTCACCTTCACTTTTCACTTTCATGCATTGGAGAAGGAAATGGCAACCCACTCCAGTGTTATTGCCTGGAGAATCCCATGGATGGAGAAGCCTGGTGGGCTGCAGTCCATGGGGTCGCACAGAGTCGGACAGGACTGAAGCCACTTAGCAGCAGCAGCAGCAGCAGCAGCACAGGCATAAAGAATATGCCTGTGAAGCAGGCGATGCATGTTCGATCCCAGGGTTGGGACGATCGCCTGGAGAAGGGAATGGCAACCCATTCCAGGATTCTTGCCTGGAGAATTCCATGGACAGAGAAGCCTGGCAGGCTACAGTCCATGGGGTGGCAAAGAGTCCCACACAACTCAGCAACTAATACTCTCACTTTCACTTTCACAGGCCTGATGGTTACTGAATGATGGTTATGAGATCATCCAGGGGTGCAGGGAAGAGGCAAGGAAATAAAAGAAGAGCGGAGATTTTATCAAGATTTCAGCTCCAGGGTCATAGTAGACTGACTTGCATTTGCCCCTCAGGCCTACGCTTTCCTCTTGCACATTCCTGAACACATTATTAAATCTTTTGGATACGAAGTTTCTTTGTGGATGAAATGGGAATGAAGTAGACTCACTTTCTAGAACTGGGATGAGGATGAAATATGAGAAGAACTGTAAAGTGTCAAGCACAAAAGAAGGCTCAATAAATGCTTCTTGTTGCTGCTGAGGCTACTGTGAAATAACCAAAATGTTTGAGATTGGGGTGCAATAAGGATACACTCCACGGACAGAGGAGCCTGGAGAGTACTGTCCATGGGGTGGCAAAGAGTCAGATATGACTGAGCAACTAAGCACAGTGCAACACAAGGATTATCCCCCAACAGCAGTCATACCCAGTGTAGGCTTTTTGCTTCAAATCTTAGTGAATCAACATTTTTGAATTCATTTTCTGCACTACCTTTTCCTTTGTCTAAAACATTACAACTTAAAAAAAAAAAAGTACACTTTTGCTTTCCTGAAAAATATATCATTTAAATAGAGAAACCTTACCCAGAAAAACTTTATGCTGCACCTTTCACAGATCAATTGTACATAGAATAACAACATCTACAAAATAAAAAATAAATTAGTTCTTACAGTCAAATAGCACTAGCACACAAAAACCACACACACAACAGGATTTGAGTGAGTCTATTAAAATGTATAGATGTATACATCTGTCAATAAATCATAGAGTATCTAGGCAGATGGGAAATATATATTCATCAGTGTAATTTTTGTTCAAAAGATGTTATAATTATAATAAAGTCAACTAAAAATAATTTTAAAAACTCTTGTTTCCAAAATCTAAATAAAAATATATTAAAAAAATTTTTTTTAAGATCCCCACCTCCCTTGTCACATTCCTACAAACTTTCAACTATATTTTTAGCTAATATTAAATAGAAAATATATTTAATTTTTTAATTTCGATAGTGTTTTTATGATCAGCATTTAGAAATTATGAAAACATTAAAACCATTTAAAGACAATGTGTGAAATAGGAATAAATAGAAAAAAGTCTCTTAATTCACCGTCCTAGAACAATCTTTATAGACATTTGATATTTTCATTTTTATCAAATCCAATTTTGTCTTCCATGTACATGTGTATTTTGAAAACTATTTTTATTGTCACCAGAGCAGACAATATACAGTAAGTTCCCTACAGTCGAATGAGTTCCATTCTGAAAGCAAGTTTGTAAGTCCAGCTTTTTGGTAAGTCCTTCAAAGTTAGCCTAGGTACCCAACTAACATAATTGTCTATATAGTATTGTACTGTAATAGGTTTATAATACTTTTCACAGAAATAATACATAAAAGGCAAACAAAAATTAAAGAAAATATTTTAAATTTTGCCTTGAACAATATAGTAGTCCCAGCTATATCACCGCTGCCTTTACATTTGCTTCTGGACATCCTGGGCTTGAAATAAAGATACTGCACTGTCATACTCTGCATCATACTGTACAGTAAAGTACACAGACGCACGGCCACTGTAGAGGATGCCTGCGTGAGACAATGGATGCAAGACATATGAACTAACTTACGTGACTGGACGTGAGAACTCACTTCAGCATCCTGGAAAGTTCAAAACTCAAAGGTTCGTATGTAGGGGACTTAATGTAGTTTGCTATCTTTTCCACTTGATTGTCTGCAACAGAAATGAACTAATTTCCAAGAGGTGTAGTGGTTTTTCTCTTCATTGGCATTTGACTTTCTGGCCCAGAGTTTTGACTGTTCCTAATTATGTTAGCAAAATATGACATCATAATTACTCTCATTTCCATTTATATAACTGCTGGTGATACTAAATATACCCCACAAATTTTGTTTTAATCTATATTTCTTAATTTGTACCAGTGTTTCTTGCTAATTTACATATGGGGATCTTAGATATTTGTTTTTTTTTTAATTTTTATATGATAACATATTAACCAATTGGCAACATATTAAATGTAGGTATTGCTTCTGTAGTTAATTTTTTTCAAAATAATTTCATAAAATATGAGTAAGAGTTTTGAACTTACATGTACAATATAATGGATTTTTAAAAATCATCTTCTTTTACCTCCATCTGCCCCAAATGAAGATTGCTCAAATTAGTAACCACAAAAGAGTATAAAAGATTTTCTACAATTCTACTTAATTGTTAACTTTTATTTTTAAAAGTGTGATATTTTAAATCACAGACATATAATAATCATTTATGAGCTATCTCCAGATGAATCTTTCATAAGACATAGTGGAACCATTGGTACTAGGCTAGACAGTTTCTACCTAGGTTTGAAATTCTTATGACATTTTAAGTTCATTTATAACTTAAAGAGAATGAGAAATTGCAAGGACTTCAAATTCACAGTGTGCCTGAGGCAGAGATGGAATGGAATTCAGCTGATACTATTATTCATGGTAGACAAAGCTAAAAATTGAAGTTATATGCCTTAAATAGTATATTAAATATGTCTCAGGAAAAAGTGCATTTAATGAGGGAAGAAGTTTTCCAATGTTAGACTTTCCAAATGACTAAAGTCATTATAAAATGCAAATAATCTGAATTGAAATTACTTTATTTTGTCTTTAGGTTTGAGGGAAAACTTTACATGTGTGCTTTATTTTTAAGAAAAAGCTATGGGTATAGATAGTAAAATCTTGTCGGCAAATTTCTGTCATTTTCATTTAAAAGAATACATCGATATTTTAAAACATTTTAAAAAAGTGAATTTCTTAAATGTGCATTTAAATTAATTAATATAAGCAATTAAGTGGAATCTTTCATTATAAACCTTAGAACATTTGGGTTATCAAGAAAATGACATCTTACAAGTTATGATGATTAATTTATGTGTCAGTTTGACCAAACTAAGGGATGCCCAAATAGCTGGTGTAACATTATTTCTTGGTGTGTCTGTGAGGGTGTTTCCAGCAGAGAATAGCATTCAGATCTGTAGACTAAATAAAGATTACCCTCCCCAATGTGGGTGGGCTTCATACAATCCATTGAGGACTGAATAGAACTCAAGAAAGCAGAGGAAGGGAGAGTTTGCTCTTTGCTTGAGCTGAGACATCTACCTGCTGACCTCCAACATCTGTGTTCCTAGTTCTCTGACTTTCAGACTCTGATTAGGATGTATGCCACTGTCTCCCCTGGTTTTTAGGGCTTTCAGTTTGGACTGGAACTATGTTACCAGCTTTCCTGGTTCTCCAGCTTGCAGATGGAAAACCATAGACTTCTCAGCCTTCAAAATCATGTGAGTCAATTCCTATGACAAATCCTACCTTATATATGTTTATATATGTCTTACTGGTTCTGTTTCTTTCTAGAATCTCATATATAAGTTAAAGGTTAACTCAGTGTATGTTGTTGTTCAGTGACTTAGTCGTGTCTGACTCTTTGCAACTCCATGGACTAGGGTTCTCTGTCCTTCACTATCTCCCTGAGTTTGCTCAAACTTATGTCCATTGAATTGGTGATGCTATCCAACCATCTCATCTACTGTCACCCCTTTCTCCTCCTTCCCTCAGTCTTTCCCAGCATCATGGTCTTTTCGAATGAGTTGGCTCTTTGCATCAGATGGTTCAAAGTATTGGAGCCTCAGCTTTAGCATCAGTACTTCCAATGAATATTCAGGGTTGATTTCCTTTAGGATGGACTGGTTTGCTCTCCTTGCTGTCCAAGGGACTCTCAAGAGTCTTCTCCAGCACCACAATTAAAAAGCATTAATTTTTCAGTGCTCAGCCTTTTTTTTAAGGCCCAACTCTTACATCTCTACATGACTACTGGACAACCATAACTTTGACTATATGGACATTTGTCAAAACTGATTGATGACAAATTGATGACTCGGCTTTTTAATACCCAAGTTTGTTATAGATTAAATGTATAAAGAACTATCTGTACGAGATTGGAACATGTCAATAAACTTATTCATTTGCATTCTCAGTTTCTTCATCATTCACTATAAAAGCAGGAACATAATGTACTTTAGGAATGATTTGTTTATGCTTTCCTTATGGTGATGAGTTCCCTGTTAGTCTCAGAGCCTGGAGTTCTAGAGCCTTGCTTTATATCATTTCTTTGTACACCTATTCTTACACAGAACCCTCTTTATAGTTGAACTTTGCAGTGCTCAGCCTACAAATATACAGTTCAGCTTTCAACTCCATTCTTAATCCTCATCTCTTTGGTTAAGGCCAGTGCACTATTTATCCATGAATTCTCGAGGCGCGGTGACTCTGAAACCTCCCCATAGGCATCTTACTGATATCTATCACTTCCTCTTCTCAAGAAGCCCAGTTTAATTGAACACAACTGGCTCAAAAGTATGAGACCTTGAATCCCATCAGTAATACTTCTTTACTGTGTAATCCACGTGCAATATGATTAAAGTCACTTCCTAAGTCTATTTGTCTATTTAAGCACATTACCCTCCAGAGGCTTAATTTTCCTTTAAGAGGGAAATTGCCATTTTGCTCTTCAATTACTCGTGTATATATGATGTAATATTGCATCCAGTTTGGAGAGACGGCTTCTACCATTGATCCAGTATATACCTTAAGCTGTGAAATCTTATGGTATTACTCATAAAAATAAATATGACACAGGAATTCAAAACCACAAAGTTATGGCTGGTACTTGAATTTTTAAAAAGCAAGGGATATTTTCATTGCCATTTTGAAATATTATTTGTTAGTTTCCACATTTGTTAAACTTTATAGGGTTTATATCAAGTGATGTGTAGGAATACAAAAATATTGAATATCTGTCTTAAAGAAACTCAAAATCTATTGTAATAAAGGATATTTTTCAACATTTATTTTATTTATAAAAATAACCAGATGTTAAATTAGAAATGATGCAATGAATAATTATTATGGTGTGACAATTTCACTAATAATGACTTTCTACTAGACTCATTTCATTCATTTATTCTTGTATTTATCTAACATATATGCATATATATGTATGTATGTATATATGTGTGTGTATATATACACAGAAGCTATATATTTATATATAGCTTCCCTGGTGGCTCAGTGGTAAAAAAAATTCTTCCTGCCAATTCAGGAGATGTGGGTTTGATCCCTGGGTCTAGAAGATCCCCCGGAGAAGGAAATGGCAGGCCACTTCAACATTCTTCCTTGGGAAATCCCATGGACAGAAGAACCTGGCAGGCTACAATCCATGGACTTGCAAAGGAGTCAAATACAACTTAGGGACTGAAATAACAACTCTATATATGTGTGTGTGTATTATATTTGAGTACTATATATGTGTATATATATATGTAGTCAACTAAAAAAGGATGTACAAGACCTGTCCCACCAGCAGATGGTAAAGAGTCTGCCTGCAATGTGGGAGACCAGAGTTTGATCCCTGGGTTGGGAAGATCCCCTGGAGAAGGAAATGGCAACCCACTCCAGTATTCTTGCCTGGAAAATCCCATGAATGGAGGAGCCGGCTGGCTACAGTCCATAGGGTCGCAAAGAGTTGGACACGACTGAGTGACTTCACTTTCACTTTCACTTGAGAGATGTGAGTTTAGTTTTATTTGGGGCAAAATGAGTACTGCAGCCTGGGTGGCATCATCTCAGATAGCTGTGAGAGACTATTCCAAAGCAGCAGTGGGGGGAAGTCAATATATAAGATTTTGGTGAATGGGGAGTTCAATACCATGAAACACTCATTTTACAAAAGGGTTTTTGTTAGTCATGAGGATCTGATGTCACCATGAAGGGATTTAATGCTTCTCTAGATATGAGGATATGCAAGGGCTTTGATCATAAAATCTTTCCCTTCTCCAGAGGATCTTCTCAACCTAGGGATTGAACCTGGGTCTCCCACATTGTCGGCTGAATCTTTACCATCTGAGCCACCAGGGAAGTCTAAAATCTGTTCCTAAAAACACCCAACTAACTGAAGACCTTCCAGATGTTCAAGCTGGTTTTAGAAAAGGCAGCTGCTGCTACTGCTGCTAAGTCGCTTCAGTCGTGTCCGACTCTGTGTGACCCCATAGATGGCAGCCAACCAGGCTCCTCCATCCCTGGGAGTCTCCAGGCAGGAACACTGGAGTGGGTTGCCATTTCCTTCTCCAATGCGTGAAAGTGAAAAGTGAAAGTCAAGTCGCTCGGTCGTGTCCAACTCTTCGAGACCCCATGGACTGCAGCCCACCAGGCTCCTCCGCCCATGGGATTTTCCAGGCGAGAGTACTGGAGTGGGGTGCCATTGCCTTCTCCAAGAAAAGGCAGAGGAACCAGAAAAAATGCAGAGGAACCAGAGATCAAATTGCCAACATCCGCTGGATCATCAAAAAAGCAAGAGAGTTCCAGAACATCTATTTCTGTTTTATTGACTATGATAAAACCTTTGACTGTGTGGATCTCAATAAACTGTGGAAAATTCTGAAAGAGATGGGAATACCAGACCACCTGACCTGCCTCTTGAGAAACCTATATGTAGGTCAGGAAGCAACAGTTAGAACTGGACATGGAACAACAGACTGGTTCCAAATAGGAAAAGGAGTACATCAAGGCTGTATATTGCTACCCTGCTTATTTAACTTCTATGCAGAGTACATCATGAGAAACGCTGGGCTGGAAGAGGCACAAGCTGGAATCGAGATTGCCGGGAGAAATATCAATAACCTCAGATATGTAGATAACACCACCCTTATGGCTGAAAGTGAAGAGGAACTCAAAAGCCTCTTGATGAAAGTGAAAGAGGAGAGTGAAAAAGTTGGCTTAAAGCTCAACATTCAGAAAATGAAGATCATGGCATCTGGTCTCATCACTTCATGGGAAATAGATGGGGAAACAGTGGAAACAGTGTCAGATTTTATTTTTCTGGGCTCCATAATCACTGCAGATGGTGATTGCAGCCATGAAATTAAAAGACGCTTACTCCTTGGAAGGAAAGTTATGACCAACCTAGACAGCATATTAAAAAGCGGAGATGTTTCTTTACCATCAAAGGTCCATCTAGTCAAGGCTATGGTTTTTCCAGTGGTCCTGTATGGATGTGAGAGTTGGACTGTGAAGAAAGCTGAGCGCTGAAGAATTGATGCTTTTGAAGTGTGGTGTTGGAGAAGACTCTTGAGAGTCCCTTGGACTGCAAGGAGATCCAACTAGTCCATTCTAAAGATCAACCCTGGGTGTTCATTGGAAGGACTGATGTTGAAGCTGAAACTCCAATACTTTGGCCACCTCATGCGAAGAGTGAAAAGACCCTGATGCTGGGAGGGATTGGAGGCAGGAAGAGAAGGGGACGACAGAGGATGAGATGGCTGGATGGCATCACTGACTCAATGGACATGGGTTTGGGTGAACTCCGGGAGTTGGTGATGGACAGGGAGGCCTGGCATGCTGTGATTCACGGGGTCGCAAAAAGTTGGACACGACTGAGCAACTGAACTGAACTGAACTGATCTGAAGACCTGTCCCACCAGGCTCCCTGGAGCACAGAGTGCCTCACTCCACCCTGAACTCCCTCAGGGATTGTTGAAGATCTTTAGCTATAGCAGCCTGGGGTTCAATTTCCGTAGAAGCAGGTGGCAAATGCCTTTGTTGTTCAGTCATTGGCAATTCTCTTGGTAAGTGCCAATCTGTAGTTGACAATATATATATGTATATTATATATATATACAATATATATTATATACACAATATATATTATATACACAATATATATTATATATATATATATATATATATATATATATATATTTGAGTATCTAATTAGGTGCTAGTGAGAAAGACAGATGAAAATGTAATAAATACACCATGCCCACTCAGAAGGTGTGGCAGCCCTGGATGTGTGTCACTAGGATATCCCTTCAAGAGAAAACCTGCTGCAGAAAGTGCAGTCAGCGTAGAGCTTCCAGAAACAGTGCCCTTGGAATGCACCCTGGAGCCATGAGTGGACAGTTCAAGTCAATGACTAGGCAATTGAAGGAGTAGGGCACCCCCACTTGTGTCCACTCAGCACTCCTCTAACAAGATATCTTTACTCTGGAGCTCTCTGTTGGGCTGGTCAAGAACTTTTCAGGGTTGCGATTTACCTGAGGCTCTTGCTAAATCATCTCTCTTCTTCCCTCTTCTCCTACACCTGTCAGACCTCCACTGAAGCTCACCTGCTTTTGCTCCTTTTCTCCTTTATCTTCCACAGAAATACCCCAATAAACTCTTTGTGCTTCTAACATTTTCTCTGTGCCTGCTTCCAGAAAGATGTGAACTGACCCAGAGGATGATAAGTATAATGCAAAAAAAGAAAAAGAAGCAGCGTAGGGAGATGGTGGTGGGGCTTGGGCTTTTCATGGGAAATGGAGTTTAGCTACTTTAAAGCATGGTAAGAGAGGTATACCTGAGAATTTAAATTTTGAGTAAATTCCTAAAGGAAAAATTCTCCAAGCTAGGCATCAACATTATGTGAACTGAGAACTTCTAGATGTTCAAGCTGGATTTAGAAAAGACAGAGGAATCATAAATCAAATTGCCAACATCTATTGGATCATCAAAAAAGCAAGAAAATTCCAGAGTAACATCTACTTCTGTTTCATTGACTATGCTAAAGTCTTTGACTACATGGATCACAACAAACTGTGGAAAATTCTTAAAAAGAAGGGAATACCAGACTATCTCACCTGCTATCCTGAGAAACCTATATGCAGGTCAAGGAGAAACAGTTAGAGCTGGACATTGAGCAATGGACTGGTTCCAAATTGGGAAAGGAGTACGTCAAGGCTGTATATTGTCATCCTGCTTATTTAAGTTCTATGCAGAGGATATCATGAGAAATGCTGGGTTGGATGAAACACAAGCTGGAATCAAGAATGCTGGGAGAAATATCAATAACCTCAGATATGCAGATGACACCACCCGTATGGCAGAAAGTGAAGAGGAATTAAGGAGCCTCTTGATGAAGGTGAAGGAGGAGAGTGAAAAAGCTGGCTTAAAACTCCACATTAAAAAAGTGAAGATCATGGCATCCAGTCCCATCACTTCATGGCAAATAGGTGGGGAAACAATGGAAACAGTGAGAGACTGTAGGTTTTTTTGGCTCCAAAGTCACTGCAGATGGTGACTGCAGTCATGAAATTAAAAGACACTTGCTCCTTGGAAGAAAAGCTGTGCGAAATGTAGACAGTGTATTAAAAACACAGAGACATTATATTGCCAGCAAAGTTCCATTTAGTCAAAGCTGTGGTTTCTCCAGTGGTCATGTATGGATGTGAGAGTTGGACTGTGAAGAAAGCTGAGCACCGAAGAATTGATGCTTTTGAACATGGTGCTGGAGAAGACTCTTGAGAGTCCCTTGGACAGTAAGGAGATCCAACCAGTCCATCTTAAAAGAGATCAACCCTGAATATTCATTGGAAGGACTGATGTTTAAGCTGAAGCTCCAGTACTTTGGCCACCTGATTCTAAGAGCCAACTTATTAGAAAAGACCCTAATGCTGGGACAGACTGAAGGAAGGAGGAGAAGAGGACAACAGAGGACAAAATGGTTGGATGGCATCACCTACTCGATGAACATGAGTTTGAGCAAGCTCTGGGAGATGGTGAAGGACAGATAAGCCTGGCTGGGTCTTCTGCATTGCAGGCAGATTCTTTACCATGTGAGCCACCAGGGAAGCGAAGAATCCCTTCAAGGCTCATATGCAGGTTCACCATGATGGAGGGAGTCAGCATGTTCTTCGCTCATCACTGAAAAAATTTGTTGGGAGAAAGATGACTTTCTGAGTACCTACATGAGGTAGAAGCCACACAAGCTGTGAAGTCAGGGGTGATGCTCCACAGTGTAGTGCTTTAATGAAGTCATGCTCGTAGAAAAGGAGCAAACCAGTGAAATGGTTTTGCATATATTTTTAGGAGGTGAACCATTGTCCTAGAAGGAGTCCAAGGTGATATGCAATTCTCCAGTAGTTTTCAAGCACTTCTGAGACTGAAAGCTAAAAAATATGATGTAATTGTTATAAAAATTAGATTAAAATGAATTTAAAAATAATGTACATATACCTTGTATATTTAATCTGAACTTTTGTTCATCTTTCATCACTGTCATTGTACATTTTTTTAGAAACAATATTTTGAAGTTTTTCCATGTCATCCAATTATACAAACAATAAAAAAACAAAACCAAACCATTAGATTACTTTGGGTCTTAGGATGAATATACTATTCTGCTGTAAATTATTCTCCAATCTCTGGAAAATCAGCTAAAGTGCCCTCTTGAGAAACAGCTAAGAAATAAAAGTGTCATGTGTTCCTCTGGTTTGAAATAGGAAACCAAATGATGTGGAGTAAATACACAGGGAGGAAATGGGAAGTATGACAAGATAAATGATGTCAAATAATCCCTGAAGGTTAAGTTTGCCCTCTATCTATATAGTAGTGGAAAAAGACTGGACTGGGAGTGATAAGTCACCAAATGAAAAGTGCTAATATTGTGAGGGAGGTGACGGACATATATACAAGAGTGGATGGCAAGCCTATTTGAAATGAGGTGGGTGTGTAGTGAAGAATTAGCTAATTTATTATAAGCCCTGCAAATGCTAAAATGGAATCCAAGATGAAGGCTGAAGGACGAAGCCCGATAAATCTTAAATCTCATAGTACTTAAAGATGAACTGGAGTGTACATTTCTTCAGTAAACTTTTCAATTCCGACACTTTCTTCTTAAAGGAGGAGCCTGTCAAAACAGGTTCCAGTGGTCAAATGATGCATCTCTTCCCCGACACAGAGCAGTACTCTGGTTTGATGAGAAAATGTTAATCTTACCCTCTGCACCTCCAGTCCCAGTCAGAGTATGGCTCTTTAACAACGGTTTCCTGGGAACTGTAGCAATAAAACATGGCAAGAGAAATGGATTTGCAGCAGATGGAGGCATTGCCAACTCCCACAAAGCTTTGCCTGCTTCTGTGTTGACAGAGGAAGGCAGAGAGACAAACACCAGAAGCAAAGAGTTCTCAGGGCAGGAAAAATAAACACTGAAGGAAAACTGTTTCACCAGAATAGATAATTAAGAAATTAAAATTATCTGATAATACAGGCTAGATCCAAATGGCATGTATTTATGACCTCCCAAAGAAAGGAAAAATTATGGATGGAAAAAGTACAGATCCCAGAGATAACTAAATTCCCTATAAAATCTTGGAATATACAGAAGACAAGAAAATGAAATGTTTTTTATTTATAAAGGAATATGGGCATAATAGTTACTATAATGCTATCTGACTAAATATTGAAAATAATATTGTATATTTGTGGTTGTTGTTGTTTAGTCTTTAAGTTGTGTCTGACTCCTTTGTCACCTGAACTGTACCCCACCAGCTTCTTTTGTCCATGGAATTTTCCAGGTAAGAATACTGGAGTGGGTTGCCATTTCCTTCTCTAGGGGATCTTCCCAATCGAGGGAACAAACCTGAGTCTCTTACATCTCCTGCATTGGCAGGAGGATACTTTACTGCTGAGTGACTAGGAAGTATATGGCATATATTTACTTATTATTGCTATCAGAAAAGGCTAATGATGAAAATTTCAATCATTAGTCTTTGTAACTTCTAGAAAAAAAGCAGTTAATATTTTGTTTATTAGTGTTTTTTACCAAAAATTTCTCCTCCTGGCATTTCTTAAAGTTAGGTGTGGCCATGTGACTTCAGTCCAGTTCAGTTCAGTTCAGTCGCTCAGTTGTGTCCAACTCTTTGCAACCCCATGAATCGCAGCATGCCAGGCCTCCCTGTCCATCACCAACTCCCGGAGTTCACTCAGACTCACGTCCATTGAGTCAGCAATGCCATCCAGCCATCTCATCCTCTGTCGTCCCCTTCTCCTCCTGCCCCCAATCCCTCCCAGCATCAGAGTCTTTTCCAATGAGTCAACTCTTCGCATCAGGTGGCCAAAGTACTGGAGTTTCAGCTTTAGCATCATTCCTTCCAAAGAACACCCAGGGCTGACCTCCTTTAGAATGGACTGGTTGGATCTCCTTGCAGGCCAAGGGACTTAAAATGGGTGGAAGTAATGGGTGTCACTTGCAGGTGGGAGATTTTATGTCTAGGGCATGATTCATCATCCCCCCCCCACCCCCACCTTTTTTTCCCCAGTCTTGGCAATTATGGAAGTAATTGAGATGTCTACATTAACATGTAGACAAGATCCTCTTTGCAGAGCAAAAGAATCTGCCAAACTGTGCATCATATGCTAAGACTCAAAAAGCAATTATACTAAGATGGGTGAGGTTGGAATACCTAAGTAGAGGCTGAATTTATATTTTTAAATCCAGTATTTGGCCTGTATATAAAAAATAAGGATTTGAGCCCAGAAAATTGATCCAAAGACAGGTGAGAAATCAAGGAGTGCAGGGAGGGACAAGGAGTTATATATTACATTTTCCAGTATAAATGAAATACAGGCAACCACAGATCCAATATGTCAGATAGCCATAAGCAATACAGATATCAAAACAAAATGAAGAATAGTAATGAAAACAACCTCACACCCTTTGACACATCATAGTCAATCTGCTAAAAAATAAATATAAAAAGAATATTTAAAAGGAGCCTATGAGGGAATGTGTGAAGGAAGGCATATAGAAAGGAGTTAAGGTTAGAAATGTATCAGATATCTCATCAAAGATTTTACAAGACAGAAGATAGCTGAACAGGAATACTTAAAATGCTGGAAAAAAAAAAAGACAATGCCAGCTGGATTTCTATATTTAGTGAAATATCTTCCAAAAATGGAGGCATAATAAATATTTTTTTAAATATCAAGAGAATTTATTGTCAGAGACCTATAATTCAAGATACATGAAAGAAATTTCTCAGAGGAATATGAAGTATGATGGAAATTTAACATTAAACTCTTTAAAAGATAATTGATTTTAGAGACAAATTAGTAACAAAATAACTGTGAGTTTATTATGCATGTAGAAGTAAAAAGTATGAAAAATAGTTCAAAGGGTGGGGAAGAGGTAATGGAAGTATATATGAATGGTGTAAAAATACTTGATGGTACTAAGTTAAAAATGCTTATTGTTCATCTTAAGAAATTCACTAAAATTTTGAAAAAGTGGCGTAATCATTAAACCAATAGTAGAGATAAAAATATAAATAAATAATAATTAATACAGAAGAAGGTGGGAAATAGAAATCAATAACAGAGGTAGCAAATAAAAAACAGAAAGCAAGAGGACAGGCTGAAATACAACTACATCAATAATTGCATCGCATCTAAAAGGCAGGCCTATCAATTTAGATAAAACATGATACACTATCTATAAGAAACTACCGTCAGTAATTCCTGTGAACATAGATAAAAGTTACCAAGAAATTTAAACAAAATAAATTCTATAATATATAAAAAGAAAATACACGTCATGACCAAATGGGGTTTCTCCCAGGAATGGAAGACAGTTTCAACATTTAAAAATCAATTAGCACTGAAACATATACATTACCATATGTAAAATACATGACCAGTGGAAGTTTGATACATGAAGCAGGGCACCCAAAGCTGGTGCTCTGAGACAAACCAGAGGGGTATGGGGGAGGGAGGTGGGACAGGGGTTCAGGTTGGAGGGGGACACATATATACCTGTGGCCGATTCATGTTGATGTATGGCAAAAACCATTACAATACTGTAAAGTAATTATCCTCCAATTAAAATAATTAAAAAAGAAAAAAAATCAATGGCTAGCTATAAAGAACAGACGGAAATTCCTTAAAATACTAAAAATAGAGTTACCATATGACCCAGGAATCTTACTCCTAGGTAGGCATTTATCCAGAAAAGAGAAAACTCTAGTTTGAAAAGATACACACACCCCAATGTTCACAGCAGTACTGTTTACAATAGCCAAGATATGAAAGCAGCCTAAACATCTGTTAACAGATGAATAACAGACGGATAAGAAGAGTGGTACATATATACAGTAGAATATTACTTAGCTATTAAAAATGAAATAATGCCGTTTGCAGCCATGTAGATAGACCTAGAGCTTTTTGTACTAAGTGAAGTAAGTCAGAAAAAGATACCATATGACATCACTTATATGTGGAATCTAAAAATGATACAAAAAACTTATTTATAAAACAAAAAGAGATTCACAGAAAGAGAAAACAAAATCATGGCTACCAAAGGGGAAAAGCAGGAAGGGATAAATAAGGAGCTTGGAATTAGCAGATACATACTACTGTATACAAACAGATAAACAACTAGGTTCTGCTGTATAGCATAGAGGACTATATTCAATACCCTGTAAGAATCTATAGTGGAAAAGAATCTGAGAAAAGAATATATGTATGTATAGATACACATTAACTGCTTCCTCAGCCCATATATACATATATATGCTGCACACCTGAAACCAGCACAACATTGTAATCAACTGTAGTTAATAAAAAAGCTACAAAAGCACAAATGGTTATAATTCAGCACATAAGCAGAATAAAAAGAAAAACAACACAAGCATCCATATTTTATTCAGAAAAAAACATTGTATAAAATTCAATATCCATTCATGGCTAAAAACAAACAAACAAAAAAACTCCCAGTAGACCTGGAGTAAAAGAAAGCTTCCTCATCTTGACAAAGGCCTCACGTATCATAAAGGTCATATAGAGTCCTATATGATCTGGACTGTTATCTTTCCTACTCCATCACTTTATACTCTCATTTGCTCATTCGTTATTAGATGCACTGCGTTTCTTGCTGTTGCTCAAGATGCCAGCATGTTCCCACCTCTTGGACTTTGCATTAACTGCTTCCTCTGTCCAGAATGTATTTCCTTTTACTTACTTTTTTTTTTTTTTTTAAACTGCATCACACAGCTTGAGGGAACTTAGTTCCAGGGTCAGGGATTGAACCTGGATCCCCAGCAGTGGAAGCATGGAGTCCAAACCCCTGGGACATCAGGGAATTCCCCAGAATGTTTTTGGATCCGACAGCTGTATGGTTCATTCCATCTTTTCCTTCATTTTCTTGACCAAATGTCACATTCTTACTGTGTATTACCATCAGTCAGTTCAGTCGCTCAGTCGTGTCCGACTCTTTGCCACCCATGAATTGCAGCATGCCAGGCCTCCCTGTCCATCACCAACTCCCGGAGTTCACTCAGACTCACGTCCATCGAGTCAGTGATGCCATCCAGCTGTCTTATCCTCTGTCGTCCCCTTCTCCTCCTGCCCCCAATCCCTCCCAGCATCAAAGTGTTTTCCAATGAGTTAACTCTTCGCATGAGGTGGCCAAAGTACTGGAGTTTCAGCTTTAGCATCATTCCTTCCAAAGAAATCCCAGGGCTGATCTCCTTCAGAATGGACTGGTTGGATCTCCCTGCAGTCCAAGGGACTCTCAAGAGTCTTCTCCAACACCACAGTTCAAAAGTATCAATTCTTTGGTGCTCAGCTTTCTTCACAGTCCAACTCTCACATCCATACATGACCACTGGAAAAGTGTGTTACCATAGCCATTCATTTTAAAACATCCAATCACGTCCTCTGATTTGGCTTTGTATGTATTATTATTTCTTTTAACTAACACTTTATTTATTTATTTATTTTCAAAGCAGTTCAAAATTCACAGCAAATTAACAGAGAAGGTGGAGATATCTCACGTACCCTCTGCCCTCACACATGCATAGGCTCTCATTATCAGTGTCCTTCACCAGAGTAAATACATTAGTTACAATTGATGAACCTTCATTAACATATCATTATCACCCAAAGTTCGTAGTTTACATTAGAACATTACAGTTCACTCTTGGTGTTGTACATTCTATGGATTTAGACAAAAGTATAACACGTGGGGCTTCACAGGTGGTACTAGTCTATAGAACCCTCCTGCTAATGCAGGAGACATAAGAGATGTGAGTTCGATCCCTGGGTCAGGAAGATCCCCTGGAGGAACTCCAGTATTCTTGCCTGGAGAATCCCATGAACAGAAGAGCCTGGTGGGCTACAGTCCATAAGGCCATAAAGAGTAGGACACAACTGAAGTGACTTAGCATGCATGCATAATAACATGTACCTATCACTATGGTATCACATAGGTTATTTTCACTGCTCTATAAATCTTCCCTCTGCTATATATTCATCACACTCTTCCTCTCCATCAACCCCTGAAATTTTTTACTGTTTCCATAGTTTTCCTTTTTCCAAAATATCATATGGTTGGCATCATACAATATGTAACCTTTTCACATTCACTTCCTTCATTTAGTAACATGTATTTAAGTTATCTCCATGTCTTCTCATTGCTTGATAGCTCATTTCTTTGTGTGTGTGTGTGTGTGTTTAATAGTATTCCATTGTCTGAATGTACCTAGCACAGTGTCTTTATCTATTCACCTACTAAAGGACATCTTGATTGCGTCCACATTTTGGCAATTATGAATAAAGCTGCTGCAAACATCTAAGTGCACATTTTGTGTGGACATGCTTTTAAGTCCTTTGGGTAAATACCAAACAGTGTGATTGTTGAATCATACAGTAAGAAAATGTCTACTTTGTGTAAGAAACTGACAAACTGTATTCCGAAGTATCTGAACCATTTTGCTTTCCCACCAGCAGTGAATGAGAGCTCTGTTGTCCTGTATCCTGTCCAGCGTTTGGTGTTCTCAGTGTTCTGGGCCATCCTAATAGGTGTGTAGTGATATTTCATTGTTGTTTTAGTTTGCATTTTCCTCATGACATATGATGTAGAGTACCTTTCTGTATGCTTATTTGCCATCTGTATGTCTTCTTTAGTGAGTTTTCTGTAAGGGTCTTTGGCTCATTTTTTTAAATCACGTTGTTGTTTTCTTGAGAGTGAAAATGTTAGTTGCTCAGTTGTGTCCAACTCTTTGCTACCCCATGGATTGTAGCCCACAATTCCTCTGTCCAGGGAATTCTCCAGGCAAGAATACTAGAGTGGGTTACCATGCCCTTCTACAGGGGATCTTCCCAACCCAGGGCTTGAACTGGGGTTTCCTGCTTTACAGGCAGATTCTTTACTGTCTGAGCCACTGGGGGAAGCCTGTTTGTTTTCTTACTGTTGAGTTTTAGAAGTTCTTTGTCTATTTTGATAATTGTTCTTTGTTAGATGTGGTTTTTGCAAATATTTTTTTCCCAGTCTGTGGTTTGTCTTATTTTCTTGATAATGTCTTTCAAAGAGCAGAATTTTTAAATTTTGATGAAGTCCAGCTTATCAGTTTCTTTCATGGGCTGTGCCTTTGGCATTGCATCTAAAAGCTATTGCCATGCTCGCTTTGGCAGCACATGTACTAAAACTGGAATGATATGAAGAAGATTAGCATGGCCCCTGCTCCAGGATGACATGCAAATTCATGAAGCATGCCATGTTTGAGAAAATTAAAAAGTCATTACCATTCCAAAGTT
Organism: Bos javanicus; assembly: GCF_032452875.1. Classification (NCBI taxonomy): domain Eukaryota; kingdom Metazoa; phylum Chordata; class Mammalia; order Artiodactyla; family Bovidae; genus Bos; species Bos javanicus. The sequence goes on from NC_083868.1 coordinate 11,571,980, forward strand.
CATGTAGGGTTTTTCTTATGTAATCTTCTAGGGGTTTTAAAGTTTTAGGTTTTACATTTAGATCTGTTATCTATTTTGAGTTAATTCTTGTGGAGGGTGTAAGATTTGTATCTAGGTTCATCTTCCTTTTTTTGCATGTCGATGTCCAGTTGTTGAAGCAACATTTGGTGAAAAGCCTATTTTTGCTTCATTGTATTACCTTTGTTTCCTTGACAAAGATCAGTTGACTATATTTATGTGAATCTATTTCTTGGCTCTCTGGTTTGTTCCTGTTTTTCAAAAAATAGTGTTTGCTTCTAAAAGCTATGCAATTAACTTATTTTTATGTTATTTTAAAATATACCATGTAAAATAGATAAGAGCAAGCTTCCCTGGTGGTTCAAATGGTAAAGAATCTGCCTGCAGTGCAGGAGACCTGGGTTCAATCACCAAGACCCAGGTCAGGAATATCCCCTGGAGCAGGGAATGGCAACTCACTCCAGTATTCTTGCCTGGAGAATTCCACAGGCAGAGGAGCCTGATGGGCTACAGTCCATGGGGTCTCAAAGAGTCGGACACAATTGAATGACCAACACTTTCACTTCACCATGTAAAATCCATAAGACCAAGAATTTTTAAAAATTATTGTATCCCCAGTAAAGAATAACTTTCAGAATGTATATTGGCCTTCTGTAAAAATCTGTTGAATAAATAAATGAATAAATCACTAAATTAGAAAGTTTTGAAATACAGTGCAATATAGGGTACAATAATACTGACTTCTTGAACTTAAAATCTTTTGTTCTTTGATGATTAGAGATATAAAAGAGGGACTTCCTTCACACTTGAAGAATATATAAAGTTTTAAATACTATACATTTTTAATTTGCAGATTCTATGCCCCGAGCTGATAAAATTTCAATTCTTGTTTTTAAGAATAAATGTAAAAGATAAAAGGATTCTGACACACAGAGAGATTTGAGTGCCACAGTGAGCCAAAAAGAACTTATTCCACTTATTTTTTCTTCTATATCTTTGAAACTAACAAGAAAAGGGGACAATTCTTTTCTCAAAAGAATAGTTATTTTTCTCCTCTTTTCTTGAAAATCCCTGTGGATGATACAGAGCTTACAGAATCAGTCACCAAACAAAGCTGTATTCTGCACTGTAAGAATCATTTCCTTATGCCTTTGTCTCTTTGGAGACATTGACACATCAAGGTAAACACTGGCATCTGCATACAGGCTTAGTCTTGTCTGACTCTTTGTGACCCTTTGGACTGTATGTAGCCTCTGTTCCCAGGCTCCTCTGTCCATGGGATTCTCTAGGCAAGATTACCAGAGTGGGTTGCCATTTCTTCCTCCAGGGGATCTTCCTGACCCAGGGATTGAACCCAAATCTCCTGTGTCTGTCTCCTGCATGCAGGTGGGTTCTTTAGCTGCAGAACCATCAAGGAAATCCTCATACATTTCTGCAATAACTTGAAGCACTGGGTGTATTTCATCTACATGCCTTTGTTTATCACACAAAGCTTCTTGATTTAAATTGTGCTTTGGTGGACATCCCCCTGTGCCTGCAGGTAAGAGGTGTGGTTTTCATAATGATAGGGGCTCCTGCAGGAAAAGCAGCCTCTGTGATAATTTAGATATAACGAGGTTAATTTCCTTTTCTTCTCATTTTCCATAAATTCATGTTTCCTTTTGTTCCTGGAGACAATGTCTATTTGACATTTGAATTTGTAGAAGTAATGAATAAGCTAAGCAATCTCTTTTGAAAGAAAAGTATTACAAGGTGATAAATGTTATTAAAATATATTTCTCAAAGGGAAATCCTTCTACATATATAATTTTGCTGAATATAAATGGTATTCTCAGGAGGCACAGTGGTAAAGAATCTGCCAGTCAATGCAGGAGATGCAAGAGACACACATTCGATCCTCTGGAGAAGGAAATAGAAACCCACTCCAATATGCTTGCCTTGAACATTCCATAGACAGAAGAGCCTGGCAGGCTACAGTCCACAGGGTCACAAGCAGCTGGACATGACTAAGTGACTGAATAGATTTTTCAAATTAATATTTAAAGTCATGAGGTTATGTAGATGTACAGACTATGATTGCTAATATATTTTTAATAATGGTAGCTGAAGAGATGAATCTGTAATGGTAAATTCAATATAATCAAAATATTTCTGTTCTTTCTTGACTGAGATTGCATTTTTACAAAATATCATTTCTGAAATGAAATTAGACCCAGATGAAATGCATTGTTTTATATTTTGGATGAATATAAGTATATTCATAAGATATACTTAAAATAAGTAAGAGTTGGAGGCCCATAGTGGTTCTTTTCCCCCACTAAAGAGGAGGGAAGACCTGTGAAATGGTAGCACTATTGAAACAAATAAAGCTATTATAATTATTGGAATTCTGCACAATTTCAGGAGAGAGAACTGAGAGCCCCATTTTATCTCTGATTGATTAATAGATTATGTTCTTTCAAGCAACATTTATTAAACATCTCCTATGGGCTGGGCACTGGAGAGGGAAATGGCAACCCACTCCTGTGTTCTTGCCTGAAGAATCCCAGGGACCGGGGAGCCTGGTGGGCTGCCCTCTGTGGAGTTGCACAGAGTCGGACAAGACTGAAGCGACTGAGCAGCAGCAGCAGCAGCAGCATAGGCTGGGCACAGTGCTAGGAAACAAAGATGAATGCAATGAAAATCTTGGTCTCATGGAGTTCATATCTCAAAAATATAGGTATGCTTTTGGTTGGTACATTTCTTATGCAATTTGGTTTGCACTACAAACCAATATTTTTATCATATATTTTTCTGATTATTGATATAGTATATGAAAATTCCCATCTCTTTACTGCCTAAGCAATGGTAGACATTGTTTTATCTTTATAATCTTAGAACTACATTAAAATATTGCTTTTCATTTGGTATCTACTTGTACATTTAAATATAGTGACTATAATTGTTATAAGATTACATAGAAATACATAATCTATTATTCTTAATTTAGGTTGCTTTCAATTTCCTGCTGTTTATACTGCTGCTGCTAAGGAGCTTCAGTCGTGTCCGACTCTGTGCGACCCCATAGACGGCAGCCCACCAGGCTCTGCCCTCCCTGGGATTCTCCAGGCAAGAACACTGGAATAGGTTGCCATTTCCTTCTCCAATGCAAGAAAAGTGAAAGTGAAGTTGATAAATTGAAAGTGAAAGGATAAATTCCTATACGTGATGTTACTCAGTATAATCATAGGGAAATTTTAAAAACTTTTGGCAATATTTCCAATTTGACTATATACTTTGCAAGAGCAGTCTATTTTAAATTCTGCTCAGTTAAGGTCTTACATTAGCAAGAATTTTCATTTTCACTTTCATTCTGATATGTGAATTGTGTTTCATATCCCTTAGTACTCTGTGCAAAACTCTACATTTTCTTAAACATTATTCACTATCTTGTTCTTTCAATTAAGAGGATTATGGTGATGGATAAATAAAATTGTAGAGTGCAGATAATTTCTTGGAATCATAAAGTCTCTGATTATATTCAAGTTTGGCATCTTTGTTCTTCAGTTACTGCATTTTCAGAGTTAGTTTCTATTGGGGAAGATTTCAATTGTGTTCATGAAAAGCGATGATGTCTTGTTCAACATAACTCATGAGGTCAATCTATATATCACACACTACCCTTGTTTTGTTGCTCTGAATATACATTTTTAACACTGAGAATCACCAGAGAAGAAGAAAAAAAAAAAAAAGGAACCCTGAGTTACTTCAGTTCAATTCAACAAATGTTTATTTAGTGTCCATGATATATTTGACTCCATCTATCCATCTAGGTACAGATTGGAATCAAGATTGCTGGGAGAAATATCAATAACCTCAGATATGAAGATGACTCCACACTTATGTCAGAAAGCAAAGAAGAACTAAAGAACCTCATGATGAAACTGAAAGAGGAAAGTGAAAAAGTTGGCTTAAAACTCAACATTCAGAAAACTAAGGTCATGGCATCTGGCCCCATCACTTCATGGCAAATAGATAGGAAAACAGTGGAAACAGTGACAGACTCTGTTATTTTGGGCTCCAAAATCACTGCAGATGGTGACTGTAGCTATGCAATTAAAAGACTCCTGCTCCTTGGAAGAAAAGCTATAACCAACTTAGCATATTAAAAAGCAGAGACATTACTTTGCCAACAAAGGTCATAGTCAAAGCTATGGTTTTTCCAATAGTCACGTATGGATGTGAGAGTTGGACTATAAAGAAAGCTGAGTGCCAAAGAATTGATGCTTTTGAACTGGTATTGGAGAAGACTCTTGAGAGTTCCTTGGACTGCAAGGAGATCCAGCCAGTCCATCCTAAAGGAGATCAGTCCTGAATGTTCATTAAAAGGACTGATGTTGAAGCTGAAACTCCAATACTTTGGCCACCTGATGCAAAGAACTGACTAATTTGAAAAGACCCTGATGCTGGGAAAGACTGAAGGCAGAAAGAGAAAGGGATGACAGAGGATGAGATGGTTGAATGGCATCACTAACTCGATTGACATAAGTTTGAGCAAGCTTCTGGAGTTGGTGATGGACAGGGAAGCCTGGTGTGCTGCAGTCCATGGGGTTGCAAAGAGTCGGACAAGACTGAGTGACTAAATTAAATTGAACTGATGTACAGATACTGTAACCATGTGAGGTGAGGTCTAGTAACGTTGGTTATTGCATTTAGCTATGGAATTTACTCATGGTTAGCAGAGAATTCCCAATACTTGGAATTATTTCCCATATGGTACTCTGTGCTATTTCCATATAATAATTATGGATGTATGTTTTTCTCACAAGAGTTAACCTGTAGTATTTAACTCAGAAAAGTAAAGAAAAGAAAATATTTCATATTTTCTAGATCTACATCACCTAGAAATTGACTAATTCCCCGAATATGTCTTTAAAGTTGGTTAAATAGAGTCAATGCACGGGAGGTTTTTGCTAGTCACTTTGAATCACCATGAAACTCTATGAATGTCACTCCAGGAGAATATGATGAAAGCTAAGTGTGGGTAAACTTAAGAAAGAAATTCAAAATTTGATTTAAGAGATAGAAAGGAAATGTTTCTATCAACAAACAGAAATCAAGTTTTTTTTTTTTTTTTAACCTTGAAATGGCTGTTTTAAGTGAATCTGAAGTTCTGCAGCTTATTCAGTAGAAACTGAAAGTACAAAAAGATATATTCTGAGATATATTTGTACTCTTATCAGATATTAGGGTGCTGATGTCTCATTTACTGTAGTGATAATTGGCTATAGTGAATATTATATATATATATATTTTCCTTTCTTTTTTCCTTCCTTCCTTTTTGTATTACATGCTAGTAAGGAAGCCTCATCATGTCAGAATTCTGCTCAGAAAACTTCTGGTGAGGGACACACTGCCAAACACAGCCTGAGTGTGTATGCCAGATTGAAATCTCCTCGTGATTTTTGTCATGCTGCATAATAAGCTGGCAGCCAAAAAGAGGCTCAAGCAGATTGCCTTTCCTCCCTTCTATTTGCAGTTATTACTTAGGAGAATGTTCTTTATCTTTGGATGGAGCCGGATTCCAAATATTTAGCTCCTTTTCCAAATAGCATTTTGAAAAAAATTCCATTCACTCTGTCAGATATACAACCCTCTGAATTATCAGCTCTGGCCTGAAATTACATTCTCCCACTTTTTAAAGATGCACAGAATAGCATGGCCATAAATGCACTGACTTAAAGTTCTCCTTTAAATAGGAGAAAACTCATTCTCACCCCCAAATGGTTTTCAGCAGTCTTCTGTCTGAAAGAGTATTTGAATGCAAGAAGACCATTGCCAAAAAACTAGATGCATATGTGTGTATGTGTGTGCTAACAGTACCCAGATATTGCTAGAACTCTTAAGATTAATTCTGTCTTTTAACTAGAGGAGGAAAAATATTTGCTAAAGAACATATCATTGTAAGGGCATTTTTTGATAGAAAACATTTATTTTTGTCTATTAAACTCACAACTGAATATCATTGTTGGGAGCAGAAAGACATGAAACTGTTGATTAAAAACTTTTGCATATCTGTACCATAACAGTAGTACAAGTTAAAGCTGTATCTTAAGAAAGTTGTGGTTTAGTGGAAAAAAGTTCAGGGCTCCTAAAAGAACAATGGCCAAAGGAGCCAATTATCTTTAAATTGTCTGGTACAGTAGGAAGAATTCTTCCATCTTTTTTCACAGAAAGCATTTTTAGTCAAGCCTAATATCACTATTTCACACTAGTCATTGTTTTTCCTGGACCCTGAGTGACTTTGGGTCAAATCCTGGCATTGCTGCAGTGTTCATGATCTGGGGCAGGTTGCACAGTTTCCTGAGAGTTGTTTTGTTTGTCTGTTGTTGTTGTTCAGTTGCTTAGTCATGTCTGGCTCTTTGCGACCCAATAGACTTCAGTGTGGAGGCTTCCCTACCTTCACTGTCTCCCGGACTTTGCTCAAACTCATGTCCATTGAGTCGGGTATGCCATTCAACCACCTCATCCTCTTTTACCCCCTGCTCCTCCTGCCCTCAATCTTTCCCAGCATTAGGGTCTTTTCCGATGAGTCAGCTCTTTGCATCAGGTGGCCGAAATATTGGAGCTTCATTTCAGCATCAGTCCTTCCAATGAACATTGAGGATTGATTAGAGGAAATAATGCATAGTGTGAGGTTTCACTGAGTATATGTGAAAAAAAATGTCAAATTTGTTAGATTTAAGAAATAGTGGTTTACTTATTCTATCATTTGAACTAGAGAGCTACCAGTTGGACACTGGCCCCTTAGCACACATTTTGCCCTCATTAAGAATTACTGAGCTTCCTCATCTTGGTAAAGGACATCTATGAAAACCCTACAGGCAACATTACACTTACTGGTGAAAGACAACTCTTTTTCTTCAGACCCAGAACAAGGCAAGGATGTCTACTCTCACCACTTCTATTCAACATTGTACTGGGGATTCTAAATAGGACAGAGCAATAAGATGGGAAAAATAAAAGCAGACAGATTGGAAAAAAAGAATTAAAACTATCTTCATTTGTAGTTGATCTGATCTTATTAGAATCCTAAAGCATCACTATGAACAACTCCAATAATTTAGCACAATGTGAAATACAATTGTTATTTTTCAAGCTTTGTGTGTTGATTTGCCTTCCTGGAAAATAACACTTTCCTTGGTCTGCCTTGAAAACAGGATATTTTCTCCCACTGACTTTCCAGAAATTTGTCAAAAATTTGTTTCTGTTTTCTACTTGTCCTCTCTTTCTGCAATTAAATGGTAATATTGACAAGACAGTCAAAAATTCAATGTGATATATAGAGTCTTTCTACATTGTTTTCTATTTGGGAGAGTTATGATGCAAGAATGAGGGAAAGAGAAGAATAGTGAAAAATAGTTGGGATCAACATATTCACACTTCTCTATTTTAAAATGGACAACCATCAATATCTTACTTTATAGCACAGGAACTCTGCTCAGTATTATGTGGCAACCTGGATGAGGTGGGTGTTTTGAGGAGAATGGATACTTGCATATGTATGGCTGAGTCCCTTTTCTCCCCACCTGAAGCTATCACAACATTGTTAACTGCTATTCTCTATGTGAAATGATTAGCCCCTCAGTTGTGTCCAACTCTTTGTGACCCCATGGACTATAGCCCACCAGGCTCCTCTGTCCATGGGATTTCCCAGGCAAGAATACTGGAGTGGGTTGTCATTCCCTTCTCCAGGGGATCTTCCTGACCCAGGGATCGAACCTGGGTCTCCTGCATTGAAGGCAGATTCTTTACTGTCTGAACCACCAGCGAAGCCCCTATACTCTATTATAAAATAATTAAAAAAATTAAAAATAAAATTAAAAATATACTTAGTTACTGCAGTGAGAAGGACAGAATCAAATATGATGTGAAGGAGGAATAAAAGCAAACAGATAAAAGAATTGGGAATATGCACTAGGGCTTTCAGTGAATTTATGGAAATGGAGTCCCTGACTAGAACAATATGATTACTGATGATGGAATGGAAAGAGAACCATGTCTGCCGCTGTCTGCCATCCCTTATTTTTCTTTTAAACTTGCATTGAGAAAAAACATTTTCTGCTTTCTCTTATATCTACACTACATATACTGTTTTATTATACTTTCAAACTGGTTAAATTAACTTAAAAATTGACCTTAAAGTCTAAGTAATTAAGCATAGAATTAATGCAGACAATGTTAAAGTTGTGGCCCTATGGGCAACTTAGAAATATAATTTCAAGTTGATCCCCAAATAAAAGGTGAGCCTGCACCAAGATCTATAAATCAGAAGAAAAATAGATTTAGATAAAAATGAATCATTCTTCAATAACTTTTGTTTGGCTGATTTCATCTTTTGAAAAATTGGAAAATGATTCTTGTCTTTTGACACAGCTAGAATTAATGAGGATGGATGGGAACTATTGTAAGATAAGAAAGTGTTATCCATTCTTTGTGACAGGAAAACTATACTCATTTTATTGTTTGGTATCTTATAGTCACTTTTCATATGAAGAATTAATTGAAGACATTAAACATTTTAATTTAAAATCAAAATGAGTGCTTCTTTGTTCACCCTTGAGTAGGAACACCCTGAGTGACATGAGTAGAAATGGTGCTCCATATGAAGTGGTGAATTGGCTTTTTCCCTACATACAGATTGCTTAAGCAACTGGAAAAAACTTCACTGCTTTATTTTGTATATTAAGGCATAGGTTAGGCAAAAGTTCACTAATGCCGTTGACTCATCTGCATATAAAATGTCAAGTGCTATCCAGGAGAGAGTGCTAAATGTTCCACAGCCTTGCAAATTTGCCTAATAGAGGAGAGAGTGCATTAATTTACCATTAACTTGTTAAACCTCATTGCAATATTTTCACTTTTTACACACTTTACAAGTCAATTGAAATAAAAGTTGCAGGAGTTTTATTCGGTCAAAGGAAAAACATAACTAGATTTTGCCTTTTCAATAGTATCATAAAATGCCAGAATGTTATAGTTTATAAGTGGTGAAGGTTATTCATGTAAGGCAGATATGAAGTTCCAGATGGTAAGGAAAACATTTCTAATCAATTTTTATTTATGCCTACTGTAAAGATCCTGCCTTAGTGAGTGAAGAGTACAATATGCTATTCAATGGCATATAACATCTTGTATGATGCCTGTAATAACTGAAACTTCTGAAAAGAAATGGAATAAGGTTGACAAATTGGAAATAAGCAAGATGCTGCCTGCTTGCCATCTCAGAATTTTAATAAAGCTATGGTTGAAAATATTAAGAAAGGATTCTTGTGATAAACATAGAAATGACTTACTGAAGAGGACTAAGGGTAGTTGGTATCACTTAACATCACTCCCCTTTCTGTGCATGTGTAGTCAGGGAGGTTTCCTGACTTTGAGAATGAGGAATATGTGTTTTTTTAATCTTCTATCTGGGCTTCCTGCATGGCTCAGTGGTAAAGAATCCACGTGCCAATGCAGGAGATGCAGATTGAATCCCTGGGTGGGGAAGAGTCCCTGGAGAAGGAAATGGCAACCCACCACAGTATTCTTGCCTGGGAAATCCCATGGACAGAGGATCCTGGCAGGCTACAGTCCACGGGGTCACAAAAGAGTCAGACACAATTGAGCAACTAAACAACAAAGAAAATAATGTAACATAATAATTCTCATTATAAAATAATTTTCATTAAATCCATGGCTGTGTGTGGATGTAGGTCTGAGTTTCTTACATTCTGTACATTGCATTAAACATTGCTTTTTCAAAAAAACTTTTTTTCCCATAAAATATATTAAAACAAATAGCTAGTCATTAGAAATATCTCTATTGTTTTGTATTAAAGGATAAATGCAAATATTTTATGTTGAAATTGTATATAAATTATGAAGCCACATCTTCCCATAGTCAGTGAAGAGTTATAGGAAGAAAAAAATATAGTTTGACTTTATTTACTCCTATAAGTTTTCTCTATTTCATATCTTATCAAATAAATTTTATGATTTTTTGGGGGGAATTTTTGCAACCATTATCAGGAAAATGTGAATATTTTGAGATGTGTCATCAAAGGAAAGTATTTTTTATGTATTTTTGGCTAGTCAATGTGAAGAAACGTTTTTTAATCCGGTAGGTAGAATTTTTTAAAGAGATCCTTCTGTCACGTGAGTGTATGTTCCTCGGCTCTTTGTCTCGTCACAACAAAGATTTGGAGTGATGGACATTAAAGCCCCCTCAGCGTGTCACAGCTCTCAGGTCTTGGATAGACTGTGTTATAGCTCTCAGGTCTCGAATGGACCATGTTATAGCTCTTAGACAAATCAGTGTTACAGCTCTGTGTTACAGCTCTATTTTATTTAGAAGATAGCAGGACAATCCATCTTCAAGGCGTGAGGGCACGTAGATCCAAAGACACGAGAAGAGGAGTGCCCCAGCGCGCGGGAGAGGGAGAGAGCTAGTTTTGGCTCCTCTATTTATATGTTTATCTCTCCCTGGGCCTGTCCTATGTAAATTGGTCCAGCCAGGAGTGTTGTTTGTTTTACCTGAGGTCCTCACTCCGGTCCTCGGAACTTCTTTTGTTCTATTTTCGCGGGCTTTTCCCTTCCTTGTCTTTTAGCCACCGCTGTTTTGGACTCCTTTTCCCTATTCTACCTACCTAACACTTCCAAATAGCACTGTGCGTCTGTCCTCCATGGACTGTAGCCCACCAGGCTTCTCTGTTCATGCAATCTTCCAGCAAAGAATACTGGAGTGGGTTACCATTTCCTCCTCCAAAGGATCTTCTGGACCTAGATATTAAACCCATGTGTCTTGTGTCTCCTGCATTGGCAGGTGGATTCTTTCCCACTGTGCCACTTGGGAGGCCCTCCAAATAGCATTATCCGGATGTAGATACAAAGTTTAATTAAAACTGTAATGGGATGGGGCAGGAATGAGCTATAGCAGCCTTGCTCAGCAGCCCTGCTCAGCAGGTACTGCTGTGGCCCCAACCTTCTCCCCTTCCTGTGTATAAAAGGAGCCTGAATTTGATCTAGAATAAGATGATATTTTTGAGATGCTAGTCTGCCATCTTAGTCTGTTAGCTTTCTGATTAAATTCATCATTCCTTGCCCTGATCATTTGTCTCCCTATTTATTGGCCTGTCATGCAGGGAACAGAGTGGACTTGGGCTCAGTAAAAAAAACTACCTTTTAAATTTGTTTTAAAGTTTTTTTGCAGTGCAAATCTACTTTTTAAAGCATTGTACACGTGTGTGATTTTAGGTGGCTGTGTTTCTCTTCTGTCTTTTCTGATAGTCTCCTATCCCTGCTCACCCCATTTAGAGCAGCTCCGTCTGTCTCCTAGAGTTTGGTTCTACACACAGATTAGTCTTGACTGTGCAGTTGACTAAATTATTCAAATATACATACATATATATATATGTTTGCTCCATCTGATGCCTTAAGTAATCCACACTTGGCATCTTATCTAGAGGCCAAATAACCTGAAACTCACTAAAGATAGCTACCTTTACCCCAACAATGACAAATTCTAGTCTAGAAATAGGCTTATGAATTACAGAACTTGTTTTACTTAAAATTGCTTGGAAAGAAAAATATCACTTTACACAGAAAATTCATTTATTCTTATGACCTCTAGGAGCACATGTTGCTTCTTTGACCAAATCAGAAGTCTCCTCTCCTCACACAAATACACATACCTCACTTTGATTATATGCAGCTTTCTGGTTGCACAAAATTTTAAGCAAGCGCACACTAGATTTCAGTGTGCTGGGCACACTTACACTCTAGAGCTGGGCACCGTTCTGCAGTGATCCAGCATGTTCAGTTGTATATAAATTGTAATCTCCAGCCTAAAAGACATAGGGACCAATTCTGAAAAGGAGGGGATGAATAAATTGGAAACTGGAATAAATCCACATGTACACAATATAAAACATTGAACTTTTACATTAGACTGATAGGTTTAATTTTGACCATATTAACAGTACAAGCTTGTTTTAGTAAAGTTTGAACATAAAACTGAAAAGAGAAATAATGATTTTTCCAGAGTTCGCTGCTATTAATATGAAGCTTCTGTTTTTATTGTTTTTATTATTTTTTTTTTCTTCCCAACAAAAGTTCTCACTTATTTATTACTGAGCCAAAGCATTAGTGCAGAAACACTAACACAGAGATAAAAATCATTTCCCCAATAAAACACATCCAGCTGTTGGGATAATAGTGATTTTTTTTCAAAGTAAGATGCAAGTGATCCTGACAAAGAACAAATACACACGCTGCCACTCAGGTGCGATTTCATATAGACCCAGACTGGTTCTTCTCCCATAGCTTCTCTTGCAGTTGTGCCTGATTTTATTACTAGTTTTTATTCAAATCTATTGGGAATAGGGCAATTCAGGTTTCATTTTTTGGCTAGGAATCGCTTGATCCTGAAAGTCTGATGACAAGACTTGGTGAGAAGCTAATTCAACAACAGATAGATGGAAAAGGAGAGAAGAGAGCTGTTTTTAATTAAAAAGAAAGTATAAGACTTACTCAAGTCATTTATACTTGTGTGTAGTCTAATAGCAATTTCTAGCTTTACAATGTTTCAAAATGTATATACTAAAAGTTACTAGTCCTTCAGTCCAGTTCAGTTCAGTTACTCAGTCCTGTTCAACTCTTTGCAACCCCATGAATCGCAGCATGCCAGGCCTCCCTGTCCATCACCAACTCCCGGAGTTCACCCAAACTCATGTGCATCAAGTCACTGATGCCATCCAGTCATCTCATCCTCTGTTGTCCCCTTCTCCTCCTGCCCCCAATCCCTCCCAGTATCATGGTCTTTTCCAGTGAGTCAACGTGGCCAAAGTATTGGAGTTTCAGCCTCAGCATCAGTCCTTCCAATGAACACCCAGGACTGGTCTCATTTAGGATAGACTGTTTGGATCTCCTTGAAGTCCAAGGGACTCTCAAGAGCCTTCTCCAACACCACAGTTCAAAAGCATCAATTCTTCGGCGCTCAGCTGTCTTCACAGTCCAACTCTCACATCCATATATGACCAGTGGAAAAACCATAGCCTTGACTAGACGGACCTTTTTTGGCAAAGTAATGTCTCTGCTTTTGAATATGCTATCTAGGTTGGTCATAACTTTCCTTCCAAGAAGTAAGCGTCTTTTAATTTCATGGCTGCAATCACCATCTGCAGTGATTTTGGAGACCCCAAAAATAAAGTCTGACACTGTTTCTACTGTTTCCCCATCTATTTCCCATGAAGTGGTGGGACCGGATGCCATGATCCTCGTTTTCTGAATGTTGAGCTTTAAGCCAAGTTTTTCACTCTCCACTTTCACTTTCATCAAGAGGCTTTTTAGTTCTTCATCATTTTCTGGTATAAGGGTGGTGTCATCTGCATATCCCTCAATCATGATTCCAGCTTGTGCTTCTTCCAGCCCAGGGTTTCTCATGATGTATTCTGCATATAAGTTAAATAAGCAAGGTGACAATATACAGCCTTGACATACTCCTTTTCCTATTTGGAACTAGTCTATTGATCCATGTCCAGTTCTAACTGTTGCTTCCTGACCTGCATATAGATTTCTCAAGAGGCAGGTCAGGTGGTCTGGTATTCCCATCTCTTGAAGAATTTTCCACAGTTTATTGTGATCCACACAGTCAAAGGCTTTGGCATAGTCAATAAAGCAGAAATAGATGTTTTTCTGAAACTCTCTTGCTTTTTCCATGACTCAGTGGATGTTGGCAATTTGATCTCTGGTTCCTCTGCCTTATCTAAAACCAGCTTGAACATCTGGAAGTTCACGGTTCCCATATTGCTGAAGCCTGGCTTGGATAATTTTGAGCATTACTTTACTAGCATGTGAGATGAGTGAAATTGTACAGTAGTTTGAGCATTCTTTGGCATTGCCTTTCTTTGGGATTGGAATGAAAACTGACTTTTTCTAGTCTTGTGGCCACTGCTGAGTTTTCCAAATTTGCTGGCATATTGAGTGCAGCACTTTCACAGCATCATCGTTCAAGATTTGAAGTAGCTTAACTGGAATTCCATCACCTCCACTAGTTTTGTTCGTAGTGATGCTTCCTAGGCCCACTTGACTTCACATTCCAGGATGTCTGGCTCTAGGTGAGTGATCACACCATCGTGATTATCTGGGTCGTGAAAATCTTTTCCCCACAGTTCTTCGTGTATTCTTGCCATCTCTTCTTAATATCTTCTGCTTCTGTTAGGTCCATACCATTTCTGTCCTTTTTCGAGCCCATCCTTGCATGAAATGTTCCCCTTGTATCTCTAATTTTCTTGAAGAGATTTCTAGTCTTTCCCATTCTGTTGTTTTCCTCTATTTCTTTGCACTGATTGCTGAAGAAAGCTTTCTTATCTCTCCTTGCTATTCTTTGGAACTCTACATTCAGATGCTTATATCTTTCCTTTTTTCCTTTGCTTTTTGGCTTCTCCTCTTGTCACAGCTATTTTTAAGGCCTCCTCAGACAGCCATTTTGCTTTTTTGCATTTCTTTTCCATGGGGATGGTCTTGGACCCTGTCTCCTGTACAATGTCACAAACCTCTGTCCATAGTTCATCAGGTACTCTGTCTATCAGATCTAGTCTCTTAAATCTATTTCTCACTCTCACTGTATAATCATAAGGGATTTGATTTAGGTCATACCTGAATGGTCTAGTAGTTTCCCTACTTTCTTCAATTTAAGTCTGAATTTGGCAATAAGAAGTTCATGATCTGAGCCACAGTCAGCTCCTGGTCTTGTTTTGCTGACTGTATAGAGCTTCTTCATTTTTGTCTGCAAAGAATATAATCAACCTGATTTAGGTGTTGACCATCTGGTGATGTCCCATGTGTAGAGTCTCCTCTTGTGTTGCTGGAAGAGGGTGTTTGCTATGACCAGTGCGTCCTTTTGGCAAAACTCTATTAGCCTTTGCCCTGCTTCATTCTGTATTCCAAGGCCAAATTCACCTGTGACTCCAGGTGTTTCTTGACTTCCTACTTTTGCATTCCAGTCCCCTATAATGAAAAGGACATTTTTTTGGGGTGTTAGTTCTAAAAGGTCTTGTAGGTCTTCATAGAATCGTTCAACTTCAGCTTCTTCAGAGTTACCGGTTGGGGCATAGGCTTGGATCACTGTGATATTGAATGGTTTGCCTTGGAAACAAACAGAGATCATTCTGTTGTTTTTGAGATTGCATCCAAGTACTGCATTTTGGACTCTTTTGTTGACCATGATGGCTACTCCATTTTTCCTAAGGGATTCCTGCCCACAGTAGTAGATATAATGGTCATCTGAGTTAAATTTACCCATTCCAGTCCATTTTAATTTGCTGATTCCTAGAATGTCAACGTTCACTCTTGCCATCTCCTCTTTGACCACTTCCAATTTACCTTGATTCATGGACCTGACATTCCAGGTTCCTATGCAATATTGCTCTTTACAGCATCGGACCTTGCTTCTATCACCAGTCACATCCACAACTGGGTATTGTTCTTGCTTTGGTCCCATCCCTTCATTCTTTCTGGAGTTATTTCTTCACTGATCTCCTGTAGCATATTGGGCACCTACCGACCTGGGGAGTTCCTCTTTCAGTATCACATCATTTTGCCTTTTCATAGTGTTCATGGGGTTCTCAAGGCAAGTATACTGACACGGTTTGCCATTCCAAACTTCTCCAGTGGACCGCATTCCATCAGACCTCTCCACCATGATCCATCTGTCTTGGGTGGCCCCACACAGCATGGCTTAGTTTCATTGAGTTAGGCAAGGCTGTGGTCCATGTCATCAGATTGGCTAGTTTTCTGTGATTATGGTTTAGTGTGTTTGCCCTCTGATGCACTCTCTCAACACCTACTGTCTTACTTGGTTTTCTGTTACCTTGGACGTGGGGTATCTCTTCACGGCTGCTCCAGCAAAGTGCAGCCACTGCTCCTTACCTTGGACGAGGTCGCCCATCCTGACCTTGAACATGGAGTAGCTCCTCTTGGCCCTCCTTTGCCCGTGCAGCCGCTGCTCCTTGGACGTGGGGTAACTCCTCTCGGCTGCACTTCTGCGAGTTCTGTCACAGCTGGCATGCTTTTTTAGTTGTTGGAAAATGAATGATTTAAGTCAAATAGCTTTCTACAAGTTGAATTTCTGATGTCATTGTTAGGTAGTTAAAATAGGGAAAAGGAGTCCAAAATGGTGGGGACTAAAATACAAGGAAGGGAAAAGCCCACGAAAATAGAACAAAAGAAGGTCAAAGAAAGGTCCGAGGACCGGAGTGAGGACTTCAGGTAGAATAGCACTCCTGGCTGAGCCCAATTTGTATAGGGCAGGCCCAGGGGGAAGAAAACATATAAAAGGAGGCGCCAAGTGCTCTCTCACTCTTTCTCCTGCGTGTGTACACATTTTCTCTCTATCTCTCTGTTCAACCCCCGCACCCCACCCCCCCCAACCCCTGCCCCGCGCACGCTGGCATGCTCCTCCACTCTCTTCTCTTCTTCGAGGATTGTATTCTCCTGCTATCTTCTAAATAAAATAGAGCTGTACCACTGATTTGTCTAAGAGCTATGACATGGTTTGTTCAAGACCTGAGAACTGTGGCGCGCTGAGGGCTTTAATGTCTGTTGCCCCAAATCATTGTTGTGACAAGACAAGAACCGAGAAATATACACTCTCCTGACATTATTAATCTGAATAATGATTTGCCTTTTAATGACATAAAAATTTCCATCCAACCTCAAGTATAGGCCACTGCTAGGAAACAATATTTTCCTGTTAACACATGTTATTAATATTATTGTAATTATAACTATATTGCTACTGGAGAAACTTATTTTATTATGAATTTCAGTGCCTGATCCCAAGGATTAGATTTTATCTTCCAAACTGTAGTTTTAATAGCACAATATATCAAGGGTTTATTTACTGTTTTAGATAGTGCCACAGATTTATTTTTTCATAGGCGCTTAAGTAACCAGATTGCAGAGCTGAAAATAATTTGCAAATTTCATTCATTTTCTGATCTAAACAGGGTTCAACTTTAAGAACATGAATAGTAAAACACAAAACGTTATTTCCACTACAAATATCCTAACTTGGAAAAGTGTAAGAAAGTAATATTATTGCCAATGGTACTGTCCATTTTTCTATTTCTTTGCTTGAAAAGACTCCTTAACTGGAAAAATTACTTGTTTCACTGTTTTAATGTTCGTACTTATTACATATGAAGACACAGAGCCACTTCAAGAAAAAATTGTCTAGTTTATTTCCTGTGGACTGAGAAACACTGCAGTTGCAAGAGATACTTTAAAATTTATTTAGACATAGATGCTTTTAAACCACTGATTCCTTCTTTTACCACCCATTAAGTGCTTTTCTCAGCATCCAGGCTCAGTGGCTATTTTCAGTGAAAATTCTGTTAACTGTAACCCATTGGTATCATTAATCAAGTAGTATCTCTCTAATAGTTAACAAGGATTTCTCAGAATAAGCTGGAATAATTTTCAAGGATATAAGAGTGTAAAATGTGATCGGTGAGCTTCCCTGGTATCTCTGGGGTAAAGAATCTGCCTGTAATGCAGGAGATGAGGGTTCAATCCCTGGGTTGGGAAGATCCCCCAAAGAAGGAAATTGCAACCCACTGCAATATTTTTGCCTGGGAAATTCCATGGACAGAGAATCTTAGATGGCTACAGCCCATGAGGTCACAGAGGAGTAGGACATGACTTAGCAACTAAACAACAACATTCTTACTTAAAACATAATTTGCTTATGGTACTCTGGACCTAATGAATTCATGTGACTGACCGTGAATGGCTACTGCTAATACTGCAGATGCCCAGGAAGCCAAGTCAATTGGATTTGACCAGGAGGTGTCCAGTCTCCTTTAATGAACCAAACATCTGCCACTGACTCACCAGCTTCCACTACAGCACTCACTGAGACACATTAATTACGCTTTAAAACAGCACCAGTCATAGGAGGTTCAGAAGCACTTCTTTCAAGTTTTATGGGGCAGCATTTTTTTTTTTTCCTGCGTTGTGCAAGTAGATACACATGGGATCACATGCACAATTGCTTTCTGAGAACTCTTTCATTTCAGATATTTCCATTACCCAGCTCCATGGAGATCGGAAGAATCCTGCCTATACACCTGGCAACCTGGATCCTGAGTTGTACAAACTCTCTTCTGTTGCACAACAGCCGAGGCAACACAATTTAAAAGAAATAACCCCAAGATGATGCTTCCTCCATGTCTTAATTCACAGCCCCACAAATCTTGATAAATAGGCTACAAAACTGGACATTCCTTTTATGCCTCTTCTTCATGGTTCCCAAAATTATGTCCTAATATTTTACCAAAAAAACATTTGTGAGAAAACTGTATGCTTGCATTTCTATTAGATTTGCTATTGACTATGTCATTTATTACTTTGTTCCCAGGAACTAGTAGCACTCAGAAAACAAAAAGGGAGGGGTTTAAAATGTTGTGTTTCACATTACATTGGTATAGTATCTATTTCTATTATTAGATAATGATATTTTCCTCTTTCCCTTGATTGCTAAGATACTCATAAAAGTTTATACAAAGTTGTTAGTCTTTTCTTCAGCTACAGTATATGGCTCACAGTGGATGGTCAATAAATATTTGTGACTTTTTATTGAATGCTGACTCAACTAGCTCTTGCAGTGAATGAGTTGTTTCCTACGCTTTTCTTCCTGTTTTCTGTTGATTGAATTAGATGCAGCAGCAGTTCGTGGAGACTTTGGGTGAGATGGAAATGTCCTAGACCTTGATAATGGTGATTACCTGGGTGTATACATTTGTCAAAATTCATCAAGTGTACCTCTTTAAGAATAGGTGTTGTTAAGGACCTGTTGTATAGCACATGGAACTCTGGTCAATGTTATGGGGCAGGCTGGAAATGAGGGGGGTTTAAGGGAGAATGGATCCATGTATATATATGGCTGAGTCCTTTTACTCTCCCCTGAGACTGTCATAACATTATTTGTTAATTGGCTATACCCCAATACAAAATAAAAAGTTAAAAAAAAAAAAAAGAATAAGAGTTGTCTATGGCATCGAAATTATGCCTCAATAAAGATCACTTTATAGAACAGTCTTTTGGACTCTGTGGGAGAGGTGGGGGGGGGGGATGATTTGGGAGAATGGCATTAAAACATGTATAATATCATACAAGAAAAACAAAACAAAACAGTGTACACACTGCTGTATTTAAAATGGATAACCAACAAGGACCTATTGTATGGCCTAGGGAACTGCTTAGTGCTATGTGGG
The DNA here is from genome assembly GCF_032452875.1 of Bos javanicus. NCBI lineage: Eukaryota > Metazoa > Chordata > Mammalia > Artiodactyla > Bovidae > Bos > Bos javanicus. Next base: position 11,591,296 of record NC_083868.1, read on the forward strand.
AGCCTGGATGAAAGGAGTTTTGGGGAGAATGGATACATGTGTATGTATGGCTGAGTCCCTTTGCTATCTACCTGAAACACAACATTGTTAATCAGCTATACTCTGATATAAAATGCAAAATTTTTTAAAAAGGGTGTGCTATGCTGTGCTTAGTCTCACAGTCGTGTCCAACTCTTTGTGACACCGTGGACTACAGCCCACCAGGTTCCTATGTCCATGGGGATTCTCCAGGCAAGAAATCTGATGTGAGTTGGCATGCCTTTCTTCAGGAATAAAAGGATGTACAGAGTAAGTATTCATGCATTGATTACAGTTCCTTTTGACATGCTAAAATTTTAAAACTGTCTTTACATGAAAGAAGCATAGTATTTCAGAATGTAATGGAAAGCATCGTTGACAAAACTTACAATATTTAAAGATAGTCACTGTGTCTAGAAGTGAGAACAAAAAATTGAGTCATGTGAAAAAGAGGCAAGTCTCAGAAAATTAGCTCAGTGTAGAACCCTGGGAAAGGCTTCCTCTTTTGTAAAATTCGACTCAATAATTTCTCTTTAAGATTACAGTAAGGTTTTGTGTTTCTACAAGAATTCTATTATCAATACACAGTGAATATATATTTATATATGTATTTTTCTACTGAATTAATAAAAGGCTAAATGGACAGTTTACTTAATCTTTTACAAGTCAATATACATTAAAATTCAATATCAATGATTCCACAGAATATAGAATATTTTAGCAGGTATACCCTGGTATATCAGTTCTCCAGGTGTGTTTTCAAGAACCTGTAAGGGGCATTTTTTGGTGACCTCTGTTAGAATTCTGGATATGAGGTCACAGAATTTGTTATTGTGTCCTTGAAATTTGCTAAGAATTCGTTAAGAGTAGAGCTTAAAGGTTTTCCACCTCCCCTCACAATGTGATAGATATGTTAATTAACTTGACTGGGAGAAATACTTCACTATATATTCACAAAATAGTGTACATACTTAAAGTGTACACTTTTTTTTTTTTTTTTGCCAATAGTACCTCAATAAAGCTGGGAAAATGGAATTCATGATGGGAGTGATAACAATTTGGGGGGTCATGTCTCCTAGCTGACTTCAGACCAAGACAAGAGCAAAGTGATTCAATAATCACATGTGGATGCCACAACAGCAGGGAGAGGCTGAAGAGAGTGATAAATGTGGCAAATGACTATAAGAATGCATCTCATAGTCAAATAAAACACTTTTAACAATTAGGAACAAAAGCTATAGCTAAATCAAGCTAGTTACAAATGATAACCTAAGATGATATTGGAGGTAGTGGCAAAACAATAAATCATTTAAACAAGAAAACGAGCTGATTGAAGGCAGTCTATTCACTCTGAGTCCGAGTAAGCAAGGCAGAAAGATAGAGAAAAGTTCAGTGTCACAGAATACAAGTAACATCAAAATGTTAAAGCAAAGATCACAGCATCAGATATTATAGAGGCCTAGGAAGATGAAGAATAAGACACACAGATGTGTGAATGCACACACCCCATACCTCTGTACTCCTTTCCACCAGAAGTCATATACTTTGTGCTTTAAAGAAAGCATCTCAGTATTATTAAACAGAAGTCAGATGTAAAGGTGTTTGTAGGTGAAGTGGAAGCAGGGAGTATAAACTACATTTTTGAGAATTGTGATAGCATAATATGAACTACAGATGGTAGACTTGAGGGAATATTTTTAGTGTGTGCAGAGATGAGCATTTTTGTGATCTGACTGAAACAATAGACAAAGGAAAACTGAGAATGAAGGATGTGTGTAAAGGCGTCGCTGGGGAAAGTAAGAAAATAAAAGGATAGTTAAGAAAAAGGGAGGATAAAGATTAATTTATTCACTGTTATGTGGCAACTCCAGATGACTTGTCAAATAGGGAACAAATAGAGATTGTTTATTGACTCAGGAAAGCATGGATGCAGTTTGTTAAGGAGTGGAATAGTCACATAAAGAATTGAATTTAGGAAGAGAGAGGATGGATGGAGGAATATACGTTTATACGTACATGTTTAAATATGCTTGGAAGCTATGAATAATAGAGGCAGGCTGCTGCGGGATAAATGAGGACATGCTAAATAAGTGGCACTGGTAAGGAAACTGAACCATGTACCTAAAGGATTATCAGTCTTTAACACATCCCAAGTTCCAGTGGGATTATTAGCATGATGCTGTAAGACCGAGTCGAGTTGCTTGGTGGTAGAGCAGGCAGGTTACAGAAAGGCTTTTGGAAGATCTGCATTAATATTAACAGCCAATGCTTCCTGAGAATTACTAAGTGGCAGGCATTCTTCTAAGAAAACTGCAGAGCTTGACTTATTTATTATTCATAAAAGATAGGAGCTATTAATATCACTTTTCTTCCCCCAGAGACACAGAGAATTCAAGTAATTTGGTCAAGATTTCACAGCTTGTAAATGGCAAAGTGAGGGATAGAACCTGGGCTCCTGACTCTTGAGATCATGCTGTAGGTCACATCATCATTCTGCCTCCCATATTAGGAAATACAGTGGGCCGCTAAGTGAAAGTTCTACTATTTTAATGGGCTTCTCTTCACAGGAAGTTTCAGGCCTGCAGAAGAGTGGATGCCTCTCAAAGGTCTGGATAAACTGACCCTTTTTGCCATCCAGAGGAAGCCTTATGCTTTCTGTTGGGTACAGAAACTCACTCATGCTCCTTTTTGTCTCCATTGTTTCCGTGTTCACATTTTCTGCCTTATGGTAGTCTGACTGGGTATTGGGTATTGACTCAGGCAAGTGTGGATCATGTTTGTCAATGAGTAGAATAGAGTCACATAGAGATCTGAATTTGGGAAGAATAGGGTCAGTCTCATTCATTTTTTTTCATAAACAGTTACTTCCCAGAATACTGTAAGATTAGAAAGGCCACTGAAGACAATGACGCTTGTTTCTGTTACCTATTGCTGTGTAAAAGACCACCCGAAAACTTAGTGCCATGAAAGGACAACCATTTGTTATTTCTTATGCTTATGCAGTCTTGGAAATGATTGGCTTTCCTTAAGTGACAGGTAATAATAGGTACAGTTAGAACTGGACATGGAACAACAGACTGGTTCCAAATAGGAAATGGAGTATGTCAAGGCTGTATATTGTCACCCTGCTTATTTAACTTATATGCAGAGTACATCATGAGAAACACTGGACTGGAAGAAACACAAGCTGGAATCAAGATTGCCGGGAGAAATATCAATAACCTCAGATATGCAGATGATACCACCCTTATGGCAGAAAGTGAAGAGGAACTAAAAAGCCTCTTGATGAAAGTGAAAGTGGAGAGTGAAAAAGTTGGCTTAAAGCTCAACATTCAGAAAACTAAGATCATGGCATCCGGTCCCATCACTTCATGGGAAATAGATGGGGAAACAGTGGAAACAGTGTCAGACTTTATTTTTTGGGCTCCAAAATCACTGCAGATGGTGACTGCAGCCATGAAATTAAAAGACGCTTACTCCTTGGAAGAAAAGTTATGACCAACCTAGACAGCATATTCGAAAGCAGAGACATTACTTTGCCAACAAAGGTCCATCTAGTCAAGGCTATGGTTTTTCCAGTGGTCATGTATGGATGTGAGAGTTGGACTGTGAAGAAGGCTGAGTGCCGAAGAATTGATGCTTTTGAACTGTGGTGTTGGAGAAGACTGTTGAGAGTCCCTTGGACTGCAAGGAGATCCAACCAGTCCATTCTAACGGAGATCAGCCCTGGGATTTCTTTGGAAGGAATGATGCTAAAGCTGAAACTCCAGTACTTTGGCCACCTCATGCAAAGAGTTGACTCATTGGAAAAGACTCTGATGCTGGGAGGGATTGGGGGCAGGAGGAGAAGGGGATGACAGAGGATGAGATGGCTGGATGGCATCACTGACTCGATGGACGTGAGTCTGAGTGAACTCCGGGAGTTGGTGATGGACAGGGAGGCCTGGCATGCTGCAATTCATGGGGTCGCAAAGAGTCGGACACGACTGAGCTGAACTCAATAATAGGTACTAGTGTTTATTATCACTATCAGCAGCAATAGCATAACATAAACAATCCACAACCTGCTAATGGAGAACTTATATCTCTTCTCTTTCTGGTACCCCAGTACCTTAGAGTCAGGGATGTGAAATGTGAGGAATCTCTCAAACTGCTGTAGGTGACTCTAAGACTGTTTCAAAACTCACCATAGTATGTAAAAAGAACTTTGGATAAAACATAAGAAGACCTGGGGCCCAGACTTGGCTCCACCTTTTGGTAGCTACATTAACCTGGGCAAATCATAGTCGTTTAAATTCTGAGTAAATTTCTTAACCATGGTCAGTGGGATCAGTGGGGGCGATAGTCACCTCACTAGACTAGTAGTGTTAGTTGCTCAGTTGTGTCCAACTCTTTGTGATCCCAAGGACTGTAGCCCACCAGGTTTCTCTGTCCATAGGATTCTTCAGGCAAGAATACCAGAGTGGATTGCCATTCCCTACTCTAGAGGATCTTCCCAACCCAGGGATTGAACCTGGGTCTCTTGCACTGCAGGAGATTCATTACTGTCTGAGTTACAGGGAAGTCCTTGTTATAGTGTGGCTATGACAATTAGATTAATACTGTGTGTAGAGTGATTTGAAAAGACAATCAGTTCAGTTAAGTTCAGTTGCTCAGTCGTGTCTGACTCTTTGTGAACCCATGGACTCCAACAGGCCAGGATTCTCTGTCCATCACCAACTCCTGGAGCTTGTTCAAAATCACATCCACTGAGTCAGTGATTCCATCCAAGCATTTCATCCTTTGTTGTCCCCTTCACCTTCTGCCTTCAATCTTTCCCATCAAAAAGGTCTTTTCAAATAAGTCAGGTGGCCAAAGTATTGGAATTTCAGCTTCAACATCAATCCTTCCAATGAATATTCAAGACTGATTTCCTTTAGGATGGACTGGGTGGATCTCCCTGCTGTTCAAGGGACTCTAAAGAGTCTTCTTCAACACCACAGTTCAAAAGTATTAATTCTTCGGTGCTCAGCTTTCTTTATAGTCTGACTCTAAAACCATACATGACTACTGGAAAAACCATAGCTTTGACTAGATGGACCTTTGTTGGCAAAGAAAAGATAATGGACAGTGGAAAAGACAATGGACAATGCCTACGGTGTATTAGACTCTTTCTTACTGGGATCTTGTTTGAAATGCTTTACATGTATTAAATCATCTATGAAGTTGGTGGTATTATTAATCCTATCTTGCTGTTGGGACCCTGAGGCACAGAGGTCAGTAACTTGTCCAAAGCCAGGCACTTCATAAGTGTCAGAGTGAGGAACCAATGAGAAGGTGCTCATGCCTGACAGGAACCAATGAGAAAGGAGCTCATTTGTGAAAAGAAAGAAACTAGAGAAGCCGGAAGTAGCTCCTCTAGGAGCACAGAATGCATGAATCCAGAGGAGGCAGGGGTAGGTATCTGCACTGGGCTGAAAAGGAATAGTTGAGTTACAGCCTTGCTTGCTTATGGGTTCCTCTTCTGATGGAGGCATTAGATGTGGCAGAGGAAGGCTATTTTCCCTCAGGCATTCTCTTAGGAAATCAGTCTTTCTGATTAGACAGTGGCTCAGATCATGAACTCCTTATTGCCAAATTCAGACTTAAATTGAAGAAAGTAGGGAAAATCACTAGACCATTCAGGGATGATCTAAATGAAATTCCTTATGATTATACAGTGGAAGTGAGAAGTAGATTTAAGGGATTAGTTCTGATAGACAGAGTGCCTGATGAACTATGATGGGTTTGTGACATTGTACAGAAGATAGGGATCAAGGCCATCCCCATGGAAAAGAAATGCAAAAAAGCAAAATGGCTGTCTGAGGAGGTCTTACAAATAGCTGTGAATAGAAGAGAAGCAAAAAGTAAAGAGAAAAGGAAAGATATAAGCATCTGAATGCAGAGTTCCAAAGAATAGCAAGGAAAGATAAAAAAGCCTTCCTCAGTGATCAGTGCAAAGAAATAGAGGAAAACAACAGAATGGGAAAGACTAGAGATCTCTTCAAGAAAATTAGAGATACCAAGGGAACATTTCATGCAAAGTTGGGCTCAAAAAAGGACAAAAATGGTATGGACCTAACAGAAGCAGAAGATATTAAGAAGAGGTGGCAAGAATACACAGAAGAACTGTGGAAAAAAGATCTTCACGACCCAGATAATCACAATGGTGTGATCACTCACCTAGAGCCAGACATCCTGGAATGTGAAGTCAAGTGGGCCTTAGAAAGCATCACTATGAACAAAGCTAGTGGAAGTGATGGAATTCCAGTTAAGCTATTTCAAATCCTGGAAAATGATGCTGTGAAAGTGCTGCATTCAATATGCCAGCAAATTTGGAAAACTCAGCAGTGGCCACAGGACTGGAAAAGGTCAGTTTTCATTCGAATCCCAAAGAAAGGCAATGGCAAAGAATGTTCAAACTACCACACAATTGGACTCATCTCACACGCTAGTAAAGTAATGCTCAAAGTTCTCCAAGCCAGGCTTCAGCAATACGTGAACCATGAACTTCCAGATGTTCAAGCTGGTTTTAGATAAGGCAGAGGAACCAGAGATCAAATTGCCAACATCCACTGGATCATCAAAAAGCAAGAGAGTTCCAGAAAAACATCTATTTCTACTTTATTGACTATGCCAAAGCCTTTGACTGTGTGGATCACAATAAACTGTGGAAAATTCTGAAAGAGATGGGAATACCAGACCACCTGAGGTGCCTCTTGAGAAACCTTTATGCAGGTCAGGAAGCAACAGTTAGAACTGGAAATGGAACAACAGACTGGTTCCAAATAGGAAAAGGAGTACGTCAAGTCTGCATACTGTCACCCTGCTTATTTAACTTATATGCAGAGTACATCATGAGAAACGCTGGGCTGGAAGTAGCACAAGTTGCAATCAACATTGCCAGGAGAAAGATCAATAACCTCAGATATGTAGATGACACCACCCTTATGGCAGAAAGTGAAGAGGAACTAAAAAGCCTCTTGATGAAAGTGAAAGTGGAGAGTGAAAAAGTTGGCTTAAAATTGAACATTCAGAAAACTAAGATCATGGCATCTGGTCCCATCACTTCATGGGAATTAGATGGGGAAACAGTGGAAACAGTGTCAGACTTTATTTTTTTAGGCTCCAAAATCACTGCAGATGGTGATTGCAGCCGTGAAATTAAAAGACACTTACCTAGACAGCATATTAAAAAGGAGAGAGATTGCTTTGCCAACAAAGGTCTGTATAGTCAAGGCTATGGTTTTTCTAGTGGTCATATATAGAAGCAAGAGTTGGACTGTGAAAAAAGTTGAGCACCAAAGAATTGATGCTTTTGAACTGCGGTTTTGGAGAAGACTCTTGAGTCCCTTGGACCACAAGGAGATCCAACCAGTCCATCCTAAAGGAAATCAGTCCTGGGTGTTCATTGGAAGGACTGGTGCTAAATCTGAAACTCCAATACTTTGGCCACATCATGCGAAGAATTGACTTATTGGAAAAGACCCTGATGCTGGGAAAGATTGGGGGCAGGAGGAGAAGGGGATAACAGAGGATGAGGTGGCTGGATGGCATCACCAACTCGATGGACATGAGTCTGGGTAAACTCCGGGAGTTAGTGATGGAGAGGGAGGTCTGGCATGCTGTGATTCATGGTTTCTCAAAGAGTCGGACACGACTGAGTGAATGAACTGAAGTGAATCAATCCTTCAGTGAACTCCACCCTAAAGATGAAACCCAACTTCTTCCCCCAGGAGTTTAAGGCTCTAAGCAAGGGCTTTGTAGTCACTTTATTTTAGACAGAGAAATGAGTTTGGTCCTCAGTGATTTTATTTACTATTGTTAGTTGATAATCTGTGTCTGAATCTTTTGCAACTTCATAGATGGCTGCCTGCCAGGCTAATCTGTCTATGGGATTATTATACTAAAATTTATATTTTATGATTTCCTTTATCCTTTTTATTCATTTTTAATTCTGTGAAACAGGAAATAAAGTAAAATATAAGAGTGATAACCTTGAGGAAAGCATGGACCCCAGATGCTCATTCTCTAAGGCCTGAATCAGAGAGCTTAGCTGAAATTCAGGCAACTTCCCTTTCTCCCTGCAGAGAGTGATGATTCCTAGGATGCTGGAGGATGCAAATAATTACATAGATAAAATTAATGCTGTAATAAATTTAGACAGTGAAAATCCAGGAAAATTTTCACTCTGAAATTTATGCATTCAGCTTGACCAGTGGATTGACTTGGCAAAAATGCTACTTTCTTACAAATTTGTACATTTATAGGCTCTCTAAATGGCACCTATAAAGAGAGACTGTGGCCTTGATTTTTCCTAATTCTGTCAAGTGCTTTATAACTTGAGTGGAAAATAAAATCACTGATGAATTATGAGATGTTAATCATTTGTTGTTTATTTAGCAACACATTTCTTCAGTTCCACCTTTAGGGAAACACCAAGCTACAGCAAAGGAGAGAAATATGTGAACTCAGCCTTCAAGGGATTTCTAAAACGGATACTTCAGATGAAGAAGAATTCAAAAACCAAAGTAAGGACTAGTTCACAGGAGCCCATTCCTTTTAGTGGTAAGCCAGAGGAGTTGGAGAGCTGCCCACCTGGGGCCATGTTGTCAAGAGAGCCCCCCAAAGGAGTGCATATACACAAGTCAAGGTGGAGAAAGTCCTGGCCCACTTTCCCAAATGCCTAGCTAAAGGAGTCAGCTATCAAGGACTCCTTTCTCCTTTGTTGAGAAAGCTGAAGTTGAACAGTTCTTTGAAGACCTACAAGACCTTCTAGAACTGACACCCCAGAAAGATGTCTTTTTCATCATAGGAGACTGGAATGTAAAAATAAAAAGTCAAGAGATACCTGGAGTAACAGGCAAATTTGGCCTTGGAGTACAAAATGAAGTAGGGCAAAGGCTAACAGAGTTTTGATGAGAGAATGCACTGGTCATAGCAAACACCCTCTTCCAAAAACACAAAACATGACTCACATATGGAACATCACCAGATGGTCAATACCAAAATCAGATTGATTATATTCTTTGCAGTTAAAGATGGAGAAGTTCTACATCATCAGCAAAAAGAAGACCAGGAGCTGACTGTGGCTCAGATCATGAATTTATTGCCAAATTCAGACTTAAATTGAAGAAAGTAGGGAAAACCACTAGGCCATTCAGGTATGACCTAAATCAAATCCCTTATGATTATACAGTGAAAGTGACAAATAGATTCAAGGGATTAGATCTGATAGACAGAGTGCCTTAAGAACTATGGATGGAAGTTCCTGACATTGTACAGAAGGCAGTGATTACTGGGACGACCCAGAGGGATGGTATGGGGAGGGAGGAGGGAGGAGGGTTCAGGATGGGGAACACATGTATACCTGTGGTGGATTCATTTTGATATTTGGCAAAACTAATACAATTATGTAAAGTTTAAAAATTAAATAAAATTAAAAAAAATTAAAAAAAAAGAAGGCAGTGATTAAGACCATCCCCAAGAAAAATAAATGCAAAAAGGAAAAATGATTGTCTGAAAAGGCCTTACAAATATCTGAGAAAAGAAGAGAAGTGAAAGGGAAAGGAGAAAACAAAATATATACCCATTTAAATGCAGAGTTCCAAAGACTAGCAAAGAAGAGATAAGAAAGACTTCCTCAGGGATCAATGCAAAGAAATAGAGGAAAACAATAGAATAGGAAAGACTAGAGATCTCTTCAAGAAAACTAGAGATACAAGGGAATATTTCACACAAAGAAGGGCACAATAAAGAACAAAAAAGTGTCCAATAAATGTACAGAACTAACAGAAGCAGAAGATATTAAGAAGAGGTGGCAAGAATATACAGAACTATACAAAAAATATCTTCATGACTCAGATAACCACGATGGTGTGATCACCCACCTAGAGCCAGACATCTTGGGATGTGAAGTCAAGTGGGCCTTAGGAAGTCTCACTATGAACAAAGCTGGTGGAGGTGATGGAATTCCAGTTGAGCTATTTCAAATCCTAAAAGATGATGCTGTGAAAGTGCTGCACTCAATGTGCCAGTAAATTTGGAAAAGTCAGCAGTGGCCACAGGACTGGAAAAGGTCAGTTTTCATTCGAATCCCAAAGAAAGGCAATGGCAAAGAATGATCAAACTACCACACAGTTGCACTCATCTCACAAGCTAGCAAAGTAATACTCAAAATTCGCCAAGCCAGGCTTCAAATGTATGTGAATTGACAACTTCCAAATGTTCAAACTGGATTTAGAAAAGGCAGAGGAACCCGAGATCAAATTGCCAACATCCGTTGGATCATTGAGAAAGCAAGAGTGTTCCAGAAAAACATCTACATCTGCTTTATTGACTATGCCAAAACCTTTGACTGTGTGGATCACAGCAAACTGTGGAAATTCTTAAAGAGATGGGAATACTAGGCCACCTTACTTGCCTCCTGAGAGACCTGTATTCAGGTCAGGAAGCAACAGTTAGAACTGGACATGGAACAACAAACAGGTTCCAAATGGAAAGGAGTATGTCAAGGCTGTATATTGTCACCCTGTTTATGTAACTTATATGCAGAGTACGTCATGCAAAATGCCAGGTTGGATGAAACACAACTGGAATCAAGATTGCCTGGAGAATAACCTCAAATATCCAGATGACACCATCCTTGTGGCAGAAATTGAAGAAGAATTAAAGAGTCTCTTGATGAAAGTGAAAGAGGAGAGTGAAAAAGTTGGCTTAAAGCTCAACATTCAGAAAACTAAGGTCATGGCATCCAGTCCCATCACTTTATGGCAAATAGATGGGGAAACAATGGAAACAGTGAGAGGCCTTATATTTTGGGGCTCCAAAATCACTACAGATGGTGACTGCAGCCATAAAATTAAAAGATGCTTGCTTCTTGGAAGCAACACTATGACCAACCTATACAGCATATTAAAAAGCAGAGATATTGCTTTGCCAACAATGGTCCTTCTAGTCAAAGCTTTGGTTTTTCCAGTAAGTCATGTATGGATGTGAGAGTTGGACTATAAAGAAAGCTGAACACTGAAGAATTGATTCTTTTGAACTGTGGTGTTGGAGAAGATTCTTGAGAGTCCCTTGAACTGCAAGGAGATCCACCCAGTCCATTCTAAAGGAACTCAGTTCTGAATATTCATTGGAAGAACTGATACTGATACTGAAACTCCAATACTTTGGCCACTTGATGTGAAGCACTGATGCCTTGGAAAAGACCTTGATGCTGGGAAAGATTGAAGGCAGAAGGGGACGACAGAGAATGTGATGGTTGGATGGCATCACTGACTCAATGGACATGAGAATGAGTAAGCTCCGGGAGTCGGTGATGGACACGGAGGCCTGGTGTGTTGCAGTTCATGGGGTTGCAAAGAGTCAGACATGTCTGAGGGACTGAACTGAACTGAATCAAGGGCTACTAGCATACACAAGCCAGATTAGAACCATGACAGATTGTTCTGGTAAAGAGAAATATGCCATGTCACAAAAGTGGAAATCATAGAAAGCAGAGTATATATGAATTAATGACTCAAGATACAGGTGCAGGGAATCCTTAGGGCAAAAACCATGGCAGAACCTAATATACAGGCTTTGTTTTTGCCTCCCTGTTTGTAGCTGGGTGAACACCACCTCTTCTGCAATCTATTCTAGAATGACTCCGTTCAAGCCAAGGGCTCATAGAGTTATCCCTTCGTGGATGCTGTCTACAAACACATCATTGGCCTGAACCATCCTAGATGATGCAGTAGTCATAGAGCACGCATAGATTTAGAAATAACTCTACTCTTATCTTCCACATAAAGAAGGTGGGGTGAGAAAAGTTATCCACTTTTCGTTCGAAGTTACTAACTTCGAACACAATCGAAGTTCCCTTTTAAAAATTCTCTTATTAATTCTGAAGCTAACTTTGCAAGATTATTTTGAGAAACAAATTGGAATGTCTCAGATTAACACAATTAAGGTGCAAAATTGTTATCCAAATGTTTTTTAAAAAGTAGAATTGAATTGTTTAGCAATGAATGTATTTTGTTTCTCACATTAGTTATCTTTTAACATTTTATTCTAAGTTCTAAATATCCCCCATTTGGTGGACACTTATTCATCTGATTTTTAGGAATGCAAATTGTTCCTATTAGAAGTGATGACCACTGCAGTTTAGAGGTTATTTGTGCAGATATTTATAAATGTCTGAGGTCATATTGACTAATAGAGAACAAATATATACACACACACACACACACACACACACACACACATATATATAGCTAGCTAGCTAGACAGGCATATTCTCTCTCTCCATGTACATATGTAAGACCTCAGACATTTATAAATATCTGCATAAATAACCTCTAAACTGCACTGGCCAGTTTATATATACACGAAAGATTTATCATAAGAGTGTGTAAGTGGTGATGAAGTTGAAGATGATTTTTTGTTCCAGTTGTACAGCTTGTAGTCAACTTTGGAGGTTGCTTTAGGAGAGAGACACTCAAAAATTTGAGACTTCAGATAAAAGCACACATCTTGCTGCCTGAAGCAACAGGGGAGAAGTCAGGTTGGCAGGAACAATTTTGCCTCATCTTATTTCTTCCTTGATGTATAATTGCTCTTTAGTGGTTTAGAGTCACTGAAAGTTCTCATCTTTCTACAGGTAACACGTTTCTGTAGAAATTTTAAAAGAACAAAGCACACATTGTTATTGCACTGTTATCTGTCTTCTAAGCTTGGCTATTTGTAAACATTTAGAACAAATTGCTTTTCAGAAAGTTGATTGATTGGCTGACCCCATTTTGAATAACTTGGGACAGTCTATTTCATAGAAAAAAGATAACTCTATCTTCTATTTGAAAGCAACTCAACTCTGAAAACCCAGGCATCTTTAGTGTTCAAATAATTGGAGTTAAATTCCTTTCAGAACTCTGACTTGATAAGACTTTCAATGTGTATTTTGATTAACTGTCTGAGTGATTGATTGATGGATCTTTCCACATTGGGCTGAATTGATTATAGAGGTGCCTGCAATAAAAGGACCATGCTGTGTATTTTGTGAATAAATTAAGCTGTTAGTCTTTTATATGTAATTTATAACAGACTACAGATCAGTAGACATTTGGACTTCAAAGCTGTTCTTCAGTTTCTTTATTCTTTTAATGATGTATTTCATACATCTAATATATAAAGTACACAATATATCAAATTATGAAGTCTGTGTTTCTGAAAAAAATTAATATTTTAAAATACATGTCATTATTTTACTGTAGCATCAATATTTTATTAATGAAGAGTTAATCTTCAATGGTTTAACTATTTCTGCAACTGTCTAATAATAATTCTGCAGTTCTGCCTTGTCCAAAAGCTTCCCTGAGGTAAGGGAGAGAGCCATTTTCTATTTGTGATCCCTATATGTTTGTGAAAGTTTTTTTTTTAATTTCCCAATTAAACTTCCCCCAGATTCTAAACCAAAGTGCTAAATTAAAATTCTGATTCCATGTTTTGTGTCTGTAGGACCTTGAGTGAATTTACATAACTGCCCCGTACTATACTTCTTCTCTATAACTAAGATCATATTACCTCTTATACTATTACAAAAATTGCATGAGTTATTATATATATGGCATATAATAAGTTATTATTATTGTTACTTTTTATTATTTTGATAACCCTAATATAGAGAATTATAGTTCATATCCATGAATTTCCATGTGAAAGAGTATGTTAGCAACAATTTCAAAAGACCTATTCTTTCTGAATCTTATTATGAGGGTCATTGTAATTACATCATAAATTTGAGATATTTCATCAATTTCCACTGTTTATACAGGTACTGATTATCTAACAAATGTCACACTTTTTATTTAAGGATACAAAGATAAATAAAATCTCTTCTTTGAAGCTTAATAGAATCAGGTGGTTCCAATTTGAACATTTGTGATCAAGCAGTTGAACATCTGTGATCTGTTTTGCACCTGAAAGTGTATACAGAGGTTGGGATAACTAAATAAAAGTAAGGCACTATCCAGATAATTGGTGTACTATGTGAAGATCCGCATGGTCACATTTTCAAAAGTCCCATGTTGTTCAGATGCGAAGTTGTGTCTGACTCTGTGACTTTATAGACGGTAGAATGCCAGGCTCCTCTTTCTTTGTTCTCGCAGAGTTTGCTCAAATTTATATCCTTTAAACTGGTCATACTCTCTAACAATCTCATCTTTGGTCACCAGCTTCTCCTTTTGCCTTCAATTTTTCCCAGTATCAGAAAAAACTGAAGGTACTCTTTCTTTTCTTTTCCAATGAGTCAGTTCTTCACATCAGGTGGCCAAAGTATTGGAGTTTCAGCTTCAGCATCAGTCCTTCCAATGAATAGTCAGGGTTCATTTCTTTAGTATTGACTGGCTGGATCTTGCAGTCCAACGGACTCTCAAGAGTCTTCTCCAACACAACAGTTCAAAAGCATCAATTCTTTGGTGCTTAGCTTTCTTTATGGTCCAACTCTCACATCCATACATGACTACTGGAAAAAACCACAGCTTTGACAGGATGGAATTTTGTTGGCAAAGTAATGTCTCTGCTTTTTAATATGTTGTCTATGTTTGTCATAGCTTTTCTTCCAAGGAGCAAGCATGTTTTAATTTCACGGCTGCAGTCACCATCTGCAGTGATTTTAGAGACCAAGAGAATAAAATCTACCACTGTTTCCCTTGTTTTGCCATCTATTTACCATGAAGTGATGCGACCAGATGCTGTGATCGTAGTTTTTTGAAATTGAGTTTTAAGCCAGCTTTTTCGGTCTCCTCTTTCACTTTCACCAAGAGGCTCTTTAGTTCCTCTTCGATTTCTGCCATAAGGGTGGTGTCATCTGCATATCTGAGGTTATTTATCTTTCTCCTGGCAATCTTGATTCCAGCTTTTGCTTCATCCAGTCTGGCATTTCTCATGAGGTACTCTGCATATAAGTTAAGTAAGCAAGGTGCCAAAGACAGCCTTGACTATATACAGCCTCGACTATATACAGCCTCCTCATTTTATAAATTTCACCTGCTGCTGCTGCTAAGTCACTTCAGTCGTGTCCGACTCTGTGTGACCCCACAGACGGCAGCCCACCAGGCTCTCCTGTCCCTGGGATTCTCCAGGCAAGAACACTGGAGTGGGTTGCCATTTCCTTCTCCAATGCATGAAAGTGAAAAGTGAAAGCAAAGTCACTCAGTCGTGTCCGACCCTCAGCGACCCCATGGACCGCAGCCTTCCAGGCTCTTCTGTCCATGTGATTCTCTAGGCAGGAGTACTGGAATGGGGTGCCATTGCCTTCTCCAGAAATTTCGCCTACACGAGGTATTTGAGTATTTGTGATGGCTGGAAGATAGCTGGAAAAGGGCTTTGATGAAAGATTGGCAGTTATCTTAAAAGAGAGAGACAAATTAAACACTTGGAAATATACTCAAACAATGTTAAATTTATGCCTTATTATTTTCTATTGCTTATGTTGGTGAAATAAACTGTATCAGTAAAGGGGTTACTGTGCTATAGCAGAAAGAGAGTGTTTTTAAACCAGGCAGACATGGATGATGTTATAAAGGGCTGTTAATTCCTATTTATATGCAGACTGCATCATGAGAAACACTGGGCTGGATGAAGCACAAGCTGGAATCAAGATTGCCAGGAGAAATATCAATAACCTCAGATATGCAGATGACACCACCCTTATGGTAGAAAGCAGAGAAGAACTAAAGAACCTCTTGATGAAAGTGAAAGGGGAGACTGAAAGTTGGCTAAAAACTCAACATTCAGAAAATTAAGATCATGGCACCTGGTCCCATCACTTCATGGCAAATAGATGGGGAAACAGTGCAAACAGTGACAGACTTTACTTTCTTGGGTCCCCAAATCACTGCAGATGGTGACTGCAGCCATGAAATTAAAAGACGCTTGCTCCTTAGAAGAAAAGTTGTGACCAACCTGGACAGCTATTAAAAAGCAGAGACCTTGCTTTGCCAACAAAGGTCCATCTAGTCAAAGCTATGGTTTTTCCAGTGGTCATATATGGATGTGAGAGTTTGACTATAAAGAAAACTGAGCACTGAAGAATTGATGCCTTTGAACTGTGGTGTTGGAGAAGACTCTTGAAAGTCCTTTGGACTGCAAGGGATCCAACTAGTCCATCCTAAAGGAAATCAGTCCTGAATATCCATTGGAAGGACTTACGCTGAAGCTGAAATTCCAATACTTTGGCCACCTGATGCAAAGTACTGACTCATTGGAAAAGACACTGATGATGGGAGAGACTGAAGGTGGAAGGAGAAGGGGACAACAGAGGTTGAGATGATTGGATGGCATCACCGAATCAATGGACATGAGTTTGGGAGTTGGTGATGGACAGGGAGGCCTGGCGTGTTGCAGTCCATGGGGTTGCAAAGAGTTGGACATGACTGAGTGACTGAACTAAACTGAACTGAACCTATGATTCTATATATGTAACCTTGGGTTAGATATTGAATATTTCCTCTTTTAGGACTTTGCATGCATAAATCAAAACCTGCTTTGTGGATTAGTATTAACATGTGTAGGACAACCGGCAGGATGACTCTGTGACTGACATTTCAATAGAGTCTCAACGAAGAGCAGTTATTTGTTTCTTTTAGCAACTGAGATGAGTGTATCTAACACTGGACCAGTTCCAAATCCCCCTTTTTAAGTATTATTGCATGACTTTCGATTCTAAGTTAGGTAACCTTACTTGCTTGTAGATTTTCACTCCTAGAATGCAAATTCCTCCACGGCAGGAGTTGAAACTTTGTGTCTAGCTGCTCAGCACCTAGTACCCAGTTTGCCTCTTAGATTTTCAGTTCAGTTCATTTCAGTTCAGTTGTTAGTCGTGTCCGACTCTTTGCCACCCCATGAATCGCAGCACGCCAGGCCTCCCTGTCCATCACTAACTCCTGGAATTCACTCAGACTCACGTCCGTTGAATCAGTGATGCCATCCAGCCATCTCATCCTCTGCCGTCCCCTTCTCCTCCTGCCCCCAGTCCCTCCCAGCATCAGAGTCTTAGAATTTAGACAATCAGTTTGGAATGCTGAGTTCTACTCTATGTACCAGTAGGTTCTTGTTTAGTTGCTAAATTGTGCCCAACGACTCTCTTGCCACCCTGTGCGCTATAGCTAACCAGGCTCTTCTGTCCATGGAATTTTCCAGAGTGAGTTACTGGAGGCAGTTGCCATATCCTCCTCCAGGGGATCTTCTTGACCTTGGGATCGAACCCACATCTCCTGCACTGCAGGTGGATTCTTGGCCTCTGAGCCACCAGAGAAGCCCCCCAGAAGGTTCTGGGTAATATAAACTATATTCTGAAGAGAACAGAGATCTCCAATGGATATAATTCCTAACTTGTGATGGGCAAAAACAATAGATGAAATTTATCTTGATTTAAGGAACAACTTTCTATTTTGCTGAATAATAATATACTTCTGATTTTTCTGGAAAATCATTTGCATGACAAGATATTATTTTTAACTAAGATAATGTTTATCTGATACAACCTTATAATTGATAGGTACTGAGTGAAACACATTGAGGAGAGGAGTATCTTTCAGGCAAACTATTTAGTAGATTGATCATTAAATATTACAGTTCATCCTCTCTTTTTATTGGAATTGCTTTACAGCATTGTGTCAATTTCTACTGTACAGCAGCATGAATCAGCCATATGTATATGTATCTCCTCCCTCTTGGGCCTTCCTCCCACCCCCATCCCTATCCCAACCCTCTAGGTCATCACAGAGCACAGAGTGAAATTTCTGTCTTGTATAACAGCTTCCCCCCAGCTTCCCACCATCTATTTTACATATGGTAGTATATATATGGGGGAGAAGGCGATGGCACCCCACTCCAGTACTCTTGCCTGGAAAATCCCATGGGTGGAGAAGCCTGGTGGGCTGCAGTCCATAGGGTCGTGAAGAGTCGGACACGACTGAGCAACTTCACTTTCACTTTTCATTTTCATGCATTGGAGAAGGAAATGGCAACCCCCTCCAGTGTTCTTGCCTGGAGAATCCCAGAGACAGAGGAGCCTAGTGGGCTGCCATCTATGAGGTCGCACAGAGTTGGACACTACTGAAGCGACTTAGCAGCAGCAGCAGTATATATATGTCGATGCTACTCTCTCAGTTCATGCCACCCTCTTCTTTCTCCTCTGTGTCTACAAGTACATTCTCTATGGTTTGATCTCTATTCCTGCCCTACAAATAGGTTCATCTGTGCCATTTTTTTCTAGATTCATATATATGCATTAATGTCTAGGTTAAACTTAGACAGCATATTAAAAAACAGATATTATTTTGCTGACAAGGGTCCATATAGGTTTTTCTGTCTTCACTCTGTATAATAGGTTCTAGTTTCATCCACATCACTACAACATTATCTTGGCTATAGTAAAGCAGCCATGAAAACTAGCTGTTTTTCTTCCTTTGTTATTTGCTGTTCAGTCACTCAGTTGTGTCTGACTCTTTGTGACCCCATGGATTGCAGTACACCAGGCTTCTCTGTTCTTCACCATCTCCTGGAGCTTGCTCAAACTCAGGTCCATTGAATCAGTGATGCCATCCAGCCATCTCATCCTCAGTTGTCCTGTTCTCCTCCTGCCTTCAATCTTTCCCAGCATCAGGGTCTTTTCAAGTGAGTCAGTTCTTCCCATCAGGTAGTCAAAGTATTAGAGCTTCAGCTTCAGCATCAGTCCTGCCAATGACCAGTCAGGACTGATTTCCTTTAGGATGGACTGGTTGGATCTCCTTGTAATCCAAGGGACTCTCAAGAGTCTTGTCCAACACCACAATTCAAAAGCATCAATTCTTCGGTGCTTAGCCTTCTTTATGATCCAACTCTCACATCCATACATGAATACTGGAAAAACCATAGCTTTGACAAGATGGACCTTTTTCAGCAAGGTAACATCTCTGCTTTTTAATATGCTGTCTAGGTTGGTCATAGCTTTTCTTCCAAGGAACAAAAATCTTTTAATTTCATGGTTGCAGTAACCATCTGCAGTGATTTTCGAGCTCAAGAATGTAAAGTCTGTCACTGCTTCCAGTTTTTCCTAATCTATTTGTCATGGAGTGATGAGACCAGTACATCAAGGCTGTATATTGTCACCCTGTTTATTTAACCTATATGCAGAGTACATCATGAGAAACACTGGGCTGCAAGAAGCACAAAGGGGAATCAAGATTGCCGGGAGAAATATCAATAAACTAAGATATGCAAATGACACCACCCTCACGGCAGAAAGTGAAAAGGAACTAAAAAGCCTCTTGATGAAAGTGAAAGAGGAGAGTGAAAAAGTTGGCTTAAAGCTAAACATTTGAAAACTAAGATCATGGCATCTGGTCCCATCAGCTCATGGGAAATAGATGGGGAAACAGTGGAAACAGTGTCAGACTATATTTTTGGGCTCCAAAAACACTGCAAGTGGTGACTGCAGCCATGAAATTAAAAAACGCTTACTCCTTGGAAGGAAAGTTATGTCCAACCTAGATAGCATATTGAAAAGCAGAGACATTACTTTGCTAACAAAGGTCCATCTAGTCAAAGCTATGGTTTATCCAGTAGTCATGTATGGATGTGAGAGTTGGACTGTGAAGAAGGCTGAGCACCAAAGAACTAATGCTTTTGAACTGTGGTGTTGGAGAAGACTCTTGAGAGTCCCTTGGACTGCAAGGAGATCCAACCAGTCCATCCTAAAGGAGATCAGTCCTGGGTGTTTTTTGGAAGGCATGATGCTAAAGCTGAAACTCCAGTACTTTGGCCACTTTATGCGAAGAGTTGACTCATTGGAAAAGACTCTGATGCTGGGAGGGATTGAGGGCAGGAGGAGAAGGGGATGACAAAGGATGAGATGGCTGGATGGCATCACCGACTTGATGGACATGAGTCTGAGTGAACTCCAGGAGTTGGTAATGGACAGGGAGGCCTGGCATGCTGCAATTCATGGGGTCGCAAAGAGTCGGACACAACTGAGCGACTGAACTGAACTGAACTGAACTGATGAAACCAGATGCCATGATCTTAGTTTTTTGAATGTTGAGTTTCAAGTCAACTTTTTCACTCTTATCTTTCACTTTCATCAAGAGGCTCTTTAATTCCTCATTGCTTTCTGCCATATATGCAATTTTAGGTGTATTTATCACTGACCTAGAGCCAGACATCCTGGAATGTGAAGTCAAGTGGGCCTTAGAAAGCATCACTACGAACAAAGCTAGTGGAGGTGATGGAATTCCAGTTGAGCTATTTCAAATCCTGAAAGATGAGGCTGTGAAAGTGCTGCACTCAATATGCCAGCAAATTTGGAAAACTCAGCAGTGGCCACAGGACTGGAAAAGGTCAGTTTTCATTCGAATCCCAAAGAAAGGCAATGGCAAAGAATACTCAAACTACCACACAATTTCACTCATCTCACATGCTAGTAAAGTAATGCTCAAAATTGTCCAAGCCAGGCTTCAGCAATATGTGAACCGTGAACTTCCTGATGTTCAAGCTGGTTTTAGAAAAGGCAGAGGAACCAGGGATCAAATTGCCAACATCCGCTGATCATGGAAAAAGCAAGAGAGTTCCAGAAAAACATCTATTTCTGCTTTCTTGACTATGTCAAAGCCTTTGACTGTGTGGATCACAATAAACTGTGGAAAATTCTGAAAGAGATGGGAATACCAGACCACCTGAGGTGCCTCTTGAGAAACCTTTATGCAGGTCAGGAAGCAACAGTTAGAACTGGACATGGAACAACAGACTGGTTCCAAATAGGAAAAGGAGTACGTCAAGGCTGTATATTGTCACCCTGCTTATTTAACTTATATGCAGAGTACATCATGAGAAACTCTGGACTGGAAGAAACACAAGCTGGAATCAAGATTGCTGGGAGAAATATCAATAACCTCAGATACGTAGATGACACCACCCTTATGGCAGAAAGTGAAGAGGAACTTAAAAGCCTCTTGATGAAAGTGAAAGTGGAGAGTAAAAAGGTTGGCTTAAATCTCAACATTCAGAAAACGAAGATCATGGCCTCTGGTCCCATCACTTTATGGGAAATAGATGAGGAAACAGTGGAAACAGTGTCAGACTTTATTTTTCTGGGCTCCAAAATCACTGCAGATGGTGACTGCAGCCATGAAATTAAAAGACGCTTACTCCTTGGAAGGAAAGTTATGTCCAACCTAGATAGCATATTCAAAAGCAAAGACATTACTTTGCCAACAAAGGTCCGTCTAGTCAAGGCTTTGGTTTTTCCAGTGGTCATATATGGATGTGAGAGTTGGACTGTGAAGAAGGCTGAGTGCCGAAGAATTGATGCTTTTGAACTGTGGTGTTGGAGAAGACTCTTGAGAGTCCCTTGGATTGCAAGAAGATCCCACCGTCCATCCTAAAGGAGATCAGCCCTGGGATTTCTTTGGAAGGAATGATGCTAAAGCTGAAACTCCAGTTCTTTGGCCACCTCATGTAAAGGGTTGACTCATTGGAAAAGACTCTGATGCTGGGAGCGATTGGGGGCAGGAGGAGAAGGGGACGACAGAGGATGAGAAGGCTGGATGGCATCACTGACTCGATGGACATGAGTCTGAGTGAACTCTGGGAGTTGGTGATGGACAGGGAGGCCTGGCATGCTGCGATTCATGGGGTCGCAAAGAGTCGGACACGACTGAGTGACTGAACTGAACTGAACTGGTGTTTAATTTTACAATAAAGTTACTTTAAAAAGTAGTCATCAAAATCAATTACCAACATGATAAGTTAAATTAAAACTCCTAATTTTACCCTTGTCCTCTTGTGTAAACATTAATAAATTTGACTTGTACAAAAATATCCCAGTTTGGACAATAAATTATGTGGTCTCACACAAATAATCAGGGGCTTCCCAGGTGCCATTAATGGTAAAGAACCTGCCTAGATAAATCAAGAGATATAAGACATGATGGTTCAATCCCTGAATTGGGAAGATCCCCTGGAGGATGACATGGCAGCCTTTTCTGCCATAAGGGTGGTGTCATGCATATCTGAGGTTATTGATATTTCTTCCAGCAATCTTGATTCCAGCTTGCACTTCATCCAGTCTGGCATTTCGTATGATGTACTTCGCATATAAGTTAAATAAGTAGGGTGATAATATATAGCTTTGACATACTCCTTTCCCTACTTTGAACCAGTCTGGTTCTAACTGTTGTCTCTTGACCTGCATACAGGTCTCTTAGGAGGCCAGTAAGGTGGTCTAGTATTCCCATCTCTTTCAGAATTTTCCACTATTTGCTGTGAACCACACAGTCAAAGGCTTTGGCATAGTCAGTAAAGCAGAGGTAGATGATTTTCTGCAATTTTCTTGCTTTTTTTATGATTCAACAGATGTTGACAATTTGATCTTAGGTTCCTCAACCTTTTCTAGATCCATCTTGAAAAATCTGGAAGTTCTTGGTTCACATGCTCTTGAAGCTTAGCTTGGAGAATTTTGAGCATTTTTGCTAGCATGTGAAATGAGTGCAATTGTGTGGCAGTTTGAACATTCTTTGACGTTACCTTTCTTTGGGATTGGAATGAAAGCTGACCTTTTCTAGTCCTGTGGCCACTGCTGAGTTTTTCGAATTTGCTGGCATATTGAGTGCATCATATTTTAGATCATATTTAACAGCATCATATTTTAGAATACGAAATAGCTCAGCTAATTTCATCACCTCTACTAACTTTGTTCATAGTGATACTTCCTAAGGTCCACTTGACTTCACACTCCAGAATGCCTGGTCCTAGGTTAGTGATCACACTACCATGGTTATCTGGGTCATTAAGAATTTTTTTGAATAGTTCTTCTGTGTATTCTTGCCATGTCTCCTTTAAATATTTATAAATGATAGAGACTATTTAATACTGTGAAAATGCCATGGCAAGCCACTTAAAAGTTACAATTAGTCATTTAAATTATCTTGAAAACTGAATAAATTTTCAGAACCGAATAGGGCAAAGCCCCGCAAATCAATGCATTTCTCCATAAAAATCAATCAAAATTAACAATGAAGAAAACTAATCTTATTTTTAAAAACTCAGCTACAAAAATACAGAGTTGTTAAATTCTTCTAATCCCATGAAATTATGGTCTCATTTCAGTCCTTTGCTTCTGCTCTGCTATCTTCTGAACATTTAGATGTTTCTGCCTGATATTTGTATAGATTTCTCCTTCAGATCATTTATGTCTCTGCTTTGATGTCATTTCCTTAGACAGGATTTTCCTGACAGCCATTCTCTTTCCCACTCTATGTACTCATCTTGCTTCCTACTTTACAGCACTTGTTTTTACTTCAAATTATTTATTGGTTTACTTGTTCAGTGGTCTGTCTTTTTTATGAGAATGTTGGCTCCATATGGGCAAGGTCCTTATATTTTCCTCTATTTTTTTCTCAGCTCCCATTAAAATTGTGTTCAGTTGATGATCAATGTTTGCTGAATAGATGACCATATAATCAGAGCCATTGCTTTTGCTTAAAAGCATGGACTTTATGGTAAAATGATCTAGGGTTCACATTTTAATTCTGTGATTTGTTAGCTTAGTGAATTTGTTTGAGTTATCTAAAAGGTTGTAAGCTTCGGATTTTAAATTTTTCATTTATAACATATGATTAATAATGATAACATGAAGGTTGACTAAAAGATAAAGCAGAAGATAAGTGTATAGAGCTCAGATCAGAAATAGATTATATGAATATGAATTTTTCCTCTCAGTTTTTTAAATTAATATTTAAAAAAATTTTTGGTAAAAGCCATATACTGTAAAACATGCTATTTTAACCATAATTAACTGTACAGTTTAGTGACACTAAGTTCATTCATATCATAGTGCAACTCTTATCATCATCCATTTCCCAAGTTTTTCACTTTCCTAAACTAAAACTCCTTCCCCATTAAACACTAAGTCTTTATTCCTTCTCTCCCTAGCATCTACCAATGTACTTTTTGACCCTATGAATTTGACTATACTAGGAACCTCATCTAATGGATATGAATTTATACCATCTTCATTGGACAAATAAGTTTTGAAAGTAGAGATTATATATTTCTTGCCTACTATATACCCCTAGTTTTTGGCACATGGAAAGGTTAATAAATAATGTTGATTAACGAGTGAGTGAATGAATGAACTCTACAGAAAGTCAAACACTCCAAAGTGTGGCAATCCTTTTGACATGTAGTGGTGGTATTAAAGTAAATAAGTCACATTTTGTCAAATAATCAGAGGAGTTTTTTTATACTGCTGTATTCTAAACACAGTGTTCTTGATGGGCAACTATTAGTCGACCTCGGAACACCATGTGGAACCTGACACCTGGGAAATTCAGTAGCTGGTGAGGCAGCTCTTATCAGTTCATCTTAGGAAACAAGAACGTTTGGTTCTATGGAAATTTAGGAGACTCATTGGAATTATTCATTAACCTATAAAAAATTAGAAAATATAGCATACATAATACACATGATCTTCTCAGGCTCTTAGAAGAGACTTCCTTTTAATTTGTGAGGGAACTGCAAAACTCTCTCTACTAAGAACAAAGATTGGCAAAGTTTCAGTGTGTGGAATTGACCCTCCAAAGAGTGCTCATTTGGCTCAGGACTATAGGTTTTACAGCTCCTAGAATTGCATTCCAAGGGTGTTACACCCAAGAGTCCTCTTCGGGAGTTCTGACTCTCTCCATTTGTGAACTTAGACCAACATTTATTTTCTTAGATTACTGTGAACTTGCTCTTGACTGCCAGTAGTTTTCTGGTCCACATCCATGCGATTGTAATGTGATGTGAAAAGATCAATAACCCTTCTGAAGTTTTCATTTCAGTCTAAATCATTTTCTATGTCCTATAATTTTGCCAGGAAAAAAGTTAAAAAAGATATTGCCAAGATATTAGAACATATAAAATGTGTATTTGAGGCTAGTAAATATGATTGTACATTAGTCATTTAAAGTATATATTTAGGAGAATTTTGAATCAGATGTATTTTTTTTTCCTTGCACTTGATTTTCTGTAGACATATGAAACTGCACTGCATATGAAAACACCCCAGAAGGAAGAGGATGATTTTGAAATATGTTGTATTTAAAGAAAAACAACGAGTACAACAATAACAGAAAAAAAAGGACATTGCAGATTATGTAGGAGCTGGATAGCTGGTATTTCAGTGTTGTCAAACACTTATTTTGAGCTGTGCTAGCTGAAGTTCAATGTGATTTTCAAAATATTCCAGTTCACTAATAGGGATTCTGTCAACGGATATGGTTTTGAGCTACACTTTAAGTTAGAAAGCAAATTTATCTGCACACTTGAGTTTGGAACCTTGCTCCAAACACTGAAAAAAATTTCTAATCAGAGTTTGAAGTGAAACAATGCAATTCATAACCAGATATGATTTCCTTTAAGTCATGAGAAACATATGCCATATATATCTATTTTGTGTGTGTATATATATGAATAGTATATATTTTCATTTATGTGTTTCTATGCACATTTATGGGCTTCCCTGGTGACTCAGGGGTAAAGAACCCTTATACCAATGCAGGAGACAAAGGCTATGCAAGTTTGATCCCTAGGTTGGGAAGATCCCTGGGAGAGGGGAATGACAACCCACTCCACTATTATTGCCTGGGAAATACCATGGACAGAGGAGCCTGGTGGACTACAGTCCATGGGGTCACAAAAGAGTTGGACACAACTTAGCAACTAAACAACAGCAATATACATTTACATATTTATGCATAAGTCTCCATAAGGACATTTATTTCAAATAACAACAACAAAAAATCTAATATAGCATAAGTGGGATTTATTATCTTATAGAACATGAGGCCCACAGAGAACAGTTGTAGGGCTGGTTAGTTCAACTGCTTAGCAATACAACCAAAAGATCACGTGTCCTCAGAACTCTGGCTTTAACCACAAGATTCTTTCCTCATGAGTGTAAATTGGCTGCCACTGCATCAGCCTTTATTGCTGCTCAGTCTTATTCAGGGACAGGAAAAAGAAATCATCAAATACTCTCTTCCTCTTTTTTAAGTTAAAGGGCTCCTTAAAATGACTTCTTTCAATTGGAAAAAAAAAATCACATGTCAGCTTGAGGATAGACTGTTTTCAGCATAATGGAATTTCTAATAGAGGCTTAATCCAGCTGAGGATAGAGTTATCTGCTTTAGGACATGGCCAGGTAAAGGGCAGAAGTGGTCACTTGATCCAAGGCCAGGAAAACATGGGGGGAAGACTTACAGAGACAGCAATACAAATTTACAAATTTGTAATGCAAGCTTAGCAATACAAACGTACAATACAAACAGCACAAACTTACAGAGACTTGTAGATACAAACACCTAATTTCTAGTGCTGATATTTTTAATTCTTTTGCATTTACTTTGAATTTTTAAATCAATACAGTAAAATCAAGCAAGGTAACAGACTATGGTTACCAAAAGGGAATGTTGGGGAGTGTGTGCTCAGTCATTCAATCATATCTGACCCTTTACGATCCCATGGACTGTAGCCCACCAGACTCCTCTGTGCATGGAGTTTTTCAGGCAAGAATACTGGAGTGGGTTGCTATTTCCCACTCTGGAGGATCTTCCTGAGTCATAGATAGAACCTTGCTTCTGGTGTCTCCTGAATTGGCAGGTGGCTTCTTTACTACTGAGCCACCTGGGAAGCCCAATGTTGCGGTGGGGAGGAGGTTTAGCTGCTAAGTCGTGTCTGACTCTTGCGACCCCATGGACTGTAGCCTGCCAGGATCCTCTGTCTGTGGGATTCTCCAGGTAAGAATACTGGAGTGAGTTGCCATTTCCTTCTTCAGGGGATCTTCCTGACCCAGGAATCGAACTCAGGTCTCCTGTACTGCAGGCAGAGTCTTTACCAACTGAGCTATGAGGGATGCCCAGTATTGCAGGGAGGGAAGGGTAAATTAGGAATTTGGCATTAATAGATGCATATAAATGTATATAAAAGAGATAAAACAAAGACATTATATAGCACAGGGAACTATATTCAGTATCTTATAGTAACCAATAGTGGAAAAGAATCTGAAAAGAATACATATACATATATATGCATATATATGTATATATACGTATATAACTGAATCACTTTGCTATACACCTGAAACATTGTAGAGCAACTATACTTCAGTGAAAAAGAAAACAAACAATAGGAATTCCCTGGTAATCCAGTGGTTAGGATTCGGGGCTTCTTCCACTGTAGGGGGGTTGGGGTTCAATCTCTGGTCAGAGAACTAGGCTATGGGTGTGGTCAAAACAAACAAACAAGGACTAGTCTATTGATGTAAAATTGTATCTTTCTTCTTGTGATCCTTAAAGAATTTTAAATATAAGCATTTTGAAGCAAAGGAAATCAAAGCAGAGTCTAAATTGTTAAATATATAGGTATTTTAAATGGATTTATTCTGGTATTTTCTTAAGAGTAAAAGAGTGGATTATTTCCTTACTTCAAGAAGAGGAGATGAAAGAGTTAAACAGTGATATGATAATGGTTTTCAAATTTTACCTTGATCAAACTATTAAACATTGTACATTCAAAATACTCAATGAAACCACAGTAAAATGCACTGTTACATAGTATACACACAGACACACAGACACACACACACACACACACATAGGTGTGTATGTGGGCATCCCAGCTAACTCACTGGTAAAAGAATTCACCTGCCAATGTTGGAGATACAGGAAATGTGAGTGGGTCAATTCTTGGGTTGGGAAGATCCCCTGGAATAGGAAATGGCAGCCCACTCTAGTATTCTTGTCTGGAAAATTCCATGGTAAGAGGGGCCTGGTGGGCTACAGTCCACTCACAAAGAGTTGGACACAACTGAATACACATGCAAGCTCTCATCGATGATTTCCTGGATAAGGAAATTTGTAAACAAAGCAAAAACACTGTGCTTTTTTGTTGTTTGTTTTTCAATTTATTAAAGGGAAGTTATTCTCTGAGATGACCCACATTCTTTGAGACTTAATAGAAATAACCACCTGCCTTCCTGGAAACATCATTGATTCATTGAAAACACAAGAGAGTTCCAGAAAAAAGTCTATTTCTGCTTCATTGACTATGCCAAAACCTTTGACTGTGTGGATCACAATAAACTGTGGAAAATTCTTCAAGAGATGGGAATACCAGACCACCTGATCTGCCTTCTGAGAAATCTGTATGCAGGTCAGGAAGCAACAGTTAGAACTGAACATGGAACAACAGACTGGTTCCAAATCGGGAAAGGAGTACATCAAGGCTGTATATTGTCACCCTGCTTATTCAACTTACAGGCAGAGTACATCATATGAAATTTCAGGTTGGATGAAGGACAAGCTAGAATAAAGATTGCTGGAAGAAATATCAATAACCTCAGATAGTCAGATTTCACCACCCTTATGGCAGAAGGTGAAGAAGAACTAAAGAGCCTCTTGATGAAAGTGAAAGGGGAGAGTGAAAAAGTTGGCTTAAAACACAACATTCAGAGACATTGTTTTGTCAAAAAAGGTCCGTCTAGTCAAAGCTATGGTTTTTCAAGTAGTCATGTATGGATGTGAGAGTTGGACTGTAAAGAAAGCTGAGCGCTGAAGAATTGATGCTTTTGTACTGTGGTGTTGGAAAAGACTCTTGAGAGTCCCTTGGACTGCAAGGAGATCTGACCAGTCTATCCTAAAGGGAATCAGTCCTGAATATTCATTGGAAGGACTGATGTTGAAGCTTAAACTCCAATTCTTTGGCCACCTGATACAAAGAACTGATTTGCTGGAAAAGATCCTGATGCTGGGAAAGATTGAAGGCAGGAGGAGAAGGGGATGACAGAGAAAGAAATGATCGGATGTCTCATTGACTGGATGGACATGAGTTTGAGTAAGCTCTGGGGGTTGGTGATGGACAGGGAGGTCTGGCATGCTGCAGTCCATG
The DNA here is from genome assembly GCF_032452875.1 of Bos javanicus. Lineage (NCBI taxonomy): Eukaryota > Metazoa > Chordata > Mammalia > Artiodactyla > Bovidae > Bos > Bos javanicus. The sequence goes on from NC_083868.1 coordinate 11,620,282, forward strand.
GGGTCACAAAGAGTCGGACATGACTGAGCGACTGAACTGAACTGAACTTCCAGGAAGCACACTCTATTGTTGCCTTGATGTATGAGAACATGATTTGGTATCAACAGCTTATAGTTAAGTTTCTATGGTTCTCACATTCTCAATTTCATTCATATTCTTTGCCTGTTACAGGGAAGCATGAGACACTGAAAATGTCAAGAAGAAAGGGATATGAACCTAAAGCTGAGCTGCCAAGCAGGATCACAAAGTAAAAGGGATTTTTAAAAAAAGCTTAAAAGACTGAAAAACGCAAATGGCACAGAATTACACATTTCTGTATAAGGCAAAGAACATTTCTTATCTCTACCTAAGGATGTTTTCTGACCTTCCAACCACTTTCAACAGGCATTCAAATCATTTTTTAACATTGGTGCTATCTTTAGGAAAGAAAAAGAGAAGAAAAGTGCACACCATTATGACAACTCAAAACCAGGTACGACGCAAAAGCTTTAATTTTTTAGTTTTCTTTAAAGTTTTTTTTTATTCATAATCTCTCTAATCCAAGTAAAAATTGTATTTCAGGTTAATGTACTGATCAGAAATAAAATGAATTGATGTATCAAGTGAATGGTCTTTATAGCTCTTCAGTAAAGTAATCCTAGCAAGAACAGGGAAGTCTATGAAGCTCATATTTCTGGGAAATCCTGGAAATGGTGAAAGAACTCTGGAGACAAATGCTTGCCTGCGTTTCACTTCTTCTGTATAATGTTTACATTTTTCTAATGAAACCTGAATGCCCCAAATTCTCATGTCTTAGGGGATCATCTTTCCCTTTTTAATGAGTGCATTGTTCTCAGTGTGTCTGATTCTTTGCAATGTCATGGACTGTGGCCAGTCAGGCTCCTCTGTCCACGGGAATTTTCCAGGCAAGAATACTTTAGTGGGTTGCCATTTCATCTTCCAGGGGATCTTCCTGACCCAGGGTCTGAACCTGCATCTCCTGTGTCTCCTACATTGGCAGGTGATTCTTTACCGCTTGAGCCACCAGGGAAGCAGCCAACACATTACAGAGCCTTGATCACATTGCTGACAGTGGTTCAGTTCAGTTCAGTTGCTCAGTCATGTCTGATTCTTTGTGAACTCATGAACTGCAGCATGCCGAGTCTCCCTGTCCATCACCAACTCCCAGAGCATACTCAAACTCATGTCCATTGAGTCGGTGATGCCATCCAACCATCTCATCTTCTGTCGTCCCCTTCTCCTCCTGCCTTCAATCTTTCCCAGCATCAGGGTGTTTTCCAATGAGTCAGTTCTTGGCATCAGGCGGCCAAAGTATTGGAGTTTTAACTTCAGCATGAGTACTTCCAATGAATATTCAGGACTGATTTTCTTTAGGAAGGACTGGTTAGAGCTCCTTGCAGTCCATGGGACTCTCAAGAGTCTTCTGCAACACTACAGTTCAAAAGCATCAATTCTGCAGCACTCAGCTTTCATTATAGTCCAACTCTCACATCCATACATGACTACTGGAAAAACCATAGCTTTGATTAGATGGACCTTTGTCAGCAAAGTAATGTCTCTGCTTTTTAATATGCTGTCTAGGTTGGTCATAATTTCTCTTCCAAGGAGTAACCATCTTTTAATTTCATGGCTGCAATCACCATCTGCCGTGATTTTGGAGCCCCAAAATATAAAGTCTGTGACTGTTTCCACTGTTTCCCCATCTATTTGCCATGAAGTGATGGTATCAGATGCCATGATCTTAGTTTTCTGAATGTTGAGTTTTAAGCCAACTTTTTCACTCTCCTCTTTCACCTTCATCAAGAAACTCTTCAGTTTCTCTTCACTTTCTGCCATAAGGGTGGTGTCATCTGCATATCTGAGGTTATTGATATTTCTCCCAGCAATCTTGATTCCAGCTTGTACTTCATCCATCCCAGCATTTTGCATGATATTCTCTGCATGTAAGTTAAATAAGCAGGGTGGTAATATACAGCCTTCATGTACTCCTTTCCCAATTTGGAACCAGTCCATTGTCTGGTTCTGTTGTTTCTTGATCTGCAGACAGACTTCTCAAGGGGCAGGTCAGGTGGTCTGTATTCACATCTCTTGAAGAATTTTCCACAGTCTGTAGTGATCCAAACAGTCAAAGGCTTTGGTAGTCAATAAAGCAGAAGTAGATGTTTTTCTGGAACTCTCTTGCTTTTTCAATGATCCAATACATGTTGGCAATTTAATCTTTGGTTCCTCTGCTTTTTTCTAACTCCAGCTTGAACATCTGGAAGTTCATGGTTCATGTACTGTTGAAGCCTCGCTTGGAGATTTTTGAGCATTATTTTACTAGCATGTGAGATGAGTGCAATTGTGCAATAGTTTGAGCATTCTTTGGCATTGCTTTTCTTTGAGATTGGAATGAAAACTGACCTTAGTAAACGCTTGCCTTTATGAAACCTTGTCCTTGGTAAGTTTGACTAGCCCAGGGATCCTTAAATGTTAAATGTATCCATCCTAAGTGACTACTTGTCATCTCTTGCTTGAGATTCCTGTTCTGAACACTCTGGTGATCTGCGTTTACCTTCTCATAATCTTCTCTCTAGGCTTCCCTTGTGGCTCAGCTGGTAAAGAATCCTCCTGTAATACGGGAGGCCTAGGTTCAATCCCTGTGTTGGGAAGATCCCCTGGAGAAAGGAAAGGCTATCCACTCTAGTATTATGGCCTGGAGAATTCCATGGACTGTCCATGGATAGTCCATGGGGTCGCAAAGAGCTGGACATGACTGAGCAACTTTCAATTTCACTTTCAATTTTCTCTCTAGAAAATGATCCTCTGTCACTGTCATGTCACACGCAGGGTCAGCACCTCCTCCCTTCTTGGTAACATAATCAGAGAGAGTATTCCTCAAGGCAAAAAGCTAAGAAAGCTAACACTGCTTGTAACGTTCAAAAAGAAACCTGAATTACAGAAAGGGATCACAATGCAAAATATTAAAAACATAAGCAAGAAAAAATGTTAAAGTTATCCCTGCCCCTTTGAAGTACTCATTCTGTGTTATAGAATCCTGATTTGTTTTGGATTCCCCTTTCCCCTCCTTTTCCTTTCCTCTTCTCATGACAAGCATGCGATGGCCATGTGTATCAATTTCAGGAGCCCCTTTCCACCATTGTGTCATTTCTTAGAGTCCAGGCTCCAACTCCCAGACTCAGATAAGTAAATGAAGTTTTTCTGTGCATGTGTGCTTAGTTGCTTCAGTCCTATCTGACTTCTTTTTGAGACCCTATGGACTGTAGCCCACTAGGCTCCTCTGACCATGGGATTCTCCAGGCAAGAATACGGGAGAGGGTTGCCATGCCCTCCTCTAGGGATCTTCCTGATCCAGGGATTGAACCTGTGTCTCCTGTACTGCAGGCGGATTTTTTTTTACCACAAAGCCACTGGGGAAGCCCTGAAGACTTTTTATCTCCCCTAAATTCTACTTTGTTTATTATGTCCCTGAATTACTACTTCTGAAAGCTTCGGTTCCTTAAATCACTACCTACCCATGCTACCTACATGAGAATATTAAGTTGCCTAGGGTCTGAACTAGCAATCTCAAGAGCCAACAATGCATTTTCCTGACATTGTTTCAAACACTCTGATAAAAAATGACAATATTATGAGCACCTGATTCATGCTTACCCAGATGGTTCCTTCTGATATTAAGGGAAAGCCTCTCCCCAAAACAGTCTCCAATTTCCATTCAAGAAGACAGTCTTGGCTTGTCACCTAGCATTATCTTTTTCAACTGCAAAATTTAAAGGTGAAAATATACCTCTTGCAACAAAAAAGAAACTGCTAGAAACTAAAATAAGCATAGTTGCTCTATGCAGATTGCTGGCAACTACTGATATGTTTTGTTATGTAGCAACTCCCTCAATATATAGTGTTTTGTAGCATCATCCTTTATAATATAAAGTTGCATGAATATGTATGTCAGGAGATTTGTTATGTCTACATTTTCATGTTCTATACTATTGTACTTTATTTGTTAGAGATATTCTGTTAGAAGAAGCAACTGATTTTGTAATAGAAATCTCTAAGAATGAATGGAACTTAGGGGAGGGAAGTAAATTTCAAATTTTTTTTCAGTCTAAAGATTTTTTAAAAATCTTGAAAATTTCCTTTGGTGACATCAACCAAATAATTAGCATGTATTGCTGAAAACCCACCTTCTCGACCTAAAACTGGTCTAGAAGTTGTGAGATGATATTTAAATTTAAGAGCTTCTGGTATCAAAATGTTTTCATCATTCTTTTGTCATAATTCCTCATCAACCTGAATGTGCAGTTTAGAAAGTCCTAAATTTAATAAGTTTCAAAAAGAATCTGATTTACATTTTTGAAAATTTGATACCTCAGTGATAGATAACCTGTAACAACATTTTGGTAAACAATGGCATTTTGTTTGCTTTCTATAGTAAGCAAATAAATAAGGTTATATGGTTAATAAGTATGTTTACATGTTTCTTGAACATAAAATCAATCTTATTTATTTAATTAAAATAGTCTCATGGTGTCAACATTTTAGTTTTCTTTCTTTCTTTTTTTTTTTTTTACTGTATTTTCGTAGAATATAAAGTCTGAGTTTATATTCAGTTATGTATTTCTCCTTTGAACAAATTTGTCTTCCTTGTTTGTACTAACATCGAGTCATTGTAGAAATATGTCCTCCCACCCCCAATTTGCTATTGTTACACACAGTTCTCTTTAGTGTGTTCTGCCTGGAGGAATAACTGTTCTCTGTCTTCATGACAGAATCTATCAAAGGGGCTGTGCTTCATAGCTTTGCCAGTGACAGTGTTTCAAGAAAAATTGCTGATTGAAAACAATGTGCAAACCCACCAATGGGCATTGCTCAGGTGAATCTTTCTTTTTAATAGCTGAGGGTCGTTTTGTCTCAGAATAACTGTACACATGTCCACAGAACTGGAGTTTGAGTACGAGTTTCCTCAAATGTCCTCTGAGATGTCTCAAGATGTTTTGAGAATATTTTTCAGGAGATCATGAAAACGCAGTAGTAAATATGTACCTGATCATGTCCAAATGCTGAATAACTCATTGAGTAGTCTATGGTGCTTCAGCAGGGCTCTTTAAAAGTTATTTAAAATAATTCTCAGGTAAACTTTGAAAATTGTCACTGGATCTTGAGAACACACAATTATATAGAAAAGAGCTCTTGGTTGAATAATATGTCAGTGAGTAATTCAAATAGAATTGTTTTTGGCCTTCTATTGCTGGAAGTATTGTACCTCTGAGAAAATATTTAATTTTTAATTTACTTGTAATTTTATATTAATATACAAATTAATATGCATTTGTATATTTCACATTTTTTGACTTTATTTGAAAAATAAAGTTTTTTCCTAACCTAGAATATTTGGTACATAAACTATTTGATATTTTTTCATTTTATGGTTGATATTTTCCTATGACCTTAGGTGAGTTTTTACAATAAGCACTGGCATATTTGAGATAATAAGTTGAAACTACATGTATACTGATTTTTGGTATTTTGTGGAAGTGTTCTGCTTAGTTAGGTTTTGCTATGCGTATTTCTGAGTACACATATTGTGTGCACATTTGTATTAGAGATCTCATAAAAGGAGTGAAATAATATAGCACATTGAGACTTTTGAGTTCATTGAGTGTTTAATCCTACAAAACTAAGATAGAATTCTTTATAATTTGTAAAACAAAAATACAGAAATATACTATGTCAAGTGATAAAATTCTTATATTAGTCTTTCACAAATGTGATATAAAAAACCATATTTCTTAAGAGATTAAACCATATGGAGTCTGTTTACACAGACACATGATTTCAGAGTGCAAACACAGTTGGTGATGCCTGCATTTTAGGGTAACAGTACTTTGAGAAAGTAACTTTCAAAAGTATTTTAGGTTCCATGTTCCTCAAAGAGAAAGTGGTATCCTGAATTGATGCAACAGTCACATGTAATTAAACATTCCATATAGGGATAAACTTAAGAAATTCTGGATTTACATATCTTAATATCTAACTTCAATAACATCATAAAATGTTACAGCTGGAAAGAAATGTAAAGATTATCTAATTAGGTGCTGGTGGTAAAGAGCCTGCCTGCCAGTACAGAAGATGTAAAAGACCAGGATTCGATACCTGGGTCAGGAAGATCCCCTGGAGGAGGGCATGCAACCCACTCCAGTATTCTTGCCTGTAGAATTCAATGGACAGAGGAGCCTGACAGGCTACAGTCCATAGAGTGGCACAGTCGGACATGACCGAAGTGACTTAGCACGCATGCACAATCAACAAACGTTGAAAGAGAAGCTGAAATAGGTGAAATATCTCCCCAAAGGGTGTTTGGGAGCCCAGGTTGCACTCTTACTGCCGTGACTGCCTGCTATCCATAGCTAAGACTTTCCTTATCATAACTCGCAATTAGTTTCTTAGCCAAGAACCTATAGGTTGCAGGGCTCAAGGGCTAAGCCATGACAGCCCCTACAGGCTCATTTTCCTCATCCAAGATAAAGGCACCGTGAGAAACACATAAACAGGCATGGGCTCATTCAGCAGCAAAACCACACACTTCTGGACCACAGCAGATGCCTATCTGGGCTTTGGAGGAAATCATTATTGAAATTTGCAGTAATAAGTGAGGGCTTTTTGAAAAAGCACTCCACATGGAAATTTGTGTGTCTCTCCAGTCAGTGGGGCCACTAAAGGTGTGTGTGTGTGTGTGTGTGTGAGCTTAGTTATTCAGACATATTAGACTCTTTGTGGCCCCATGGTCTGTAACCCACCAGGTTCCTCTGTCCATGGAATTCTCCAGACAAGAATACTGGAGTGGGTAGCCATTTCTTTTTCCAGAGGATCTTCCTGACCCATGGGTCAAACCCTGGTCTCCTGCATTGCAGATGAATTCTTCACCATCTAAGACACCAGGGAAGTCCAAGGCCACTAAATACTGCCTTGCAAATGCCCTTTCCATCTCACTTCCCTCAACTCCCACCTCTCATATGGCTTCTCTTTCCATCAGTGAAAGAAAAGAAGCCATTCTTTAGTTTCTGGTTTCAGTAGATCCACTGCCTATCCTTGCATTGAAGAAGCATTTATTGATTCACATATTGGTTCTGTGCCACTAAATAAACTCCATAAAACAAGGTGTCATGCCATTTTCCTATCCTGGACAAAAGATGACAAACAGGAGGCATTCAATAGATACTTGCTGAGTTAAATAGTAATTTACAGAAAATCAAAATAAATACAGCTGCTAGTCAATCAAACCTTGAGAAACCTATATGCAGGTCAGGAAGCAACAGTTAGAACTGGACATTCATGTTGATGTATGGCAAAACCAATACAGTATTGTAAAGTAATTAGCCTCCAATTAAAATAAATATATTTAAATTAAAAAAAAAAAAGAACTGGACATGGAACAACAGACTGGTTCCAAATAGGAAAAGGAGTACGTCAAGGCTGTATATTGTCACCCTGCTTATTTAACTTATATGCAGAGTACATCATGAGAAACGCTGGACTGGAAGAAGCACAAGCTGGAATCAAGATTGCCAGGAGAAATATCAATAACCTCAGATATGCAGATGACATCACCCTTATGGCAGAAAGTGAAGAGGAACTAAAAAGCTTCTTGATGAAAGTGAAAGTGGAGAGTGAAAAAGTTGGCTTAAAGCTCAACATTCAGAAAACGAAGATCATGGCATCTGGTCCCATCACTTCATGGGAAATAGATGGGGAAACAGTGGAAACAGTGTCAGACTTTATTTTTTTGGGGTCCAAAATCATGGCACATGGTGATTGCAGCCATGAAATTAAAAGATGCTTGCTCCTTGGAAGGAAAGTTATGACCAACCTAGATAGCATATTCAAAAGCAGAGAGATTACTTTGCCAACAAAGGTCCATTTAGTTAAGGCTATGGTTTTTCCAATGGTCATGTATGGATGTGAGAGTTGGACTGGGAAGAAAGCTGAGCGCTGAAGAATTGATGCTTTTGAACTGTGGTGTTGGGGAAGACTCTTGAGAGCCCCTTGGACTGCAAGGAGATCCAATCAGTCCATTCTGAAGGAGATCAGTCCTGGGTGTTCTTTGGAAGGAATGATGCTAAAGCTGAAACTCCAGTACTTTGGCCACCTCATGCGAAGAGTTGACTCATTGGAAAAGACTCTGATGCTGGGAGGGATTGGGGGCATGAGGAAAAGGGGACGGCAGAGGATGAGATGGCTGGATGGCATCACTGACTTTGATGGACGTGAGTTTGACTGAACTCCGGGAGATGGTGATGGACAGGGAGGCCTGGCGTGCTGTGATTCATGGGGTCCCAAAGAGTCGGACACGACTGAGTGACTGAACTGAACTGAACTGAGTCAATCAAATCTTAGATTTCAGATTCTGAATCTTGAATAAAATTCATACAGACAGAATTATCTATGGAGTGATATTTCATCCTGATACAAGAAAGCTCAGAATTCAAGATGACCAGGGGTAACACAGAACCAAAGGATAAAAATGAAGCTGAGTTCATTCAAAAAGCACCCACACATTTCCCTGAACCACTGATGATTAATGACTTCATGAATTCCTTAGTGACAAAGGCATGACAGTTCTCTAATAAAATACAGTTTATCTATAATATGAATAAAGCACCCATTTAGTAAACACTTCTGTATCACAATTTAAATAATTCTTAACCAATATCAATTGCATTATGAAGTCTGTATAAAAACATTTTTACTTTTTGAAGTCTCTAGTTGGGCCAAGAAGACATCACTAAACAAGATTTTGTTATAAAGGTTTGAGAAGAACATGTTACCTTTTGCATGGTAAACAAAAAGGATTTGGAAGAATATATTAGATCTGTAATAAATATACATTGCATCAATAATTAAATATTTCTGATGGAATCCTTGATTTTTACTTTGAATCAAATGGAAGAACATTAAGGAAAGATTCTTTACCAATCTGACCTCAGTTATGATGAATAACATATGGAAAAAAGCAGTGATCAATGCAACCAGATAGAATTTATGCCATTTTATTTTAATCTATAAGACATCAGAAATAATGAACATCTTCTCTCATAGGACTGAAGAAAGAACTCAGAATGTGTGGTCCTTGCTTACAAGATTTGGGGATTTAGGCTTAGTTTGTGGGTTGCAAATCAATTACTTTCCATAGCTATAAACTTATAAATACTGCTAGTGACCTTTCTTTATCAATCAATGCACAAACACTGAGGAAAATTTTGATAGGACAATAGGACAGAGTACTTGACAGATCCAGTTCATTGACAGTACAGGTAATACTGAAATAATTACCTGGCTTAAGCAGATTTGCAGATGCTGTTAATATGCTGCACTCAATATGCCAGCAAATTTGGAAAACTTAGCAATGGCCATAGGACTGGAAAAGGTCAGTTTTCATTCCAATCCCAAAGAAATACAATGACAAAAAATGTTCAAACTATTGCACAATTGCACTCATCTCACATGCTAGCAAAGCAATGCTCAAAATTCTCCAAGCCAGGCTTCAAAAATATATAAACTGCAAATTTCCAGATGTTCAAACTGGATCTAGAAAAGTCAGAGGAACCAAATTGCCAACACCTGTTGGATCATAGGAAAAACAAGAGAATTCCAGAAAAGCATCTGCTTCTGCTTTATTGATTATGCCAAAGCCATTGTGTAGATCACCACAAACTGTGGAAAATTCTTCAAGAGATGGGAATACCAGACCACCTTACCTGTATCCTGAGAAATCTCTATGCAGGTCAAAAAAGCAGCAGTTAGAACTGGACATGGAAAAACAGACTAGTTTCAAGTCAGGAAAAGAAGCCAAAGCTGTATATTGTCACCCTGCTTATTTAACCTATATGCACAGTACATCATGTGAAATGCCAGGCTGGATGAAGCACAAGCTGGAATCAAGATTGCCAGGGGAAATATCAATAACCTCAGATAAACAATGACACCACGCTTATGGCAGAAAGTGAAGACGAACTGAAGAGCCTTGGTGAAAGTGAAAGGGAAGAGTGAAAAAGCTGGTTTAAAAATTCAAAAAAGTAAAAAAAATAAAAATAAAAAAGTAAGATCATGGCATCTGGTTCCATCACTTCATGGCAAATAGATGGAGAAAGAGTGGAAACAGTGAGAGACATTATTTTCTTGGGCTCCAAAATCTCTGCAGATGGTGACTGCAGCCATGAAGTTAAAAGGTGCTTGCTCCTTGGAAGAAAAGCTATGACCAACCTACACAGCATATTAAAAAGCAGAGACATTACTTTGCCAACAAAGGTCCATCTAGTCAAAGCTATGGTTTTTCCTGGATCTGAGAACTGGACTATAAAGAAAGCTGAGCACCAAAGAATTGATGCCTTTGAACTGTGGTGTTGGAGAAGACTCTTGAGAGTCCCTCAGACTACAAGGAGATCCAGTCTATCCTAAATGAAATCAGTCCTGAATATTCTTTGGAAGACTGATGCTGAAGCTGAAACTCCAATACTTTGGCCACCTGATGCGAAGAACTGCTCATTGGAAAAGACCCTGATGCTCGGAAAGATTGGAGGCAGGAGGAGAAGGGGATGACAGAGGATGAGATGGTTGGATGGCATCGCTGACTCGATGGACATGAGTTTGAGTAAGCTCTGGGAGTTGGTGATGGACAGGGAAGGCTGCCAAGGTGTAGTCTATGGGATCGCAAAGTCGGACATGGCTGAGTGATTGAACTGAACTGATAGATTCTGATTTGAAGACTTTGACATGCCACATTTCTAACTTACCAACTCTTATATTTTCTTGAGCTAGAAGTTTTGTTAGAAGGGGTGTTAACACAACAGGGTCTTTGTATCTTGACAGTTTGTTAAATTAAAGATTGCTAAAAATGAAACTTTAAAAATTTCGTAAACCTTTTCCTAAGTCTGATGTAATTTGATGTAGGATTGCATTTTAGAACAGATCATTCTTGCATCATAAAATTCCTATTGCTTGTCTTCTGATTTTTTTGGTGTGTTGCCTGTCTGCTAACCTGATTGAAAATGCACTATGATTTAGATTTTCTAAGGCTTGATGCCTCACTGCATCTTTAGCAATTCATGTCCACATCCCTCTAAGTTTGCTTTATCTTTTAAATCCATTCTTCTATTTGGAGTAACATTGCTGCAGTTTTCTGTAAGAATGAAATTTATGTTGGACCAAAGGGAAGTGCACCAGTACTTCAGTGCACACTAAAAATAGCACCCCAGTGACTGACTACTAAGATTAATTCCCATCTCTATCAACAAGGAGAAATTGCCAAAGCTTCACCTTTTTGACCAGGCATCACTTGATGGTCCCAAATGCTACATTTTGTCTGCATTTTCTCTAACTTACCTATCCATGAATAGATGTACTTCAAAAGGGAAATATAAATAAAGCTCAGAAATTTAGTGCACAGACATTTAATTCTACAGTTGCATTTATTAACCTATATATCTAAACTGTTTAGGGTCTTTTTTTTTTCTTAAAAAAAAAGTCCCTTCCTGTATTTAATATTTATATTCATATTTTTCCTTTTTACAAAAAGAATAAAAAGTTGTCTAGAATAAAGATATTATGGCGAAAATAGAGACATAAATGGGGAATGAAGAAGCTAGTGTCGGATCCAATTTTAAGTTTTTAATATGTATTACCCTATTTAATCATCACAAGCATCCTTGCAAGTAGGTACTGTTTTTATCTCCACTTCATAGATGTGAAAACTGAGATTAAGTGACCTTCCCAAGATCATGCAGCTGTTAGATGGCAGAGTCAGGATTTAAACATAGCTAAGACAGATCCTAATATCTGTTTATAACCACTGTACCCTCTTAAGTATTGCCCTTTTGAAGGACACTCAAATAGTGAATTTAACTATTACATTGAAATTCAGGCTACCTGGTAATCAAGATAACATGAGAAAACATAACAAAAACAGTGTTTATGACTCATTAAGAGTAAACATGATCTTTCTTCAAAAAATAGGTGATTTGTTTTTGCTATCAATTCTGTTAGGCATTACTTGTGTAAATCTTTATCTATGGCGAAAAGTAATATTCAAAAATTCTGACTTATCCTGGTCAAATTCTTCATATGGATTTTTTTTTGAAAACAAGCATAATATAAAATATTATTTAGTAAAACAATGGTTAGCTAATGAGTATAGTCTGCTAATCATTAAACTTGAATTAAAATTGACCTCAAAAACCTGAAAGGATTGGATGAATAATACTCTATTATCTCCTGAAATATAATTTCCTGGGCAAAGCTGATACAATTTAATCTTACATTTTTTGAGGAGGGATCACTTTTGATAAGTAGATGCTCTTTGAACCTTATAACCTGCAGGACATTCTGTTCATGGGCTTTTATGGATCTAGAATCCCTCATTGGTATTCTTACTCAGGGATTTCCCTTGTGTCTCAGGCGGTAAAGAATCTGCCTGCAATGCAGGAGACCTGGGTTCGATCCCTGAGTTGGAAAGATCCCCTGGAGCTGGGAATGACAACCTACTCCAGTATTCTTGCCTGGAGAATTCCATGGACAGGGAAGTCTGGGGCTCATGGGGTTGCAAAGAGTTGGACACGACTGACTGAGCAATACACTCACACCCACACACACACACACATTCTTACTCAGATGGCCTTCCACTCCACCATGGCACACGTGTAACTGCAAGAAACTACACAGCTTTACATATGTTCTTGAACTTGGTAAAGATAGTCAGAATCATCTTGGTCCTGCTCTAGAGAACAAAGTAAGCTGATTATGACTTGATATGCTTACATTGAGTTAGTTCCATGGACAAACTGTGACCACAGCAAAACCCCATATTGCTTTTTGAGAATGTTTGTGTTAATAAGAATCCCTTGGTTACAAACATCAGAGGTTACTCTAATTGTGGAAGATTATGCTTAAAAATGAGAATTGTGATACGCTAAGGTTTTTCTCACAGTGAGCCCTGAGTAGATTGCCCTGACTTGACTTGATTTTCTTCACCTCAACCCACCCTTCCTTTTATGTTTCTCTGCAAACCTGACCCACCTCCTCTCTGTGCCTCATTCTCTTTGTGTTTCTTCTCAGTTTTCATTCAGAATGAACATCTTGACTTTTTTCTATGTTTCATTTCCAAACTCTCTGAGAGAGACCTATTGGGATAATTTAACCACTGATGTCCCTGTAGGACTGAGTATTTATTGAGGGCTATCTTTTTAGTCACTTTTCATATTGCATTTTGGAATTGGTTTCTGAGGGATCCTGTTAACAAACTGCTACAAAATTGGAGGCTTAAAGCAACAGAAATCTATTGTCTCAGAGTTCTGAAAACCAAGAGTTCAAAATCAAGGGCCATTGATTGTCAAGTCTCTTCAAAGATTCTAGAAAAGAATCCTACCTTTTCTTTTCCACTTTCTGATGACTACAGGTAGTCATTGACTTCTGGCTGCATCATTTCAGTCTTTGCCTCTGTATTCACCTGGCTTTCTCTTCTGGGTCTATGTCTTTTCTCTTGTCTCTTATTAGGACTCTTGTTATAGAATTTAAGCTCCACTTGGATAATCCCAGATCATCTCTTCTCGAGATCTTTAATTATGTCTGTAAAGATCCTATTCCAAAATAAGGTCATATTCAGAGGTTCCAGAGGTTATGATGTGGACATGTCTTTTGGGAGGTGGACATTTTTGATCCCACTACAGCACTGTATGCCTTCGGGCCAGGTGCTGTCCATTCACTTGTGGGATAGGACAGGTGCTAACACATGGCCAAATCAGGACTAATCCTTAGGTAGAAACTTTGGTCAAAGACCAGAAGTTCTTACCTTGGCAGGTCCAATATTTGTCTTTCTTAACACATTAACATGGCTAATGGTGTCTTGAAGTGGGCCTGCCAAAATCAATTAGTTGCAAGTTTTATGAATAGATTTGTCCTTAAGTGGCATAAGATTATTTATATTGACCATTTGGATTTGGAAAACAATCTGCTACAAAGGAAAACCTCTAGTTTTACCAAGACTAACAATTCAGCATTCAGTTAGACAAACTGATACCCTGTTCAGATAGACAAATTAGAAAATCAAAGAGGTTTTTTTTTTTTTTTATGAAACTTTTTTGTTTTTCAGACAACAAAGTCATGTTATTGACCTTAAGGAAATGATATGCTCCTACCCGTCATGATCAGAGACCAAGGTCTTCCCTCATTAAAATGTTGTTTCACTTTGTTTAGTCATAATTTATTTATTTATTTATTTTTTGCCTTTTCAGATTAGGTTTTATTTATCCAAGGACAAATTTACTTTTGAATTTGTTCTTTCATTTCCTATTAAATTTCAGAAATCCTTAAAAGGAAATCCTAAAGGACTTCTTGTTTTTTTGCCCTCCAGAGGTATAATTCTCAAACCTGCTATTAGACTATCCCAGAGTAAATTCATTGACCACAAATCTAAGTTTTTATGATTGGTCTTAATGTAGGGAAGAAGTAGAGATAAAAATTAAACAAAATTTTGTCTCAACCCTTAAGTTAGGGATCATTTTTCTAGAATTAAAATTAGGCTAATTGTGTTTTAGAAAGTCTTATACAATATTAGTTGAGTATTTTTTTTTTTTTCATCTCGTTTCATACATGACATTTCACATAAACTGGGAACTGAGATTAAAAAAAATATGCTTTTATGCCACTTAAGTCTGAATTGTAGTCTGTCTGTTCTTTCCTTCCTTTCTCTTATTCTTTCAGAGGAATACAGTCCACTAGAAAAGATGTCAATAGCCTAGAATGTTGAACTCATACAACTGGGCCCAGAGCCAGTTTCTACCTACTGACATGAAAGCTGTGAATTGACTAAAGAGTGCTGAAAATATCTAAACTTCAGGTGAAGGTGAAGCTGACTCCAATCTTTGTAGCCTAACACCAAATTAATTCTCAGAGATGGAATTTTGGGTAATGCAAAAAAGAATTGCTTTGCCAGGTAAAGGGGCAGACTGGGCTAATGCCCTTAAAACTGTGTGTCCCATACTGGAGAGAGTCATGAGGAGTTTTATAGCAATGGTTCAAAGAAAGCTTATCAGCTCATGGACATTCTCTTAATTGGTTGATGGTGACGTAAGTGGGAGTCAGCATCATCAACCTTCTGGTTCCGACCAGTCTGGGGTCAGTGAGTTTGTGGGCAGCATATTGTTAATTTCTCTTCTCTGGTAGGAGGAGTTTCAGTATCCCCCAAACAGCTCAGACATATTGTTATGTGTATCCCTTGGGGAATAAGCACCTACCCTAAAGCCTGCTCTAATGTTTCTTTTTACTGTTCTTCTCTTATCTCTACATCCTCTCCCTTCTCTAAGTAGTAACTGTTTGAATCTGCTCCAGGGAAACTCAGGGAAGGTCATAAAGATTGAATGAAGCCTATTTTCTGTAATCAGGAAATGGGGGCACAGAAAGGCCTTTGTGCCCAGGAGCAGGACCACAGGGTCCTGCTCAGTATCAAGGAGACATCTCCAAGCTCAGTACAATGCTGCAGGATACAGCTCTTTTTGGATTCTGCATGTCCATAGAAAATTAATCTGTCGATCTAAGAAAGAGATGGAAAAATTTTAATTGAGTCAAATTTGGGGATTATAACCTGGGAAGAGCATCTCAGAAAGCTCGGAGAATTATTCCACACATTAGAAGTCAAAGCACAGTTACATAAGTTTTCTGAAATGGAGGGTTTATACGAAATTATCTATTATTGACAGTTGACACAATCCAGATCTAAGTACCCTGTGAATCGTTACAGGGTCAAGAAAGAATGTTGTCATTTAAGGAGTTGTCTTGTTGGTGCTGGGAGGATGTTGCTGTTTATGGTTGAGCAGATATTTCTGTCCACAGGGAGGGTTTGGTCAATGCATAATGCATATGTGCAATGCACAGTGTGGGAGAGGAGAAGGCAGAGGCAACTTTTTGTTTAAATATTCTTGTCTTGCCATAAAACATGAATTTCGTTTCAGGATGGTAAATGTTTTTCTAAATTTGTCAGTATATTTTGGTTAGCTGTTGTTGTTTTTTTTTTAACTTAATTTATTTATTTTAATTAGAGGCTAATTACTTTACAATATTTAGTGGTTTTTGCCATACATTGACATGAATCAGCCATGGGTGTATATGTGTCCCCTATCCTGACCCCCTTCCCATCTCCCTCCCCATCCCATCCCTCAATGTCATCCCAGTGCACCAGCCCTGAGCACCCTGTATCATGCATTGAACCTGGACTGGTGATATATTTCACATATGGTAATATACATGTTTCAATGCTACTCTCTCAAATCATCCCACCCTTGCCTTCTCCCACAGAGTCCAAAAGTCTGTTCTTTACATCTGTATCTCTTTTGCCGTCTCGCATATAGGGTCATTGTTACCATCTTTCTAAATTCCATATATATACGTTAATATAGTGTATTGGTGTTTTTCTTTCTGACTTACATCACTCTGTATAATAGGCTCCAGTTTCATCCACTTCATTAGAATTGATTCAAATGCATTCTTTTTAATAGCTGAGTAATACTCCATTGTGTATATGTACCACAGCTTTCTTTATCCATTCGTCTGCTGATGGACATCCAGGTTACTTCCATGTCCTGGCTATTATAAACAGTGCTGCAATGAACACTGGGGTACATGTGTCTCTTTCTCTTCTGGTTTCCTTCATGTGTATGCCCAGCAGTGGGATTGCTGGGTTGTATGACAGTTCTATTTCCAGTTTTTTTAAGGAATCTCCACACTTCTCCATAGTGGCTGTACTAGTTTGCATTCCCACCAACAGTGTAAGAGGGTTCCCTTTTCTCCACACCCTCTCCAGCATTTATTTTTGGTAGACTTTTTGATAGCAGCCATTCTGACTGGCATGAGATGGTACCTTGTGGTGGTTTTGATTTGCATTTCTCTGATAATGAGTGATGTTGAGCATCTTTTCATGTGTTTGTTAGCCATCTATATGTCTTTTTTGGAGAAATGTTTGTTTAGTTCTTTGGCCTATTTTTTGATTGGGTGGTTTATTTTTCTGGAATTGAGCTGCATGAGCTGTTTGTATATTTTTGAGATTAATTCTTTGTCAGTTGCTTCATTTGCTATTCTTTTCTCCCATTCTGAAGGCTGTCTCTTTACCTTGCTTATAGTTTCCTTCATTGTGCAAAAGCTTTTAAGTTGTTTACTTTAATAAAATGTTTGTTCAGTCTTTATTGAATGAAGGCTTTCATTCATCTAAACATTGAACAAAAGAATTAATCTCATAATGTGTACTTTTGAGAAAAAAGTCTTTTAAAAGTGAGCTGGAGGGAAAAATATTAAACTTTTGGATATTTCTTATGGAACTCTTTTTCTGTTTCAGTTTTCTGAATCTTTGAGCTTACCATTTCAGTCATAGGTGCTGCAGGAATGGGGACCCCTTTCAGGGCCTGAAACTGGGCTCTTGTCTAATACTCAGAAATGAATTGTCCGAGGAGACACATGTGCTGACAAAGCAAGAGATTTTATTGGGAAATGGTGCCTGGGTAGATAGCAGTAGGGTAGGGGAACCCAGGAGAACTGCTCTGCCATGTGGCTTGCAGTTTCGGGTTTTATGGTAATGGGATTAGTTTCTGGGTTGTCTTTAGCTAATCTTTCTGACTCAGAGTCCTTCCTAGTGGTGCACGCCCTGTTCAGCCAAGATGGATGCAGTGAGGATTCTGGGAGCTGGTTGGACACGTGGTCTCTATTTGACCTTTCCCAAACTTCTGGTTGGTGGTGGCTTATTAGTCCCATGTTCCTTACCAGGACCTCCTGTTGTAAAATAACTCATGCAGATGGTTACTATGGTGCCTGACCAGGGTGGGCGGCTTCAGTCGGTGTGCTTCCCCTTACATAAGTATACAGAATAGCAGAACAGCTAAGCTGAAGGCCAAAAAAGCAGGGTAGAGAGATAATCCAAGGACAGTTAATTTCATTCAAGTCATATTTCAATTTGCCCTCAGAATTTTTTCATTGAACTTTAATTTAGGTAACAATGACACAAAAGGTTAAATTTCAGACTGTTAGAAAGGGGCTTCTCTCGTGGTTCAGCAATAAAGAGTCTGCTTGCCAATGCAGGAGATGTGGATTCAGTCTCCAGGTTGGGGAGACCCCTGGAGAAGGGAATGGCAACACATTTCAGTATTCTTGCCTAAGAAATCCCGTGGACAGAGGAGCCTGGAGGACTGTAGTACATGGAATCACAAAAGAGTTGGGCACAACTTAGTGATTACAACAACAATTACATGAGGAAAGTCAGTCCTGTGGGTCTACACAGCATCAGAAAGTTCTAGAAAAGGGAATTTATTGCTGCAACTCCATGTGACCTGTGCATTCAGTGTGAAAGCAGAACTGTTGGTTAACATGGAAAAAGTCATGTTTGAACTGCCCAGGGGGAAGTGAATGAAAAATAGTCAGGGTGTCCTGGCCCAGCCAATGAAATTGCAGGCCATGGTTAGACGTCTAGTGTTAAGAGGGTACCACACAAGAGTCCACTGGGATTTTAAGCATATGGTATGTAGAAATGACATTGTGTGGACTTTATTAACACAATTAAGATTCAGATTTACTGAACTTGAAGTTTCCCTTGGTGCCTAGAAATAAAAATGATCAGATCTACAGCAGAAGAATTAATTTAAGATTTAATCACAGTCTTGCTTGTTTGAGCTAGGTGGTCTGACTAAGAGAATCATCTGAGATGTGTGTTCCAGGATAACCAAACTGTGACAGGACAAGGGAAAGCAAGAGAATGGTCATGTCCCAGGAAGTGGGAAAGTTCCTGGGATGGGACCCCAAGACAGGGTCCTTGGCTTCGCACAGAGAATTCAAGAGACAGTTACAGTAAAGTGAAAGCAGGCTGATATAGAGAAATACACATTCCATAGGTAGAATTCAGTCCATCTTGGAAGACAGGAGGTCAGCCATGGGGTGTGGGGTGGTTAGTTTTTATGGCTTGGATAATTTCATATGTTAACAAGTGGGAAAAATATTCTATTTGGGAGAAGGAGTAGGAATTCTAGGAATTGGGCCACTGCCCTTTTTTTTGGCCATTTATGGTGCCCTAGAACTGTCATGGTGCCTGTCATGGCAATGTAGGTGTGTCATTTCACATGCTCAATGTAATGTTACATTATAATGAACATGTAATGAGGCTCAAGTCTTCCTGGAAGTCAAATCTTCTACCACCTTGGCCCTAGTTTGTTCCAACTAGTTATTGTTAAATCCTCAACAGCTGTATCATTCTTTTAATGACTGTGCCTTGCTCTCTTCCTATCTCAAAACTATTGCATGGTGTCCTTCTCAAGTGCTCAGGAGTTGATTGAGCTGAAAGGGATGTTAACTACAAACATTAAATTGTAAATAAAAGAATAGATTAAAAACTTTGAAATACATCCAAGGATTTTAATGATTATAACATTAGAAAGGAAATGAGAAGATAGTGAAGACCCAGGTGAAGGGAACCTGAAGCCTTGATTGTCTCCTCCTAGAGAGGGGACTCCTGCTGCAACAGTTTCATCAGTTCTGCTTGTTGCATACTTGGTTTACCTTATGCAATAAGATTACATTAGTTTATTCATTAAAGAAATTATTATTGCATCCTTTTTTATTACTATCTTTTTGGAGTTGTTGTTTAGTCCCTAAGTCATGTCAAACTCTCTTGAGACCCTGCAGCTCGCCAGGCTCCTATGTCCATGTGATTTCCCAGGCAAGAATACTGGAGTGGATTGCCATTTCCTTCTCCAGAGGATCTTCCCGACCCAGGGATCCAACCCAAGTCTCCTGGATTGCCAGGTGGGTTCTTTACCACTGAGCCACCAGGGATGCTCTTTTGTACAACAGTTTTGTGGTTATAGTCCTAGTGTATTATGAGGAAAATAAAAGTGATGTGAAAGCTAGTCCTTATCCTCTTAATTGCTATTAACTTGGCTCAGCATGGAATAAACCTTGTTTGATCTTTTTGTGTGCCCAGATCCCTATTATAAGCTAGTTCAGTTCAGTTCAATCACTCTGTCATGTCTGACTCTTTGTGACCCCGTGAACTGCAGCATGCCAAGCTTCCCTGTCCATTACCAACTCCCGGAGCTTGCTCAAACTCACGTCCATTGAGTCGGTGATGCCATCCAACAATCTCATTCTCTGTCATCCCCCTTCTCCTCCCACCTTCAATCTTCCCAGCATCAGGGTCTTTTCTAGTGAGTCAGTTCTTCACATCAGGTAGCCAAATTATTGGACTTTCAGCTTCAGCATCAGTCTCTCCAATGAATTTCCTTTAGGACTGATTTCCTTTAGGATTGACCGGTTTGAACTCCTTGAAGTCCAAGGGATCCTCAAGAGTCTTCTCCAACACCACAGTTGAAAACCATCAGTTCTTTGGCCCTCAGCTTTCTTTATAGTGCATTAGAAGCTAGATCGTATACTGCTGCTGCTGCTGCTAAGTCACTTCAGTCATGTCCGAGTCTGTGTGACTCCAGAGACGGCAGCCCACCAGGCTTCCTGTCCCTGGGATTCTCCAGGCAAGAACACTGGAGTGGGTTGCCATTTCCTTTTCCAATGCATGAAAGTGAAAAGTGAAAGTGAAGTCGCTCAGTCCTGTCTGACTTAGCGACCCGGTGGACTGTAGCCTACCAGGCTCTTCTGTCCATGGGATTTTCCAGGCAAGAGTACTGGAGTGGGGTGCCATTGCCTTCTCCGTTAATACAAAATTATATGTGTTTACATTCTAACATGATTAAATCATATTCAGTGTCAAAGTCATCAGAGATTAGTAAGGAAGGGGGAAAAAGCACATGGAAAAATGACACAAGCCATTATCAGTCACAAAAGTAGTTTTGAAAGTTTATAATTAAGTTGGAACAGATAAATTATTTTAAGACCATTTTCTGGTCTCTATGGCAAAGCAACATTTCAGCCACATAGAAAATATTGGAAAACTGAAGTGCAACTTTCAAGACTGTATCAAGGAATTGGTTCACTTACAGAGTACATGCTTATTTCGTCATGTCTGACTCTGCAACCCCATAGCCCATGGCCTGCCAGGTTTCTCTGTCCATGGGATTTCTTAGGCAAGAATACTGGAATGGATTGCCATTTCCTTCTCCAGGAGATCCTCCCAACTCAGGGATTGAACCCATGTCTCTTGTGTCTGCCTGCATTGTCAGGCAGGTTCTTTACCACTGGCATCACCTGGGAAGCCCTAGAGCAACACAGAAATAATGATGCAGATTTCTTTGGAGGCAAGGAAGTAACAACTTTGTCTACAAAGTAGAATTAAGCAAATGAGGAATTCCAAAGTAAACATACTGTTCATGACTGCAGCCATGAAATTAAAAGACGCTTACTCCTTGGAAGGAAAGTTATGACCAACCTAGATAGCATATTCAAAAGCAGAGAGATTACTTTGCCAACAAAAGTCAGCCTAGTCAAGGCTATGGTTTTTCCTGTGGTCATGTATGGATGTGAGAGTTGGACTATGAAGAAGGCTGAGCGCTGAATAATTGATGGTTTTGAACGGCGGTGTTGGAGAAGACTCTTGAGAGTCCCTTGGACTGCAAGGAGATCCAACCAGTCCATTCTAAAGGCGATCAGCCCTGGGTGTTCTTTGGAAGGAATGATGCTAAAGCTGAAACTGCAGTACTTTGGCCACCTCATGTAAAGAGTTGACTCATTGTAAAAGACTCTGATGCTAGGAGGGATTGGGGGCAGGAGAAAGAGGGGAAGACAGAGGATGAGATGGCTGGATGGCATCATTAACTTGATGGACGTGAGTTTGAGTGAACTCCAGGAGATGGTGATGGACAGGGAGGCCTGGTGTGCTGCGATTCATGGGGTTGCAAAGAGTCAGACATGACTGAGCGACTGAACTGAACTGAAAGTAAACATAAAAGCAGCTATTAACAAAGTGATTTTCTGTATTGACATACTACTTCACACTTTTCTCCCTAGATTTTCTTTTGTTTCAAAAGTGTAAATTTTAAGGATGGTTTCTTGTATGGTCTATTGTGAATTTGATATAAATATAAAATACACCAACTCCAATGTTAAAAATGTCACTAGTTTTACATATCAATACCCATCTTATCCCCAGAACTTGTACCTCTGGGGTTATCACTGTAAAACCTGAGAAGAGACTATAAACACCTTCCACTAGAATGAAACAAGAAAGTATGTCTACTGTTTGAAATGCTTTGTTTTTTTTTTTCATGTCCATGATTTCTGTTAATTTTCGGCTCACAACACACTCAGCCATGTCCATTGAGAGTGACCAGCCTTGGTTACTCTCTTTCTTAGAGAATCAGTACCCAAAGGGTTCCTGCCAAGCTAAGATGTTTTGGGGATGGGCTAGTGCTTGTGCGTGTGCACACACACTCCCCGATACTTTGGTCAGTAAAAATTGTTATTCTCAGCAAAATTCAGACTTTGGTTTGTATTTTGTATTATGTATTTTATCTTCATCTTATTTCCATCATAGGTGAGGTAATTCAGCGCAGAGGAAAGTCACTTATATATTTTTAGATCTTCTCATGCTTATATGTAATCACATATACATTCAGCTATTTTTACATTTTCACATATATTTTACTGCTTTACTAAACATATGCACTATTTTATTCACACATACTATTTATTATTGAACTCTACCCACGTTCTGTGAAGTAGAATCTTATTTTTGTAAAATACATAAAGTAAGTTTTGACATTTCAAAGAGCCAAGCTAGCAAAGGAGCAGAGCTGAAAAGCCACGTGTCTGCCTTCTTCTTCTTTTTATAGCTTTAATGTTCATTTTGTAGCTAATTAGAGAACTACAGTTGCCTTGCTTTCCAGAAATACATATCTACTCAAACTGAGATAGTTTTGTTTCAATGGATTTTTTTTTTTCTTCAGTGAGGTGTAATTCTAGTATTCAGTGTGTGAAAGGGAAATAAGAAACCTAGATGAAGTTCTGAATGTTTACAGCTTTCTTCACTGTAAGAAATAAATATTATTCTTTAATAATGGGTAGTTATAACCATTCATGGGCTTCCCTTGTAGCTCAGTCAGTAAAGAATTTGCCAGCAGTGTAGGAGACCCGGGTTCAACCCCTGGATTGGGAAGACCCCCTGGAGAAGGATATAGCAACCCACTCCAGTATCCTTGCCTGGAAAATCTCATGGACAGAGGAGCCTGGTGGGGTGCAGTCCCTGGGGTCACAAAAGGTTAGGCACGAGCGACTAACACTTACTACTTACTGTTACTATTTATATAGCCATTATTATTATTTGTATAACCATTTATAACCATATATACCCATTTGAATGCAGAGTTCCAAAGAGTAGCAAAGAGAGATAAGAAAGCTTTCCTCAGTGATCAGTGCAAAGAAATAGAGGAAAACAATAGAATGGGAAAGACTAGAGATCTTTTCAAGAAAATTAGAGATACCAAGGGAACATTTCATGCAAAGATGGGCTCAATAAAGGATAGAAATGGTATGGACCTAACAGAAGCAGAAGATATTAAGAAGAGGTAGCAACAATACACAGAAGAACTATACAAAAAAGATCTTCATGACCCAGAAAAATCAAGATGGTATGATTACTTACCTAGAGCCAGACATCCTGGAATGTGAAGTCAAGTGGCCTTAGGAAGCATCATTGTGAACAAAGCTAGTGCATGTGATGGAATTCCAGTTGAGCTATTTCAAATCCTAAAAGATGATGCTGTGAAAGTGCTGCACTCAATATGCCAGCTGGAAAACTCAGCAGTGGTCACAGGACTGGAAAAGGTCAGTTTTCATTCCAATCCCAAAGAAAGGCAATGCCAAACAATGCTCAACCTACTGCACAATTGCAGTCATCTCACATGCTAGTAAAGTAATGCTCAAAAGTAATTCTCTAAGTCAGGCTTCAATAGTACATGAACAATGAACTTCTAGATGTTTGAGCTGGATTTAGCAAAGGCAGAGGAACCAGAGATCAAATTGCCAACATCTGTTGCATCAATGAAAAAGCAAGAGAGTTCCAGAAAAGCATCTACTTCTGCTTTATTGAATATGCCAAAGCCTTTGACAGTGTGAACCAGAAAAACTGGAAAATTCTTAAAGAGATGGGAATACCAGACCACCTGACCTGTCTCTTCAGAAATCTGCATGCAGGTCAGGAAGCAACAGTCAGAACTAGACATGGAATAACAGACCAGTTCCAAATTGAGAAAAAAGTATGTCAAGTCTGTATATTGTCACCCTGCTTATTTAATTTATATGCAGAGTACATCCTGAGAAATGTTGGACTAGATGAAGCACAAGCTGGAATCAAGGTTGTTGGTAGAAATATCAATAACCTCAGATATGCAGATGACACCACCCTTATGGCAGAAAGTGAAGAACTAAAGAGCCTCTTGATGAAAGTGAAAGAGGAGAGTAAAATACTTGGCTTAAAGCTCAACATTCAGAAAACTAAGATCATGGCATCTGGTTCCATCACTTCATGGCAAATAAATGGGGAAACAGTGTAAACAGTGTCAGACTTTATTTTTTAGGCTCCAAAATCACTGCAGATGGTGACTACAGTCATGAAATTAAATGACACTTGCTCCTTGGAAGAAAAGCTATGACCAACCTAGACAGCATATTAAAAAGCAGAGACATTACTTTGCCAAGAAAGGTCTATCTAGTCAAGGCTATGGTTTTTCCAGTGGTCATGTATGGATGTGAGAGTTGGACTATAAAGAAAGCTCAGTGCCAAAGAATTGATGCTTTTGAACTGAGGTGTTTGAGAAGACTCTTGAGAGTCCCTTGGAGTGCAAGGAGATCCAACCTGTCAATCATAAAGGATATCAGTCCTGACTGGTCATTGGCAGGACTGATGCTGAAGCTGAAACTGCGATACTTTGGCCACCTGATGTGAAGAACTGACTCATTGGAAAAGACCCTGATGCTGGGAAAGATTGAAAGCAGGAGGAGAAGGGGATGACAGAGGACAAGATGGTTGGATGGCATCACTGACTCAATGGACATGAATTTGACTAAAATCTGGGAGTTGGTGGACAGGGAGGCCTGGCAAGCAGCAGTCCATGGGGTTGCAAAGATTCAGACAGGACTGAGTGACTGAATTGAGCTGAACTAGAACACTGGTATAGTGTGCCATGCTCTGCTTCAGGAGATCTTCACAACCCAGGGGTCAAACCCAGGTCTCCCACATTGCAGGTAAACTTTTTACCATCTGAGGCACCAGAAGACATCTGAGAATCTGAATTTTGAGAAGCAGCTAGACAGTTCTCAATAGAACTACAGTTGTGGTGGAGAAGACAGTCTTGGAAAATTCAGTGTGTCCAGCCTGTGTGTCATCTGTGGATCATTTTTCCGTTGTTCTCGTCACTCTTCACATTCTTCCATCTTTCCCTTGTTGCTTTCATTCTAGAGAAATCTTAAATTAGGTGGAAAAAATGACTCTCCCGTCAGATTGCATTCACATATCGGAAAAAAACAAAAGTTGTTTCTGGATCTGATTTTTGGCTGTGACTTGAGAAAAATAACTTCATCAACCTGTGAGTTTCTTGTCTTCTACCTCCCAGTCTCCTGTTTATCTGCTTATGCTCAAACATCCTGGCTCACTGCTCAGTGCCTTGTGTACTGTTGTTTGTAGTGGTTATCTGAAATCTGTACTTCAAACCATTTTCAATTTGTTTCTCCTTTTCACTTGTTCTTATCCAAATAGAGAAAAGTGACCAGAAAGCTTTCATGATAGATTTTTATTTCCTTCAACAACTCATCATCTGAGCACATGGTTTATAGGCACTGAAACTGCATCAGTAAATCTGGATTTCCCATGGATCTCAGAATCTCAGTTGCAGGATACTTCCACAGGTGGTACCTTTACTGACTTGGGCTAAATTATTGCCTTCACTCTTTCACCATCACTTCTCTTTTCTCTCTTTCTACCTCAGTCCCGTTGGTAATGAGAAGACCTCAAGCAAATCAAGTCATTTACTCTTAAGGAAATGCTGAAGGCTCATTCTACAGGGTTGAGAATATACATGTGTGAGCAACTGTGTTAGTCGCTCAGTCATGTCCTACTCTTTGTGACCCCATGAACTGTAGCCCACCAGGCTCCTGTGTCCATGGAATTCTCTAGGCAAGAACACTGGAGCAAATAGCCATTCTCTTCTCCACGGGATCTTCCCAACCCAAAGATTGAATCTGGGCCTCCTGAGTTGCAGGCAGACTCTACCTGCTGAGCCACCAGGAAAACCCATATATATATATGTGTGTGTGTGTGTGTGTGTGCGCGTGTAATTTATACATATATATTATTTTTCAAATTCTTTTCCACTATAGGTTGTTACAAGATATTAAATATAGTTTCCTGTGCTATCCAGTTGGTCTTTGTTGTTTATCTATTTATATATAGTAGTTTGTATCCATTAATCCCAAACTTGTAGCTTATCCCTCCTCCACCCTTGTCCCATTTGGTAACCAAGAGTTTGTTTTATATCTCTGTGAGCTTATTTCTGTTTTGTAAATAAGTTCATTTGTATCATTTTTTTTTTTTACATTCCACATATAAATGATATCACATGGTATTTGTCTTTCTCTATCTGGCTTACTTCACTTAGGATGATGATCTCTAGGTCCTTCCCTGTTGCTGCAAATGACATTATTTCACTTATGGTATGGAAATCCAGAGAGGGCCAAGATTATAAGAAGTCTCAGATTCATTCAATCTAAGTCAGTGAATCCATTCAAGGTACATTAAGAGCAGAGTCACATCAACATAGAAGGTTATGAAGCTACCTCTATCAAATAGAAAGCAAAAAATTTTAAAAATTGCTCTTTAGGCAGAGGTTATTAATGCTGTTATGACACTAAAGAGTATTAAGTGCAAGTTTGCAAAGCTATGAAGAGCTTTAATTGGATAAGCAACACTTTATTGAGCCAAATCAGTTGCTATTTTAATGAAAATCTGGGTAAATAAATCTCAGTGGAAGCCACCACAGATGTTGTATCATGTATTCTATACATAAAGCAGTTGAACTTGGCAGAGTGGTGAAGGAGGAAAACGTAAAGGGTGAAGGGAAAGGTTAGAAAAGGTGAGATTTTATTTCTTTAATCTGTATTTCAGAATGATTTACATCCCCCTTCATCTGAATCCTTTAATGAAGCTGGGGAATAAGCTTTTCCAGCTTTCTGATACTAAGTTGGATTTTCTACCATTTATAAGTAAGAGTCAAATGACACTGCCAGTGTTTTGTAGGTAATGAAAAAATAAAGTGAGAAAAGAAAAGAACGAAGAGAAAAAAGAAGAGTGAAAGGGAGAGAGGAAGAAATGGAGGGAGGAGAGATGGAGAGAGCAGATTTTTTATACAATATGTAAAAAGATTGATAAGCTGGGCGAGTCCTGAGTTTTAGTCATGGCGTCTGCTATTTACAAAGACTGTGCTCTTAGATTATCCACTTAACACTTGGGATCTCAGGTTTCTCATCTTTAACACTAGAGTGAGATCATTCTTCACTGTACATTTCCATTCCACACATTGTAGAAAAATACGCACCTTGACAACAGCTTGCTAATTACCAGTAGTTCTTCCAGGCATTGGGACACCCAGAAACAGATTTTTTTTAAAAACTGTGCATTTTACATTGGAGGATAGCTGATTAACCATGTCTTGATGGTTTCAGGTGGACAGGAAAGGTACTCAGCCATACATTGGATGGATATTCATGTATATGTATACACATGTATCCATTCTTCCCCAGACTCCCCTCCCCCTCGGTTGCCATGTAACATTGGGCAGGCTTCCCTGTGCTATGTAGTAGGACCTTATGAGACAACTAAAAATTTACCGCATATTAAAAAATGCCCTTTGAGTGATATTTTAGAAACCACTGGACTCAAGCTGATTTCCAAGTGTTTTTTCCAGTTTAAAACTATCACAGTGATAGTAGGCTATTTAGATGTGTGTGCCAAGTTGTTTCACTCATGTCCAACTCATTACGACTCTATGGACTATAGCCAACCAGGCTCCTCTGTCCATGGGTTTTTCCAGAGAAAAACCCAGGAGTAGATTGCCAAGCCCTTCTCCAGGGGAGCTTCCTTACTCAAGGATCAAACCCCTGTTTCTAATGTCTCCTGCATTGGCAGGCAGGTTCTTTACCAATAGTGCCACCTGGGAAACCCTTGATTATTTGTGTGGGACCCCGTAACTTATTGTCCAAATTGGGATATTTTTGACAGCGAAAGTCAGAGTTATTAATCATTACACTAGGGGACAAAGGCAAAGTCATTAATTATAATTTACCTGATCATGTTGATAATTGGTTTTGGTGACTATTTTTTAAAGTAGTTTTATTGTAAAATTAAATATACTTAAAATTAAACATACCTAAAATTTTATGTACCTAAAACTGTAAAATTAAACACATCTAAAATTGTACATATGGAAGAAAGCGAAGAGGAACTAAAGAGCCTCTTGATGAAAATAAAAGAGGAGAGTGAAAAAGCTGGCTTAAAACTCAAGATTCAACAACAAAGATCATGGCATCCGGTCCCATCACTGCATGGCAAATAGGGAAATAATGGAAACAGTGACAGACTCTATTTTTTGGGGCTCCAAAATCACTGCAGGTGGTGATTGTAGCCATACAATTAAAAGATGCTTGCTCCTTAGAAGAAAAGCTATGACTAACCTAGACACCATATTAAAAAGCAGAGACATTACTTTACTGACAATGGCCCATCTAGCCAAAGCTATGGTTTTTCCACTAGTTATTTATGTATGTGAGAGTTGGACTATAAAGAAAGCTGAGCACTGAAGAATTGATGCTTTTAAATGGTGGTTTTGGAGAAGACTCTTGAGAGTTCCTTGGACTGCAAGGAGATCCAACCAGTTCATTCTAAAGGAAATTAGTCCTGAATATTCATTGGAAGGACTGATGTTGAAGCTGAAACTCCAATACTTTGGCCACCTGATGCAAACTGACTCATTGGAAAAGACCCTGATGCTGGGAAAAATTGAAGCCAGGAGGAAAAGGGGATGACAGAGGACAAGATGGTTGGATGACATCACTGACTCGATGGACATGAGTTTGAGCAAGGGCTGGAAATTGGTGATGGACTGGGAAGCCTGGTGTGTTGCAGTCCATGGGGTTGCAAAGAGTCAGACATGACTGAGTGACTGAACTGATGACTGATGATGGTGAAAATTGTATAATAGAAGAATGTGAAGTTCAAAGAAGTATAGTGATAACCATGTTATCACTACTTAGATCAAATATTAAAATATTGGCATCACCCACACAAGCTCTCCTCATGATCATTTTCCAATATCACTCTGGTCTCTCATGTACCCTAAAGTTGCCACTATCCTGGCAATAGTTTACACTATTGCCTTCAATTAATTTCTTTATTACAAAAGTATTATACAGCCCTTGAAAAACAACTTATGTTTGAATTGTATAAAGTAAAAAATTAAAGTCTTTCCCAATCCTAAGTTTCATTTCTCTGTGGAAACTACAGTTAACATTTCTTTAGGTATTTTTCCCATGTGTACACGAATACACATAAATTTTTTTTCAAATTTGAGATCATATGGTACATATTGTTTTGCAACTTACTAAATTTATTAGAAATACATTTTTTCATCCCACATATACAAGCAATGGTACTTCCCAGGTGGCTTAGTGAATAAAGAGTCTGCCTGCAATACAGGAGACACAGGCAGACATGAGTTCCATCCCCAGGTTGGGAATACCCCCTGGAAGAGGAAATGCAAACCAATACAGTATTCTTGCCTGGAGAATCCCATGGACAGAGGAGCCTGGTGGGTTACAATCTTTAGGGCTGCAAAGAGCAGGACATGACTGAAGTGACTGAGCATGCACATACACACATATACAAGCAATGATGTCTATATTTATTCATTTTTATTTAATGTATTTGCTTTACAATGTTGTGTTAGTTTGTGCTGTGCAGCATTGTGAATCAGCTACATGTGTACATGTATGACCTCCCTCTTGAGCTTCCTGTCCACCTCCCTCCCCAGTCCACCCCTTTAGATCATTACAGGGCACCAAGTTGAGCACCCTGTGCTATAGAACAGCTTCCCATTAGCTATCTAGTTTACACATGGTAGTGTATATATGTCAATGCTACTATTAATAGTTGCAAAGTCACTGCTTTTTTCCCCCTCTCATTATGGCAGTGGATGTATGTATTGATAAATGTTAGACTGGAAAACATTGAATGCATGTAAGTTGAAAGTGAAATGAGTTCTGTGTTCTGAGGCTTCTCCCTCCTTGTGTGGATCTTAAACTTTTCTTAAATTTCCCATTTTTCCCTGAATTTGAGAGGGATCAAGGTGTAGTGCAAAGACTGAAAGATTTGGAATTAGCCAACATTCTAGCTCTGTCACTGACTCGGTCTGTAATGTTAGGTCTGTTGTGTAACATGAATATTATAACACACGTCTGGAAAAAAAGGGTTTGAAGATAATTTAAAAAACATATAATAAATCCATTAGTCTTACAACTGTCCTAATTTGACCTTTAACACAAATTTTGTGTTTTTCATAAACATCAACGAAGATGATATAGGATGATGTTTATTGAGTTATCCTATGATTTCTTATAAATTGTTTAGGTTTTACATAAATCTTGATAAATGTTGTGTAAAATATACTCAAGATATTCACAGCTGTTTATAAGAGGTTAATGAAACTAAATTTTTCTCTTCATGTTGTTCCTTCTAATCAGGGCGAATTCATTTGTAATCTTGCCTGAGGTGGTTAATGTGTTATATTTTTATGGGTATGTTTAGGATGAGCTAATTTTATATTGCATCATTAACCAAAAACTGTTGGTGTAAGAGAACGTTGCTAAGTCTAGAGGAGCATTATTATTATTTCCAGAGGTATTTGTCATGGCAGTGATATGAGCCCCAAAGATGGAACATGGGTTTTGGTACTATTGAAATAAATTCAGAGTAATCAGATTATAGCTGATGTAATTTAGATGTTTGGAAGTGAGAGATTTCTGATAGCTCCCAAAATGGAAAACCTCTCTATAGAAGATGACTTTTGTCAAGGGAAAATTTTTCATTGTAGTGATGCTGACAATAATTTTAAATTATAAACTTATTTTTCTGGAAGTTTT
This sequence comes from Bos javanicus, assembly GCF_032452875.1. Classification (NCBI taxonomy): domain Eukaryota; kingdom Metazoa; phylum Chordata; class Mammalia; order Artiodactyla; family Bovidae; genus Bos; species Bos javanicus. The sequence continues at coordinate 11,651,434 of NC_083868.1, forward strand.
GGGTTTAGAGATGGTTTTGGATTTTGAATCTGGCCTGAAATAAGAGTGGGAGTTCAGAAAGGCTAATGACTTTCTTTTTATATGTCACTCTTTCATTCTGAATGTACCGTCGTCCCATCATTTAACAATAGTTTCTACCTTCCATTTGTTAGTCGTCTCATGCATGACAGTCAATGCCTTACACGCACTTGGTAGTTTCCCACAAGTACAGAAAAGGGAACTAAAGCCTAGAAGAGTAATTTATGCAAAGTTTCGTGGTCATGAGAAACTCAAACAGTCATGAGACTATAGCTAAACCCTAGCTGTGACTCAAGGGTAGACACTTTTAACACATGTGCTACATAGTCAGTTTTGGGTCTCAGCTACATACAAATGACTCTTCAGTGCTAGCTGGTGAGCTACTTTGCAACTTGTCATCTTAGTGTCCCTATAGAACCAAGCCAGTGTCTAAATGTTTGTTGAATCCAATTTGCCACAGCTCCAGTAGCAACAGAGTGAAGGCTGAAAATTCAGCTACTCAGCTTTTCAAAAAGAAGCAACAACTTTTTGAGTTAGTTCAGAAGTCTTGAAATAATATTCCTTTAGAAGGGACTAGGGTATAATTGGCTCAGTAGTAAAGAATCTGCCTGCTGAGCAGGAGGCACAGTTTTGATCCCTGGGTCAGGAAGATCCCCTGCAGAGGGAAATGGCAACTCACTCCAGTGTTCTCACCTGGAGAATTACATGGACAGAGGAGCCTGGCAGGTTATAGTCCATGGGGTCACAAAAAAGCCCAGACACGACTTAGCGACTAAACAACCAACCACAACCAAGGGTATAATTACTCTTATGGTTCTCTCTTTCGTTTATGCTTCAGAAAAAAGTGATAGACTGTGGTCCTAATACTATTCGAGTGGGAATATTTACTTAGGGGGAAGGCGAATGGTATTAAATTTTATTGGTACTGGAAATTCTTTTGCAAATGGAATGCAGTTCATTGGTTAACTTTGCACAGAATCCATCAGACTTACTTAAAGCTTGACATCTTTAAAAGTGGTTTGGGTGTTTATCTATTTATTTCCTTTTCTGAGACATCTTAAAAGCATTCTGCAGTGATAGTCACAAATAGATTCAAGAACCAAGCTTTTTAAATAAATGGCTATCTGACTAGATGTACTATGTGTAAATTTAAGAGTCTAACTTCTTACTTTGAAAATAAGAAGGATTTTGCTTTACACTTATGTGTTAGTCACTCAGTTGTGTCCGACTCTTTGTGACCCCATGGACGGTAGCCAACCAGGGCTCCTCTGTCCATGGAATTCTCTAGGCAAGAATAGGTAGCAGATGGCACTCTTTTGTATTGTATATCATGCATGCAGTTCCTGTGGAATTAGTTTTTTCCTCAAAGTTCTCAGAGAGCTTTCTTTTAGGTCAGTTCATGGAAATAAAATATTTCTGGTTCACTTTTTCCCAACATTCAACATAGAAAAAAATATTGTAATAATTGCTCAATATCATTGAAAGTCACTTCCTCCCATTTTCAAAACACATGTCTTTGTGCACCCTTTCCCATCATTCACAGAAATTCATAGAAGCTGCTTCAAACATTCTTCCTTCTTATGCTTCAGCTCCTTCCCTTCCTGTCTTGTTCTTGGGGATCTGAGCATCTCTGATATCACTGAGAAAGTGTTCATCCCTGGAAGCAAAGCCTTCAGCCTCCTGGCACCAAACTTGAGACTTTTTTTTCTTTTTGAATGAGATTGGAGAAGAAAAATCAAGGAAAATGCCAAGGACAGTGGTAATGTCATATACTGATAGCATGTTCAAAAGCAGAGACATTACTTTGCCAACAAAGATTCGTCTAGTCAAGGCTATGGTTTTTACAGTGGTCATATATGGATGTGAGAGCTGGACTGTGAAGAAGGCTGAGCACCGAAGAATTGATGCTTTTGAACTGTGGTGTTGGAGAAGACTCTTGAGAGTCCCTTGGACTGCAAGGAGATCCAACCAGTCCATTCTGAAGGAGATCAGCCCTGGGATTTCTTTGGAAGAAATGATGCTAAAGCTGAAACTCCAGTACTTTGGCCACCTCATGCGAAGAGTTGACTCATTGGAAAAGACTCTGATGCTGGGAGGGATTGGGGGCAGGAGGAGAAGGGGATGACAGAGGATGAGATGGCTGGATGGCATCACTGACTTGATGGACGTGAGGCTGAGTGAACTCCGGGAGTTGGTGATAGACAGGGAAGCCTGGCGCGCTGCGATTCATGGGGTCGAAAAGAGTCGGACACGACTGAGCGACTGATCTGATCTGATCTGAGATGTTAAAACACTAAAAGTAAAAATGTCCAAGGCAGGGAAGAGAAGCTCAAGATTGTATCTACAATACAGTCAGGTTTTACCTTGGCTGCATCAGATGAATTTCCTCCCCAGTGCACTGGATTCCTCGACCCATCACCTGCCACATTTCAAGTTAAAAAAAAATTAACCCCTCTCCTGGATATTGAACCTCTCTATCAGTGACACCTTCCTTCATTTAATCATTAATACAAGTTTAAGTCTTTTTCATCTAAGGCATAAAACAAAGTAACCATCAGCAACACAAAAATCAAATTGAGTTAATAAATCTATTCTTAGACCTGGCTGGTCTCTGTAGCTTCTCTCTGGATCATCATTCTTGAATTGCCGGAGACTGGTCTTCCTTTCCCACAAAGACTCCGCTTATACTCCTCTCAATAGCTCTCTGACTAGCAAATTTAGTTTCACATGCTGCTTAGAAGTCATATGAAATAAATAAAATGAGGTGGTTGTACTAAATTTAAGGATCTTCTTTCTTTATTTGTTGTCTGTTCTCTTAGAAATCTTTATTGTTCTACTTTTTATATGTAAATCAGTTAATGGAGTTTCCCCTTAATGGAATATTCTAGAAATTCTGCATTTTCAGTTGTTACAATATTTGAAGTTTTGGGCTACTAGGTTTATTAAGAGGGATGAGTCAGAGATGTGAGATACCTTTAAAAACCAAAGTAGATACTGTATAGCGCAGGGAACTCTACTTAATGCTTGGTGGTAACCTGAATGAGAATGAAGTCCAAAAGGCAGGATGTGTGTCTATGTCTGGTGGACTCATTTTGCTGTACAGCTGAAACTAACACAGCATTGTAATGCAACTATATTCCAGTAAACTTAATTTAAAAAGAAAAAAAAATAGATACTAGCGCAAAATACAGAACTTTCCTGAGCTTCACATAGCTTTTAAATGTCCTGCATAATATACACGTTGAGTGTTGGAAGTGTTAGTCAGTCGTATTCAACTCTTTGTGACCCCATGGCCTGTAGATTGCCAGGCTCCTCTGCCCACGGGGTTCTCCAGGCAAGAATGCTAGAGTGAGTAGCCATTCCCTTCTCCAGAGGATCGTCTCAACCCAGAGATTCAACCTGGCTCTCCTGCATTGCAGGCAGATTCTTTACTATCTGAGTCACCAGGGAAGCCCAAAACTAATTATAAATACTTGAATTCAACTGTTTGCATTGTAAGCAAAAAGCATTTTTTTCCCTTTAGTTTGTTTTTGCATAGTTTTCATATACCCTTGCCTTTCTAGGAATAAAACTACTGTGGAACTTGAGAAAGAGTATGTATTGCGGAGTTCAGAGTTTATCCAAGAGTTCCTCACCATTTTGGAAAACAGTGTCCTCAAAGTCAGCTTTACTTGTAAGGTTTAAATCACTTACAGACCCAAACTGGCTAAAGTCCGGATTAGTAGTTGCTGTGATTACCTTATCCTGTTGTTGTTGCTCAGTTGATAAGATATGTTTGACTTTTTGTGACCCCATTGACTGCAGCACATCAGACTCCTCTGTCCTCCACTAATCTCCAAGAGTTTGCTCAGATTCATGTCCATTGAGCGGGTGATACTATCTAACCATCTCTTTCTCTGAGGTCTCCTTCTCTTGCCTTCAGTCTTTCCCAGAATCAGGGTCTTTTCCAAAGAGTCGGCTATTCGCATCAGGTGGTCAAAGTATTGGAGCTTCGGCTTCAGCATCAGTTCTTTCAATGAATATTCAGGGTTTATTTTCTTTAGGATTGACTGGTTTGATCTCCACAGTGTCCAAGGGACTCTCAAGAGTCTTCTGCAGCACCAAAATTTGAAATCCTTATCCTACCTGGAGGGTAAACATATGAGCCCTTCGTTATAACTCTTACACTATAAATCACTTTCTTTTTATTTCTTCTTTAGAATGTAATTATAATACTACATAATTTTTTTCAACTTATGTGAACAGGTAGGTTTTATTGTCCATGTGTTTCATTTGTAGATGATAAGTGAGCAGAACAAAATATTAGTTTAAAATGTTTGTGTTAGTTCTTATAGGACAAAAAAAAAAAATCCTGGGAAATTTTGCATTTGTTAGGCTTTTGGTGAGGGTCAATTCTCTTTTCTCATGGTTGTTCAAGCCTTGAAACTGTCCAGTTACCATTTATTCATCAAAGGCTTCTGCATATCCATTCTCTAGTTTCAATGCTCTTTGCTGGGGTTTGGACCTTTTATGCAGCTGCAAAGTGGCCATAGGTATTCACTTTTTTTTTTTTCAAGTCTTTAAAGGTCAACTAATAATCATGCTGCATGGATTTGTTTGCCACAAATAGGATCCCATTGCCCTGTTTGTAACTTTGTGGGCAACTGTCATGAATGCAGATGCCGTTATCCAATTAAGCGATACTTTTCTCATCCTCAGCAGACCATCATCACCTCTCACTTGGACGATTGTCATCTGACCTGTTACCCAACCTCCTGTCTCACTCCTCTCGTTTTCCATTCTCTGCTTTGCTAAGATTGGGCTTCCTAGGTGGCACAGTGGTAAATAATCTACTTGCCAATGCACAAGAAGCAAGAGATGTGGGTTTGATCCCTGGGTCAGGAAGATCCCCTGGAGAAGGAAATGACAACCCACTCCAGTATTCCTGCCTGGAAAATCCCATGGATAGAGGAGCCTAGTAGGCTACAATTCATGAGTTCACAAAGAGTTGGACATGACTGAGCACACACACTCTGTTGTTCATTCGCTCAGTCTGGTCCCACTCTTTGCAACCCCATGACAGCAGCATGCCAGACCTCTCTGTTCCTCATCATCTCCCAAAGTTTGGCCAAGTTCATGTCCATTGCATCAGTGATGTCATCCAGCTATCTCATCCTCTGATGCCCTCTTCTCCTTCTGCCCTCAATATTTCCCAGCATCAGGGACTTTTCCAATGAGTCAGCTGTTCGCATCAGATGACCAAAATACTGGAGTTTCAGCTTCAGCATCAGTCCTTCCAACAAGTATTCAGGATTTATTTCCTTTAAGATTCACTGCTTTGATATCCTTGTTGTTCAAGGGACTCTCAGGAGTCTTCTCCAGTTCAAAGGCATCAACTCTTTGCACTCCATCTTATTTACAGTCTAGCTCTCACAACCATATGTGATCACTGGGAAGACCATAGCCTTGATTATATGGACCTTTGTCAGCAGAGTACTGTCTCTGCTTTTAACACGTGGTCTAAATTTGTCATAGTTTTCCTGCCGAGAGGTAAATGTCTTCTGGTTTCCTGGCTGCAGTCACAATCCTCAGTGATTTTAGAACCAAGAAGAAGAAATCTGTCACTTTTACACCTTTTCCCCTTCTATTTGCCTTGAAGTAATGGAGCTGGATGCCATGATCTTAGCTTTTTTAATATTTAGTTTTAAGTTGGCTCGTTCACTCTCTTGCTTCAACCTCATTAAGAAACTTTTTAGCTCCTTTTTGCTTTCTGCCATTAGATTGGTATCACCTGCATATCTGAGGTTGTTGATGCTTCTCCTGCCTATCTTGATTCCAGTTTGTAACTTATCCAATCCAGCATTTCTCATGATGTGCTCAGCATAGAGATTAAACAAACAGGGTGACTGCAGACAGGCCTGTTGTACTCCTTTCTCAATCTTGAACCAATCAGTTGTTCTATACAGAGTTCTACTTGTTGCTTCTTGACCATCATGCAGGTTTCTCAGGAAACAGGTAAGATGATCTGGTATTCCCATCTCTTTAAGAGCTTTCCATAGTTTAGTATGATCCACACAGTCAAAGGCTTTGGCATAGTCAATGAAACAGAGGTAGATGTTTTTCTGGAATTCCCTAGCTTTCCCTATGATCCAGCAAATGTTGGCAATTTGATTTCTGGTTCATCTTTCTTTTCTAAACCTTGGCTTGGACATGTGGAAGTTCTTCTTTGGCATAATGCTGAAGCCTAGCATGCAAGATTTTAAGCATGACCTTACTAGCATTGGAGATGAGTGCAATTGTCTGATGGATAGCACACTCTTTAGTACTACCCTTCTTGGGAATTGGGATGACGATTGATCTTTTCCAGTCTTGTATAAAAGGACACACACTCTACTAAGATGAAAATATGATTACATTACCTACCTGCTTATAGTCCTTCAGTCTTCCAAATGCCCTGATTTAAGGTCCAAATTACTGTGTGTAGATCATCTGGCCATATACTGTGTATAATTCATCAGGCCAGGTGCAACCTGGCCTCTCCTTTCCCTCTCTGTCTCATCTCCAATCTTTTTGCTTCATGCTCTAACTAGGTTGATTTCTTTCATTTTCTTAATAAGATATTTTCTTTCTTGCTTCTTTATTTGTAGCATATTCCTGTGCTAAATATACTAACTTGACTTTATTCTGGGCTTATTCTTACTCATCCTTTAGGTATCAGCCTAATCTGAAACTGTTTTTTTTTTTTTTTATTACACTTTTAATTACTTAGAAATTACCTTGGCAACTTATTCTTTTCTATTTTAATGCTTCATTGCATTCATAATTATTTTCCTTTGCCATAGGACTATGTAGATTTGTAAAGAAATTTTCTATGCATTTTTGAAATACACTTGTATTTTGTACAGTATTCATTTTTATTTATTTACTTATTTTAATCAATCCTTACAGCATATGGGATCTTCATTCCCTGACCAGAGATTGAGCCCATGCCCTCTGCATTGGAAGTACTGAGTCTTAACCACCGGACTCCCAGGGAAATCCCTGTATGTTTTTTTAAGATCAGTTTTTATTATAAAGTTAGCATAGTAGGCACTCAATACATGTTTGGACAATAAATGAATAGATAATGAATGATAAGATATTTTTAAATATTTTAAACATTGATACATATGTTATATACAACCAAAGCAAATTTTTAATCAAACAGTAGTTATGTAAAAAATGAAATATTTTGTTTTATCTTTCATTTAAGACATTCTAGTCATGACCAATTAATAGGTTGCAACCTGTGGTCTCAAAAACATTGTTATGACTGCTCTGTTGATGTGAAAATTGTTCCTAATTAATAATATTTTTAGCAATTGCATTAATTAGAAGTAGGTCATATTCATTTAACTTGTTTTTACCAAATATTAAAATCCTAGTGAAGCTCTCTAATATTTAGTAGCCTAAACATGGTTGGATTTTTTTCAGTTTTGCATTATAACAAGAAATATCTTAAAAATACTTGTGCAAAAGGTGTATGAGTGTGTGAATCATACAAAGTTCATAGCTATGTCATATATATTGGAGCACTGGAATTTGGTTAGTCAGCAAGGTAGACTCACAGTTTTGAAACAGAATTGATAGGTATGTTATTCTCTAATGCTGTGTTATCCTCTTCCCAACATTCTACACAATTCTCCATATTGAAGGTAATCCTTGGAGAGGACCACTGTTAGGAAGTTTCCACTTATGTCAAGTATAATCCATCAATTCAGCTCTTTTTTTGGGGGGAGGCATATACGGTGTTAATGTCACCGCACTTGACCCTGGGGATGCAAGGGTGACTTGTGTGGTCATGGCTCTCTACCACCTCAGAGCATTAAGAAGATACTCCCTCCTATCACCTCATCTTCTCTGTGTCCTCTACCTTCTCCTTCTTCTCCAACTGAGACTTGGTTCTCCCTCCAGCCTTTAAATCAAGGATGTTTATTTTCACATGACCTGTTCTTGATAGGATTAAGCAGTGGCATCAATATTTGTTTTCACCACCACATCTTCCCATTAATTCCCAGTCAAATGTTTATCTCAATCTCTCTTGCACTGAAATCTGCCATCTGACTATATTTTCATGGCCCCCCCTCCTACTCATTTCATGTCCCTACCATTGAACTTCACTATTTTTTTTAAAATATATTCTTTCAAGTCGTTGGCACCTGATTTCTCAAGCTCCCCTCCATGCTCTCTCTGATTCTCACCTTCAGTACTTCAGTACCCAAAGGTTAACCCATCTGGAGGCTGGCTGTATCTGTGTCTTGATCTGCCTCAACCTTAATTTTATCTTCTTTTCATGTCAGCAGCCCAATGCCTTGAACGTATATTTCTTGTGCTGTGCTAAGTAGCTACAGTTATGTCTGATTCTTTGTGACCCCATGGACTGTAGCCCACCAGGCTCCTCTGTCTATATGATTCTCTAGGGAAGAATACTGGAGTGGGTTGCCATGCCCGCCTCCAGGGAATCTTCCAGACCCAGGGATCAATTCTAAATCTCTCATGTCTCCTGCATTACCAGGCAGGTTCTTTACCAGCAGCACCTGGCAAGTCCATAAATTTTGTAGGCCTCTTTAACTACCTGGATATTAAAATTCAAATCCCACAGAATTTTTTTCTTTGAATTCTTATACTACACTATTGCCTTTTAGTCTCAGCAAGAGTGCAGAGGGACCCTGCCCTTCTCCTCCTCTGTTTACACCTTCCTGGTTGGATTAGGAGTTCAGGAAGCCAAGTGTCATTGCCCATCTGGAACCCCTGCACTTCCTTCCCAGTCTGCTGCATCACAGGATACTAAAAATTTCTCCCCAAATGGCCTTAATCCTGCTTTTAACAGCACAGTCCCCTTCTCTAGAATAATCCTCTGGAGAATGACTCATACTAAGATGTTGCATTTGGAAGGCTCAAGATCTGGCCAAAAGGCAGCTGTTTGTAGGAAAATTAATAGCGCTTAGGGATGCAAGATTATACATACACACTCAGGTCACATTATCTTGGTGTGGGATAAAGCCAGGTGAGAGGAGAACCTGGCAGATCTGGGGTGTGGGCTGGAGCTTCCTGTGCTGTTCTTTCTGGTGTGGACTCTGGCCCTTCCAAGTTGTAATAAATGTAGGTTGGTCAAGAAATGAGGAATAGATATTTTGTATAACACTTTGCCAGTTCAGTTTCGTTCAGCTCAGTCGCTCAGTCATGTCCCACTCTTTGTGACCCCATGGGCTGCAGCACACCAGGCCTCCCTGTCCATCACCAACTCCCGGAGTTTACTCAAACTTATGTCCATCGAGTCGATGATGCCATCCAGCCATCTCACCCTCTGTCATCCCCTTCTCCTTCTGTCTTCAATCTGTCCCAGCATCAGGGTCTTTTCAAATGAGTCAGCTCTTCACATCAGGTGGCCAAAGTATTGCAGTTTCAGTTTCAACGTCAGTCCTTCCAATGAATATTCAGGACTGATTTCTTTTAGGATGGACTGGTTGCCAGATTTATATATAATCTTAAAATATTTAGGTATGTGGTGTGTGAAAGCCATAATTCAAGAAGACACACACATGTTAATGTTCATTGCAGTACTATTTACAGTCACCAGAACATGGAAGCAACCTAGATGTCCATCGACAGATGAATGGATAAAGAAGTTGTGGTACATATATACAATGGAATATTACTCAGTCATAAAATGGAATGGATTTTAGTCAGTTAAACTATGGTGGATGAACCTGGAACCTGTTATACAGAGTGAAGTAAGTCAGAAAGAGAAAAACAAATATTGTATATTACTGCGTATATATGGAATCTAGAAAAATGGTACCAATGAACCTATTTGCCTGGCAGGAATAGAGATGCAGATGTAGAGAATGGACTTGTGGACTCAGTAGGGAAAGGAGAGCGTGGGATGAATTGAGAGAGTAGCATTGAAGCATATACATCACCATGTGTAAAATAAATAGCTAGTGGGAAGTTCGAAGAAGGCAATGGCACCCCACTCCAGTACTTCTGCCTGGAAAATCCCATGGACAGAGGATCCTGGAAGGCTGCAGTTCATGGAGTCTCTGAGGGTTGGACATGACTGAACGACTTTACTTTCACTTTTCCCTTTCATGCATTGGAGAAGGAAATGGCAACCCACTCCGGTGTTCTTGCCTGGAAAATCCCACGGACGAGGAAGCCTGGTGGGCTGCCATTTATGGGGTCACACAGAGTCGGACGTGACTGAAGTAACTTAGCAGCAGCAGCAGCACCAGTGGGAAGTTGCTGTATAACACAGGGAGCTCAACCTGCTGCTCTATGACAACCTAGAGGGGTGAGATGGAGGGGTGGGAGGGAGGCTCAAGGGGAATAGGATAGATGTATACTTATAGCTGATTCATGTTGTTCTACAGCAGAAACCAACACAACATTGTAAAGCAGTTAGCTTTCAATTAATATCAATTTAAAAAGTGGTATCTTTTTTTTAAATTTTATTTTATTTTTAAACTTTACAATATTGTATTGGTTTTGCCATATATTGAAATGAATCCACCACAGGTATACATGTGTTCCCCATCCTGAACCCTCCTCCCTCCTCCCTCTCCCTCCCCATACCATCCCTCTGGGTCGTCCCAGTGCACCAGCCCCAAGCATCCAGTATCCTGCATCGAACCTGGACTGGCGACTCGTTTCATATATGATATTATATGTATTTCAATGCCATTCTCCCAAATCTTCCCACCCTCTCCCTCTCCCAGAGTTCAAAAGACTGTTCTATACATCAGAGTCTCTTTTGCTGTGTTGTATACAGGGTTATTGTTACCATCTTTCTAAATTCCATATATATGCGTTAGCATACTGTATTGGTGTTTTTCTTTCTGGCTTACTTCACTCTGTATAATATGCCCCAGTTTCATCCACATCATTAGAACTGGTTCAAATGTATTCTTTTTAATGGCTGAGTAATACTCCATTGTGTATATGTACCACTGCTTTCTTTATCCATTCATCTGCTGATGGACATCTAGGTTGCTTCCATGTCCTGGCTATTATAAACAGTGCTGCAATGAACATTGGGGTACATGTGTCTCTTTCAGTTCTGGTTTCCTCAGTGTGTATGCCCAGCAGTGGAATTGCTGGATCATAAGGCAGTTCTATTTCCAGTTTTTTAAGGAATCTCCACACTGTTCTCCATAGTGGCTGTACTAGTTTGCATTCCCACCAACAGTGTAAGAGGGTTCCCATTTCTCCACACCCTCTCCAGCATTTATTGCTTGTAGACTTTTGGATTGCGGCCATTCTGACCGGCATGAAATGGTACCTCATAGTGGTTTTGATGTTGAGCATCTTTTCAAGTGTTTGTTAGCCATCTGTATGTCTTCTTTGGAGAAATGTCTATTTAGTTCTTTGGCCCATTTTTTGATTGGGTCATTTATTTTTCTGGAATTGAGCTGTAGGAGTTGCTTGTATATTTTTGAGATTAGTTGTTTGTCAGTTGCTTCATTTGCTATTATTTTCTCCCATTCTGAAGGCTGTCTTTTCACCTTGCTTATAGTTTCCTTTGTTGTGCAGAAGCTTTTAAGTTTACTTAGGTCCCATTTGTTTATTTTTGCTTTTATTTCCAATATTCTGGGAGGTGGGTCATAGAGGATCCTGCTGTGATGTATGTTGGAGAGTGTTTTGCCTGTGTTCTCCTCTAGGAGTTTTATAGTTTCTGGTCTTACGTTTAGATCTTTAATCCATTTTGAGTTTATTTTTGTGTATGGTGTTAGAAAGTATTCTAGTTTCATTCTTTTACTAGTGGTTGACCAGTTTTCCCAGCACCATTTGTCAAAGAGATTATCTTTAATCCATTGTATAATCTTGCCTCCTTTGTCAAAGATAAGGTGTCCATATGTGCATGGATTTATCTCTGGGCTTTCTATTTTGTTCCATTGATCTATATTTCTGTCTTTGTGCCAGTACCATACTGTCTTGATGACTGTGGCTTTGTAGTAGAGCCTGAAGTCAGGTAGGTTGATTCCTCCAGTTCCATTCTTCTTTCTCAAGATAGCTTTGGCTATTCGAGGTTTTTTGTATTTCCATACAAATTGTGAAATTATTTGTTCTAGCTCTGTGAAGAATACCGTTGGTAGCTTGATAGGGATTGCATTGAATCTATAAATTGCTTTTGGTAGTATACTCATTTTCACTATATTGATTTTTCCAATCCATGAACATGGTATATGTCTCCATCTATTAGTGTCCTCTTTGATTTCTTTCACCAGTGTTTTATAGTTTTCTATATATAGGTCCTTAGTTTCTTTAGGTAGATATATTCCTAAGTATTTTATTCTTTCCGTTGCAATGGTGAATGAATTGTTTCCTTAATTTCTCTTTCTGTTTTCTCATTATTAGTGTATAGAAATGCAAGGGATTTCTGTGTGTTGATTTTATATCCTGCAACTTTACTATAATCATTGATTAGTTCTAGTAATTTTCTGGTGGAGTCTTTAGGGTTTTCTATGTAGAGGATCATGTCATCTGCAAACAGTGAGAGTTTTACTTCTTCTTTTCCAATTTGGATTCCTTTTATTTCTTTTTCTGCTCTGATTGCTGTGGCCAAAACTTCCAAAACTATGTTGAATAGTAATGGTGAAAGTGGGCACCCTTGTCTTATTCCTGACTTTAGAGGAAATTCTTTCAGTTTTTCACCATTGAGGATAATGTTTGCTGTGTGTTTGTCATATATAGCTTTTATTATGTTGAGGTATGTTGCTTCTATTCCTGCTTTCTGGAGAGTTTTTTATCATAAATGGATGTTGAATTTTGTCAAAGGCTTTCTCTGCATCTATTGAGATAATCATATGGTTTTTATTTTTCAATTTGTTAATGTGGTGTATTACATTGATTGATTTGCAGATATTGAAGAATCCTTGCATCCCTGGGATAAAGCCCACTTGGTCATGGTGTATGATCTTTTTAATGTGTTGTTGGATTCTGATTGCTAGAATTTTGTTAAGGATTTTTGCATCTATGTTCATCAGTGATATTGGCCTGTAGTTTTCTTTTTTTGTGGGATCTTTGTCAGGTTTTGGCATTAGGGTGATGGTGGCCTCATAGAATGAGTTTGGAAGTTTACCTTCCTCTGCAATTTTCTGGAAGAGTTTGCGTAGGATAGGTGTTAGCTCTTCTCTAAATTTTTGGTAGAATTCAGCTGTGAAGCCATCTGGACCTGGGCTTTTGTTTGCTGGAAGATTTTTGATTACAGTTTCAATTTCCATGCTTGTGATGGGTCTGTTAAGATTTTCTATTTCTTCCTGGTCCAGTTTTGGAAAGTTGTACTTTTCTAAGAATTTGTCCATTTCTTCCACATTGTCCATTTTAATGGCATAAATTGTTGATAGTAGTCTCTTATGATCCTTTGTATTTCTGTGTTGTCTGTTGTGATCTCTCCATTTTCATATCTAATTTTATTGATTTGATTTTTCTCCCTTTGTTTCTTGATGAGTCTGGCTAATGGTTTGTCAATTTTATTTATCCTTTCAAAGAACCAGCTTTTGGCTTTGTTGATTTTTGCTATGGTCTCTTTTGTTTCTTTTGCATTTATTTCTGCCTTAATTTTAAAAATTTTTTCCTTCTACTAACCCTGTATTGTAAACAATTAAAAAGAGAAATAGATAGCCATACAGTAACAACCACTTTTTTCATAGTTTCATATTTAATTCTTAGAAAAACTCAGTGAGATGTTATCACTATTGAGATGATTAGCATTCTTCCTCCTAGAACTTGTGATATCCTTGGAATCCTGATATAACTGAAAACTGGAGACAACACAGACTGTTTCATGGCAACCAAGTTGTGCTCAGTATATGCAGCTTTCATAAAATGTTGTAAGCGCTCCGTTTACATTAGTGTCTCAAGTTTACTGTTCCCCTCATTCTACTAATATAATACCCTGGCTCACCATTTGACAAAAGAAAGAGTGAGGGCAGAGAGACTTTATTAACATAAGAGGCAAATATCAGCTCACAAGCTTTGCTCTTTGCCCTGAAACAACTCTGGAACTATCATGCACCGTGTTCTTATCCTCACACTCAAACAGTCTCAGAGCAAACTTTGAAATAAAGCTTACTTACATTTTCTAGATTTCTGCAAAGCATTTGAAGAAATGATTTTTTAAACAAATTATTTATTTTAATTGGAGGCTAATTACTTTACAATATTGTATTGGTTTTGCCATACATCAACATGAATCTGCCATGCGTGTACACATGTTCCCAATCCTGAATCCCCCTCCCTCCTCCCTCCCTGTACCATCCCTCTGGGTCAAAAAATGGGTGGAAGACCTAAATAGATATTTCTCCAAAGGAGATATGCCAATGGCAAAAAAACACATGAAAAGATGCTCAACATCACTAATTGTTAGAGAAGTGCAAATCAAAACTATAATGAGGTATCACCTCACACCAATCAGAATAGCCTTCATCAAAAAATCTATAAACAATAAACGCTGGAGAGGATGTGGAGAAAAAGGTAACTCTCTTACACTGCTGGCGGGAACTTAAATTGTTACAGCCACTATGGAGAAGAGTATGGTGGTTCCTTAAAAAAACTAAAAATATTGCTGCCATATGAGGAAATGATTTTAAAAATGAAGTCTTTCATTTATATGCTTATTTCCTAGGGACCATAATTCCCTTAAGAAAACAGGTATCCTGTCCTTAAAACAGGTATTCCAACTCAATCTGACAGGAATAAATGTGACAAAGGAAAGATAATGTATGCATGTTGGTAATTTAAAATCACCTAGCTTTAAAAACAAACAAACAAAAACAGGAAGAGTCTGCACGAATGACATCAAGTGAGAGCTTTCCTTGTTACAATACATTTTAGGCATTTATACAATTAAGAATTAAATATCTCAGTAGTCAAATTCACATCTGCTGACTCAAAAGCCTTAGTTCTCAGCCATTTAGTTTAGTTCAGTTGCTCAACTGTGTCTGACTCTTTGAGACCCCACTGCAGCACGCCAGGCCTCCCTGTCCATCACCAACTTCTGGAGCTTGCTCAAACCCATGTCCATCGAGTCAGTGATGCCATGCAACCATCTCATCCTCTGTCGTCCCCTTCTCCTCCTGCTTCTCATCCTCTGTTGTCCCCTTCTCCTCCTACCTTCAATCTTTTCTAGCATCAGGGTCTTTTCCAATGAGTCTTCCTTTTGGGCTTCTCTTGTGGCTCAGCTGGTAAAGAATCTGCCTTCAATGAGGGGGACCTGGCTTCAATTCCTGGGTTGGGAAGATCGCCTGGAGAAGGGAAAGGCTACCCACTAGTATTCTGGCCTGGAGAATTCCATGAACTGTATAGTTCATGGGGTCGCAAAAAGTTGGACACAACTAAATGACTTTCACTTCTTAGCCATTAGGGTCCTATAACATTTTAGTTAGTATTTTAGGTTTTGAGTGTAGTTCATGTGAAAGATGTTGACATCATTCCTAAGTTTTATTTTTTGAAGATTAAGAACAGTTCCATAGATTTGCTTCCTTATTCATCTTATCTCTCTACCATAGGTGACAAGATAACAGCTTGGGATGCAAGATAACAGCTTGGGATGTCTAGGATTACAGTTTAGTGTAAACTTGTGTCTTGGAATGTGTGTGGGTGCTGTGGATTGTAGCCCACCAGCCTCCTCTGTCCATGGGATTCTCTAGGCAAGTGCACTGGAGTGTGTTGCCATGCTCTCCTCCAAGGGATCTTCCCAACCCAGGGACTGAACCTGTGTCTCTTATGTCTCCTGCATTGGCGGGCAGTTTCTTTACCACTAGCACCAACTGGGAAGTCTTAGAATGTGGAAAGTGTTAATTATTTTTTCATGCTCCATATTATAAAGTATACTTTCAAGGTACTAACAAGAGGGAAACATTAAAAAAGGACTGAAATAAAATTTTGCCAGCTGTTTGAAAAGAAAATATGATCATATTTCAGATTTTGTAAAGGAGAAATTAGCATATTGGTTCATTAAACTGAAATTAATGGGAAAATGACATAAGCAGAGTATAATTTGTAATGATATTGAGAAAAAAATGATAGAATCATAGCCATAAAGTCTGAAAGGGAAAATAATACAAAATAGTAGAGTTGGAAAGGTGAAAGTTTCAGGACTTTGGCTCTCTTTTGCTAACTGGAAAGATATTGACAGAGCTGAAAACTTTGCTGTCTAATCAGAGGAAAAAAGTATAAATTCTGAAACAAAAGAGTGAATTGGTGAATTATGAGAACTATTTTTTAAAAATTCCATATCCAGAGACCTGACTTTCAGACTTTTTACTCGGTAACATGGCAAAGTCAGCATTTCATTTGACATATGACCTTGATCAGGTGCTATGGTCTGAATGTTTATATCTCTCCAAAGTTAATTTGTTGAAATCCTGACCCTTTAGGTGATGAAGTGATTAGGTCACGAGAGTGGAGCTTCTGTGAGTGAGATTAATGCCCTTATAAAATAAACCCTAGAAAACTCCGTTGCTTTTTCTGCCATGAGAGAATATACAGACGATGGCAGTCTATTAACCAAGAAGCAGGTTCTGGCCAGACACCACATATGCCGGTGCCTTGATCTTGGACTTCCCAGTCTCCAGAGCAGTGGGAAACAAATTTGTATTGCTTATCAGCCACTCGGCTTATAGTATTTTGTTGTAGCAGCCTGAACAAACTAAGAGGCCAGAAAATGGGAATAAGGGACAGAAAAGGAAATTATTTTAAAGAGAACACTATCATATGATGGCAGAACAGGTGAAAAGATATTTAAACACTATGTGGACATTTATTTACAGCAAAGAGATTTTACAAAATAGTGTAAAAGATCATTTTAAGCAGGCCTAAGGTATAACCGCCTGTCCCATATCTGAAGTATTTATACCTGAATATACTTGAATATATTCATCTCTTATAAACTTGATTAAATTATTGGGATTTTTGTTCTATAAATTATAGAAGATTGACATTCTTGTTTTAGGAAAATTTTTAAATAGTACTTGGAAATACCAAACAGAATAAGAAAATGTATAAGTTGTAAAACAAAAGCAAATAAGCTTTGGAATGTCATCAATATAGAAAAAATGGAACACACGTGTAGATCCTCCATGGGTGAATGATTGTTGAGTAGATGAGAAGAGAAAGACCTTAAGAAATTCTTGAAATGAAACCTCAGGAGTGGACAAGAGGGAGACTGGGAATGAGAACATGTGGATGAAAACGGAGTCAGGACTCGAAGGAGTGAAAGAATCAAGAAAAAGGAGATGAAGTCACTGCTGCTGCTGCTGCTGCTAAGTCGCTTCAGTCGTGTCCGACTCTGTGCGACCGCATAGACGGCAGCCCACCAGGCTCTGCCGTCCCTGGGATTCTCCAGGCAAGAGCACTGGAGTGGGTTGCCATTGCCTTCTCCATTGTGTGAAAGTGAAAAGTGAAAGTGAAGTCGCTCAGTCGAGTCTGACTTGTAGCGACCCCATGGACTGCAGCCTACCAGGCTCCTCCATCCATGGGATTTTCTAGGCAAGAGTACTGGTTTAAGCAATTCAGAAAAAGCATATACAATGGTTCATTATTTTTTAACTAATAAAGAAAAAGAGAACTCATTAAGTGTGCTCACTATCAGAGTGTGCTT
Source organism: Bos javanicus (assembly GCF_032452875.1). NCBI lineage: Eukaryota > Metazoa > Chordata > Mammalia > Artiodactyla > Bovidae > Bos > Bos javanicus. Next base: position 11,669,072 of record NC_083868.1, read on the forward strand.
TGAGATGCCAGGAGTTCCCAACTATTCCTAGCAGTTGACAGCAGGATGAAGGGAAAAAGTGTAAATGAGGTGTGAATGAGGAAGGAATACATTCTTACAACCATTAGGTTTCTTTTTTCAATGCATTTTGAGTTTCTCTGAGTCCTCACCAACATCTCTAGGCCTTTTAAATGCCAGAGGGTGATCCTACCATTACGGAAATGGCAGAAACCTGTCAACGAGTTAGGAAATGAACTTAGGGGTCATTCTGTGAAACAACTTTGGTTTTTAAGTACAGAGGACATTTTTCAGCACTCTATTTTTTCTTGAAACACACGTGAAAGCTTTCACACATTTTCTAAATCTGGTTCAGGAATAATCTACGTCTCTCATGTTCTTCTCAACTTTGTGACTCAGTCCAAAGTTACACACGTTGGCTTGAGAAGTTGACTTATACATCCAGTAACATATACTGATCACCTACTGGGTGCTGGCACCCTGGTTTAGGAGCAGTTGTGCACGGCTGGCAAAACTATAGATGCCATCCCTGATTTTTTTTAAACTTTGTATTTATTTACTTATGGTTGTGCTAGGTCTTCACTGCTGTTTTTAGGCTTTCCCTATTACAGTGAGTTGGAGAAGGCAATGGCACCCCACTCCAGTACTCTTGCCTGGAAAGTCCCATGGACGGAGGAGCCTGGTAGGCTGCAGTCCATGAGATCACTAAGAGTCGAACACGACTGAATGACTTCACTTTCACTTTTCACTTTCATGCATTGGAGAAGGAAATGGCAACCCACTCCAGTATTCTTGCCTGGAGAATCCCAGGGACAGGGGAGCCTGGTGGGCTGCCGTCTATGGGGTCGCACAGAGCCGGACACGACTGAAGCAACTTAGCAGCAGCAGCAGCAGCATTGCAGTGAGTGGGTGCTGCTCTCTAGTTGCAGTACGCAGGCTTCTTATGGCAGTGGCTTCTCTTGTTGCAGAGTTTTGGCTCTAGAGTGCTGGCCCAGTAGTTGTGGCACACCAGCTTTGTTTATCCATGGCATGTGGAGTCTTCCTAGACCAGGGATGGAACCCATGGCCTTTGCACTGGCAGACAAATTCTTCAGCACTGGACCACCAGGGAAGTCCAGCCACCGCTGATCTTAACAAAGGTCAAGTCAAGTGGGAGTGGCGGATACTAATCCTACCCCCACAGAAGAATGTATTAAGGTAAGATGAGCAAAAAGGACCTATGACAAGCAGAGTATAGCAAAGGAAAATCAATTTAACATGTGTGTTTGGGGGATAGTGCCAGAAGGCTTTCAAGGAAATGACCTTTGAGCTGAGTTCTCAAAGAAAGTAGAAGCAGAGAATGTTCTATGACAGGCAGGTGGAAACAGGACACAATTAAAAAAAAAAAAAATCTCAATGCTTAGAAAGTGTTCTTTGCCTTTTTAATTATGATTCAAATGCTATATTTAATTTCACTTTTTACACCTTATAGAGGATAGTAGAGGGATGTAGGGAGACTGAACAGAACTCAGGAGGCCTGGGTGCATCATCTGGGTTTTGTGGCTTCCTTATCAACCTCTCTGGGCTCTGGTTCCCAATCTAGACAGAGACGGATTTGGGCAGGATGACCTCTGAAGTACTTTTCCAATTAAAATTGCTGACTCTTTGGTTCAGGTAAAGAAATCCTGGCTGGCTAGTATCTGTATGGATTCATGTGTTGACAAAAATAGTTCCAATTAAGTAAAACTCATTACAAGTATTACATTGTTAGTCCATGAAGAAAAAGTCTTGCTTTGCTGAAGCTGCGGCTATAGTTCTCTGGGGCTCTCACAGCATGTCCACGGGAGACAGTGCTTTCAATGTCATGTAGACTGTCACTGCAGAGAAGCCTAGGCATTCAGTAAATGCTTATTAAGTGAGCTGCATTTGCAAAGCAATGGGATTGAATCAGGAAAAGTCTTTACTTTGAGTCCTCCAAAGTGTATTGAGAGACTTCTGAACAAAAAGGGGAATTTGTCTCCTGAACTATTTGCTCATAATAGCTTTAGTCAAGCAACAGATACATTCATTGTTTATAAGAAACTGAATGCTTGAATACTAGTCTGATTTCATGACTTTGGGATCAAGGTCTTAACATGGTAGACAAAAGATAAGACACCTGCTAGATACTATAACTCTGGGGATGTTGACTAGAGTGAAAATCATCCACTGACAAGCTTATTTTCGGTGATACTTTTATTTTACACACACACAAATAATGAATGTTAATGGTTGTATTTATTTCTGAAATAGCTCCTCAAGTACCTATACTGATTGTGGTAGGGAAATTTAGTTGAAACTAAAGATAATTCTTCATCAAAATCAGTTTTTAAAGTTCTATTCAGTACTACTCTTTTTCAGTCCTATTGATGAAACAATCTTTTTATTTTCTGGGTTTCAAACGATTTGGGGGAATGGTGCCAGAAGAACAAAGCAAACACCATTTTTCATGAATATCTGGCTCATAAAACTGAGTTTTGGACAGCTCATAGAGAAACACTTTTATGTCTAGAATTTTTCATCTTTGAAGATGCTAATCCTGTTGAGCTGGACCTCTTAAGAAGACAATAAAGAAAGGGGGAGATGCTGAGTACCATGGGGGACCATTTCAGTGCCAACTACTTTCTCCAGAACAGGTGTTTGTATTGTACGTTTGGTAGACCTTATGGTTGCTCTTTTCTTCTGTGCATTGAAAGAAGGCAACCTCATGAGTGAGAGTAGGTGTAATAATATTTCAGAGATGGTGCAGATTACTTCTGTAAAGTTCAGTGCTATCCAGATGGCATGGCAACAATTTAGTTTTGTATTTAAGTAGAAGATTAAGGGAAATTAGGCTGCGACCTCATGGACTATAGTCTTCCAGGCTCCTCTGTCCTTGGAATTCTCTAGGCAAGAATACTGGAGTGGGTAGCCGTTCCCTTCTCCAGGAGTTCTTCCCAACTCAGGGATCAAACCCAGGTCTCCTGCATTGTGGGCAGATTCTTTACTGTCTGAGACACCAGCGAAGCCCATTTAAATAGAAGATTAAGGGAAATTAGGGTTGCAAGGAGTCAGACAGGACTGAAGCGACTCAGCACATGCATCTGTTCTCATCTCTCTTTAAAAGCTATATGAAGAATAATTGACATGTACATAATGAACCATGGTACTGACGTAAGAGTAATCCATGCTTTCATGAAAAGTTAATTTGATCTTTTCTATATTGGTCAATGTATAGAAAGAGGAAAATGATGGTTCTGTTTTCCTCTCATTTGATTGCATCTCAACTGGGACATTTTATTTAGTGTGGTGCATCAGTCTTTAAAGAGATATTGACCAACTGGGAGATGTTTAGAACTGAAGGGACCAGAATTTTAAAGGAAACTGAAAGCATAAAGAAGCCTCTAGGAAGGAATTGTGGCATTGAATCTATAGAACACACGACTACCAGGGATATGAAAGATGGCTGCT